>NC_140055.1:272060-829133 GCF_963513975.1 Fringilla coelebs
CACGCCGCCCCCTTAATTAAAAATTAGATTGGATTTTGCAGCCGGGAAGAGCCGGAGGCCGCGCTGGGGCAGAGCCCGGCCCCGGCCCCCGCGCGGGGGGAGACCCCCCAAAAACGCCCCGCGGGGATGGGGGCGCCCCGCCCCCCCCCTCCGAGGGCACCGGGGGGGTTTTGGGGACCCCCAGCCCCCCCCCAGCCCCCCCCAGCCCCCCGGCTTTTCCTCAGCGTGACCTTGGCCGAGCAGAGCAGCTCCCCCCGTGCCTCAGTTTCCCCCGGGGGGGATTTGGGGGTCCCGGGGGGGGGGGTCGGGTGGTTCCCCACCCCCACCCCGGGGGGCGGCTCTGGAGGGAGTGGGGGTGGGCAAGGGGGGGGTCCCGGGGGCTCCCCCAGCCCCCTCCCCAAGGAATGCCCGGATTGGGGTCCTGGGGGCCCCCCCGGAGGCGGCCCGGCTCTCGCCACGGACGGACGGACGGACGGACGGACGGACAGAGCCCCCTCGCCGGGTCAAGTCCCCCCCTCACCCCCAGCCCTGTCCCCCCCCCGCCCCTCCCGGGGGTCCCGTTTGACCCCCGGGCCCCCGAACCCCCCGAACCGGCCCCGGGAACGGCGATGGGGCCCGGGACCCACACCGGGGGGAGGGGGGGGGCGAACCTCGGTCCCGGAACCGGGGGAGGGAGAACCGGGCCCGGTTCTGTCGGGACCGCTCGGTACCGGAGGGGGGGGAGTGCAGGAGAACCGGGCCCGGTTCTGTCGGGACCGCTCGGTACCGGAGGGAGGGGGGGGTGCAGGAGAACCGGGCCCGGTTCCATCAGGAGCTCCCGGCAGCGAGCGGGTCCGCGAGGAGCAGTCCCGGCACCGGGGAGAACCGGGCCCGGCCCCACCGGGATCCCCCGGTACCGAAGGGGGGTCCGCGAGAGCCAGCCCGGGGGTTCGGGAGCACCGGGCCCGTCCCGCCGCGATCCCGCGGTACCGGCCCGGGGAATCCACGGGAACCCCCGCCAGGATTCGGCAAAACCGGGCCCGCGGTCGAGCAGAACCGGCCGCGATTCCGCCCCGAACCCTCCGGTACCGCCACGGCGGCTCCGCGAGCGGCGACCCCGGGCCCGCCAGCCCCGCCAGAACCCCCCGGGACCGCCCCGAGCCCCGGTACCGGCCGGAGCGGGGCTCTCATCCCTCCGGGAACGGGCGGGACCGGCGGCGAGCGGGGCTGGAGCGCTGCCCGCGGAGTTGGGATCGGCGCTCCGGGGCGGCCCCGCCGCCGGTCCCGCCGCCGGTGCCCCCGCACGGCCCGCTCCCCCCGGCGCCCCCCGCGCCCCCGGTACCGGCGCCCACCTTGCCCGCGGGTCCCGGCGAGAGTCAGCAGGCACAGGAGGAGGATCCGCATCTCCCGTCCCGTGGGCGGCGGCCGCGCTCCGGGGCCGGGCCCGCCGGGGCTCCGGGGGGTTCGGGGGGGGATCGCCGCCCCGCTCGGCCCCGCGCCGCCCCCGGTACCGGCGGCGCGCTCGGCGAGCCTGGCCCCGGCCGGGCCGGGGCCGGGCAGGGGCCGGGAAGGGCCGGGAGCTCCGGCGGCTCCGGTGCGCGCCGAGCCCCGAGCAGCGGCGGGGGCGGGGCGGGGGCGGGGGGCGCCGGGAGGGGCAGCGGGAGCGGCGGGCGGGGGGGGAGGAGGGGGAGGAGGAGGAGGAGGAGGAGGAGAAGGGAAGGAGGGAAGGAGGAGGAGGAGGAGGGAGGGAGGGGGAGAGCGGGGACGTGCGCGCCGTGTCACGCGTGGGGCCTGCGCGGGGGAGCGCCGGTGGGGCGGCGGGCGATGCGCGGTGGGGCGGGGAGAGCGGGGCTGGGGCGGGAGAGGGGGGTTTGGGGTGTGGGAGGGGGGTTTGGGGTGTTAGAGTGGGGTTTGGGGCGGGAGAGGGGGGCTGGGGGCGGGAGAGGGGGGTTTGGGGTGTGGGAGGGGGGTTTGGGGGCGGGAGAGGGGGGTTTGGGGTGTTAGAGTGGGGTTTGGGGCGGGGGGAGCGGGGTTTGGGGTGTTGGAGGGGAGATTTGGGGCGGGAGAGCGGGGCTGGGGGCGGGAGAGGGGGATTTGGGGGTGTGCGAGGGAATTTGGGGCGGGAGAGGGGGGCCTTGTGGCGGGAGAGAGGGATTTAGGGTGTTGGAGTGGGGTTTGGGGCGAGCGAGGGGGATTTGGGGTTTTGGAGAGGAATTTGGGGCGAGCTAGGGGGATTTGGGGTGTGCGAGCAAGACTTGGGGCAGGAGAGCAGGATTTTGGGGTGTTGGAGGGGGATTTGGGGCAGGAGAGCAGGATGTTGGGGTTTGCGATGGGGATTTGAGGCGACCGAGTGTGTTTTGGGGTGTAAATGTGTGTTTGGGGTGTGCACGGCTGTCCGTGTGCTTTGGGGGGTCCGTGCACCCCCGTTCTCACGCGTCGCCCACCTTGGCACGCGTGTCGGGGGCACATCTGCGTTTTGGGGGGCACATCTGCATTTTGGGGGCACATCTGCATTTTGGGGGCACATCCGCCTTTTGGGGCTGCGCTCCTGCGCGTTCACACCTGGCGGCGGCTGGGCACACCTGGGCACAGCTGGGCACACCTGGGCACACCTGGGCACAGCTGGGCACACCTGGGCACACCTGGGCACACCTGGACGGGCGCACCTGGCGGCGCGGGCGCGCACACCTGGCCGCGCGCGTCCCCGTGCGCGTGGGGGCTCCTCCGTCTTCCCGGGATTTTTTTTTTTCCCAGGGCTGGAATTTCCCCCCCCCCCTCCTCTCTGTTCCTCTTTTTGGAGCTTTTTCATTTTTCTCCCTCTCTCTCTCTCTTTTTTTTTTTTTTCCTTTAATCTTAAATAGAATTTTCTTTTTTTATTTTTTTTTTTCCTTTCCTCTCCCGCCTGGAGGGATTTGGAGGAAACCTGGGGAAAACGGGGCCGCGGCGCCGGAGCCGGCCGGGCCCGGAGCTGGGCCAAGGGGGTCGGGGAGCAGCGCGAGCAGAGGCCGCCCGGCCCCTCCTTCCCAGATTTTTCCATGGAAAAGATCATTTTTTCCCTTTCTCCCCGGGATTTCCAAACCTTTTTTTCCCTGCCCTGGCAGCGCTCCCGGGCCTTGTCCCGTTCCGGGGGCTCCCTTCCCTTTTCCCCCGGATCCCCCAGCCCCGGAATTCCCAAATTCCCGGAACATTCCAGTCCCGAGCCGGGCTGCGGCAGAAAGGGGCGAAAACGCCGGATTTTGGTTAAAACGATTCCCGCGGGGGATCCGGGGCTGGGACGGCGCTCCCGGGGCCCGCGGGGGTTTTGGGGTTTCCTCCCAAACCCGCCCGAGTTCTGTGCGCGGTACCGGAGGGTCCCGGGAGCGGGAGGGGCCCCGGGGCCGGCAGGAATTCGGGAAGGAGGAGGAGGAGGAGGAGGAGGAGGAGGAGGAGGAGGAGGAGGAAGGGGGGAGCGGGAGTCCGGGAGGAGCCGGGAATTCGCTGACGGGCCGGGAAAAGCCGCTGTGTCCGCACCGGGAGCGGCGCACGGGGCACCGGGGGGGCGGGAGAGGCGGCGGGGACCCCGAAATCTGCGAGGGGGCGGCGCGGCCCGGAATTCGGTCCGTTATCCCGGAATTTCATCCCTTATCCCGGAATTTCATCCCTTATCCCGGAGTTTGGTCCGTTCTCCCGGGGTTTGACCCATTATCCTGGAATTTTGGTCTGTTCTCCCGGCATTATCCTGGAATTTCATCCCTTATCCCGGAGTTTGGTCCATTATCCAGGAGTTTGATCTGTTATCCCAATGTCTGGTCCATAATCCCAATATTTGGCTCATTATCCCAATGTTTGGTCCATAATCCCAGTTTTGGGCCCATTATCCCAATGTTTGGCCCCTAATCCCAATATTTGTCTCATTATCCCAATGTTTGGCTCATTATCCCAATATTTGGTACCTAGTCCTGGTGTTTGGTCCCTAATCCCAATGTTTTGGGCCCATTATCCTGGTGTTTGGCTCATTATCCCAATATTTGTCCCATTATCCCAATGTTTGATCCCTAATCCCAATGTTTGGCTCATTTTCCCAATATTTGGCCCATTATCCGAACATTTGGCTCATTATCCCGGTGTTTAGTTCCTAATCCCAGTTTTGGGCCCATTTCCCCAGTATTTTGTTCACTGTCCTGGTGTTTGTCCGGTTATCCCGGTGTTGGATCCCAAATCCCGACCCTGGGGGTGTCCCATGAGTCCCCCAGCCCACGGGGCCCAGTTTGGGATTGCTCCCCAATCCCAAAATCCCAGATCCAATCCCGGAGGGGCCAGGGGGGGGACACGGCCCCAGAAGGGACAGACTGGGGCGTGGCACCCCAAACTCCGGGATTGGCACCCCCAATTTTGGGATTGGCCTAAAGGATCTTTGGGGTGTCCAAAAGGAACTTTGGAATGGGCAAGGAAGATTTTTGGGATGACCAAAAGGATCTTTGGGGTGTCCAGACGGATTTTTGGGGGTTCCAAAAGGATCTTTGGGGTGTCCAAAAGGACAAAAGGATTTTTGGGGTGTCCAAACGGATCTTTGGGGTGGCCAAAAGGATCCTGGGGGTGTCCAAAAGGATTTTTGGGGGATCCAAAAGGATCTTTGGGGTGTCCAGAAGGATTTTCTTGGGGGGCCCGGGATCAGCCCCCACTCAGCCCCAGGATCTCCGCGGGGTTCCTGGAATTGGGGGGCAGGGAAGGAATTTCACCGTTTTGGGGCTTTTTGGGTTCTGGGGGGCGTTCCCGCGGGGGAGGGGGCGCCGGGCCCCTTCAGGACCCTTCTTTGATATTTTTCCATTTTTTTCCATAAAAATGAACTCCCCAATCCCCAATCCCCAATCCCCAATCCCCAATCCCTGCCCGGGAATTATCTCCGGGCCGGGCCGGGATTTGCAGGAATTCCATTTCCCGGGAAAAGCCTCTCCGGCCCCGGAATGAGGAAAAACTCCCGAGCAGCGGGGAGGGGAGGGGGCGCTGGGGGGACTGGGGGGACTGGGGGGCACTGGGGGGACTGGGGGGGACATTGGGGGGACTGGGGGGACTGGGGGGACTGGGGGGGAAACTGGGGAGAAATTGGGGGGACATTGGGGGGGACTGGGGGGGACTGGAGGGGACATTGTGGGGCACTGGGGGGGACATTGGGGGATACTGGGGGGCATTGGAGGATACTGGGGGGGACTGGGGGGATATTGGGGGGGACTGGGGGACACTGGGGGATCCTGGGGGGCATTGGGGGACACTGGGGGGACACTGGGGGGGAAACTGGGGGGCATTGGGGGGACATTGGGGACATTGAGGAGCACTGGGGGACACTGGGGGGGACACTGGGGGGCACTGGGGGGACACTGGGGGGGACTGGGGGGCACTGGGGGATACTGGGGAGCACTAGGGGGGACTGGGGGGGACACTGTGGGACATTGGGGACTGGGGGGACACTGCTGGTCACTGCTGGTCACTGCTGGTCACTGCTGGTCACTCTGGGCGCTGGGTGCCCCATCATTCCCATCCCCCCCAGCCCAGAGCTCCTCCTCGGCCTAATCCCGATCCGGGGTGAAATCCCAAATCCCAAATCCCCAGATGGCTCCCAGCCCCGATCCCGGCCCCGATCCCAGCCCTGCTCCCGGCCCCGATCCCGGCCCCGATCCCGGCCCCGATCCCGGCCCCGATCCCAGCCTCGATCCCGGCCCTGCTCCGGCTGCTCCCGGCCCCGCGGAGCTCCCGGGGTGCTGCCGGCCGGGCCCCCCGTGCCTCAGTTTCCCCAGCTCCTCAGTCCTGCTGCTCTGGGGCCACGGGGGCTCTGAACTCCAGAACCTCCAACCCCAGGGACCCAGAATTCCAGAAATCCTGAATTCCAGGACACCAGAACCCAAGGATTCCAGGAGCGCACAATTCCAGAATCCCAGAACTCCCAGATCCCATCACTCCTGGATCCCACAATTCCAGAATCCAAAGATCCCACAATTCCAGAATCCCAGAATTCCCGGATCCCATCATTCCGGGATCCCATCATTCCAGAATCCCAGAACTCCCAGATCCCATCATTCCAGGATCCCACAATTCCAGAATCCCAGGATCCCATCACTCCAGGATCCCAGAATCCAAAGATCCCACAATCCCAGAATCCCAGAACTCCCAGATCCCACAATCCCAGAATCCCAGAACTCCCGGATCCCATCACTCCTGGATCCCATCATTCCAGGATCCCACAATTCCAGAATCCCAGGATCCCATTATTCCAGGATCCCATCATTCCAGAATCCCATCACTCCCAGATCCCATCACTCCCGGATCCCATCATTCCGGGATCCCAGAATCCAAAGATCCCACAATCCCAGAATCCCAGAACTCCCAGATCCCACAATCCCAGAATCCCAGAACTCCCAGATCCCACAATCCCAGAATCCCAGAACTCCCGGATCCCATCACTCCAGGATCCCAGGCTGGAAAAGCCCCTGGAGCCCACCCAGAATTCCAGGAATTCCCGGGGCCCCTCCGCCCCCCCCGAGCCCCTTCCAGGCCGGAATTCCTCCCCAAGTCCCGGATCCCGGCGAGCAGAGCTGGGAACTGCGGCCACAAAGGGAACGGAGCCCCTCCCCTCCGGCCCCTAATTAATCCCCTAATTAATCCCCTGATTAATTAATCCCCTAATTCCCCCAATCTCCCGCTTTGTCTGGGGACAGGGGTGACACCCGGGGGACATCTGCCACCGTCCCGGGATTAGCGCGGGCCGGCCAGCAATTAACCAACATCAATTAATTAATTAATTAATCAAACCGCATCATGAACCCCCGCATCAACAACTGGCTGGGAACGCGAACGCCTGGATTTTCCGGATTTTCCCCATTTTCACCCCAAATGTGCCAACGCCCCTTCCCAAAATCCCGGCCTGGGGTTGTGGAATTCTGGGATTTTGGGGTTCCAGAATTCTGGGATTCAGGAATTCTGGGATTCTGGGATTCTGGGCGGCTCCAAAATTCAGGAGCTCCTGGGTTCTGGCATTCTGGAATCCGGGGATTCTGGGGTTTTGGGGTTCCAGAATTCTGGGATTCAGGAATTCTGGGATTCTGGGATTTTGGGGGTTTCCAAAATTCTGGGATTCGGGGATTCTGGGATTTTGGGGTTCCAGAATTCTGCAATTCAGGAATTCTGGGATTCTGGGGTTTGGGGGTTCCAGAATTCTGGAATTCGGGGATTCTGGGATTCTGGGATTTTGGGGTCCTGGAATCCTGGGATTCTGGGATTTTGGGATTCCAGATTTCTGGGATTCAGGAATTCTGGAATTCAGGAATTTTGGGGTTCCGGAATTCTGGAATTCTGGGGTTCTGGGATTCCGGGATTCAGGAATTCTGGGATTTTGGGATTTGGGGATTCTGGAATTCAGTAATTCCGGGATTTTTGGGTTCCGGAATTCCGGCATTCTGGAATTCTGGGGTTCTGGGGTCCCATCCCGACCCTTTTCCCATGGGAACCGCCTCGGACGCAGCTCCAGGATTTTATTTGGGGCTGGGGGAGGCGCAGCTGCATCCCGGTTCCTCCTTCCCCGGCGGGATTTGGGATCTGGGGGCGTTCGGGGACCCCCGGCCGCTCGCGGTCTCCTGCTGCCACCTCCCGGCTCCGGCTCGAAAAGAATTCCCGGGAATTTCGCTCCCTGCCGGCTCGGGAGCGCGGGATGGGGCGGCACAAAAATCCCATAAAAACCGGGATTTGGGGAGGGAACGGGGAGGATTTTGGGGTTGGAACTGGGAGGATTTTTGGGTTGGAATGAGGAGGATTTTGGGCTTGGAACGGGGAGGATTTTGGGGTTGGAACTGGGAGGATTTGGGGTTGTACGGGGAGGATTTGGGACTGGAATGGGGAGGATTTTGGGGTTGGAACTGGGAGGATTTTGGGGCTGGAACAGGGAGTATTTTGGGGTTGGAACAGGGAGAATTTGGGGTTGGAACAGGGAGAATTTGGGGTTGGAACAGGGAGGATTTTGGGGTTGGAAAGTGCATTTTGGGGTCGGAAAGTGCATTTTGGGGTCGGCTATTCCTCCCCAAAGCCCCCGGTGCTGCTGCTGCCGTGCCCGAGCTGGGGACAGCGGAGCCATCGCGATGTCCCCAAGTGTCGCCGGCGCTCGCTGCAAAGGGAAAGCAAAACCCCCCCGAGCCCCGCGCCCCGCCGGGACAACTCAAATTAATTCCCCCGAGCCGCGGGGCTGAGAGCGCCGCAGCCCCGGCGCGTCCCCGTCCCTGGGCCACAGGGGTGGCCGGGGGTGACAGCGCGACCCGACCCCCCCGCGGCAGCAGCAGGAGGAGGAGGAGGAGGAGGAGGAGGAGGAGGAGGAGGAGGAGGAAGGAGCCGCAGGGGCCGGAGCAGAGGAAGTCCCCGCCGGGCTCTCGCAGCCCCGAGGGGTCCCCGCTCCGCTCCCAGATGTCCCCGCCCGGGGGTCGCCGCTGTCCCCCCGCGCTGCTGGCGCTGCTGCTGGGCCTGGCCGGGAGCCGAGGTGAGGAGGGGGCGCGGGGGGGGCCGGGGGGCTGCGGCAGTTCGGGAATTGCGGGGAATGCGGGAATTGCGGGGAATTGGGGGATTGGGGAACAGCCGGAGCGGCGAGAGGGGCTCGGGGGGATGGCGAGGGGCGGGCTGCGGGTTTGGGGGGATTCTCCTCGCTTCTCTCAGCCCCCCCCTGCCCAGGCAGAGCCGAGCCGGGCCGGGCCGTGACGCGGGGTCGGTTCCCCTTCCTGGGCAGCGTTTCGGATGCGAAGTTTGTCCGACAATCGTGACTTCCCTGTCCCGACAGTTCCCCACCCCCAGAGCTGGGACCTTTCCCTCGTCCCAAACTCGGATCCCTCTGCCGGACCAGCACAGCCCCGCTCGTGTTCCCGGGATTTTGGGGCAGCTGGCGGTGACCCAGGGTCTTTTCTGCCCTAAAAGCGGCGATTCCCGCAGGAATTCTGGCACCCGGGGGGGAAATCCCTCCCCGCTCAGTGACCCCGGCTCCCGCTGCCCCAGGGAAGGATTTCCTGCCTCCCCCTGCTCCAGCCCCCGGAATTCCCGAATTCCCCGAGCCCCGGGGTGTCCCCGCACCTGCAGCTCTGCCCGGCAGCTCCGGGAGCGCCCGGGGAGGAATTTCCCGGCGGAAAAAGCCCCGGGATGGGTGGGATTGGGGCCGGGGGCTGGGGAAGGGGCGATCGAGGGGGGCTGGGCTGCGGAGGCGCCCCCAGAGCCGCCCTGACCACACGGAGCCGCAGGAAGCGGCCGCGGCCCTGCGGATGCTCGCGGGTTTTATTTTGGGGGCCTTCGACATCCGGGGCTGCTCCGAGAAGAGAAAGGCAAAAGCGGAGGGGAGAGGGGCAGGGGGCGAAACCCCCTGGGATTGGGGAGGGGGAGAGGGGCAGGGGGCGAAACCCCCTGGGAGTGGGGAGGGGGAGCGGGAGAGGGGGCGAAATCCCCTGGGATTGGGGAGGGGGAGCGGGAGAGGGGGCGAAATCCCCTGGGATTGGGGAGGGGGAGCGGGAGAGGGGGCGAAATCCCCTGGGAGTGGGGAGGGGGAGCGGGAGAGGGGGCGAAATCCCCTGGGAGTGGAGAGGGGGAGCGGGGCAGGGGGCAAAACCCCCTGGGATTGGGGAGGGGGAGCAGGAGAGGGGGCGAAATCCCCTGGGATTGGTGAGGGGGAGAGGGGCAGGGGGTGAAATCCCCTGGGACTGGGGAGGGGGAGCGGGGCAGGGGGCGAAACCCCCTGGGATTGGGGAGGGGGAGAGGGGCAGGGGGCGAAACCCCCTGGGACTGGGGAGGGGGAGCGGGGGCAGGGGGCGTGTGGGGAGAGAGGAGCCCCTGGAGGGGGGAACGGACCTTGAGTGGGCTGGGGAATGGGGAGAGGGGAAATTTGGGATGGGGAATGGACACAGAACCAGTTTGGGATGATGGGGAGAAAATGGAAATTTGGGAATGGGGAATGGGCACAGAACCAGTCTGGGATAAAGGGGAGACAGGGGAAATTTGGGAATGGGGAACGGACCTTGACCAGTTTGGGATAACCGGGAGAGAGGGGAAATTTGGGAATGGGGAATGGGCACAGAACCAGTTTGGGATAAAGGGGAGAAAATGGAAATTTGGAGTGGGGAATGGGCACAGAACCAGTTTGGGATAAGGGGGAGAGAGGGGAAATTTGGGATGGGGAAGGGACACTTGGCCATGCTGGGGTAACGGGGAGAGAGGGGAAGTTTTGGGAATGGGATGGGGAACAGATGCAGAACCAGTTTGGGTTGGTGTGGAGAGAGGGGAATTTTTGGGATGGGGATGGGGAACAGACGCAGAACCAGTCTAGAGTGATGTGGACAGAAGGGAATTTTGGGATGGGGATTGGCAATGGCCCTGGGGCCAGGAGGGGCCTTGGCGGGCGCTGCAGGTGCGGCCCAGGGGCGGCCCCAGCAGTGACCCTGTCCCCTCCAGAGCCTCGGAGCCTCTCCTGGGCTCACAGCCTGACCCGGGGCTCCTGTGGCTCTGGTTTAGGATCCCCGGAATGCCAAAATGCGGCTGCGCCCCGCGCTGTGACCGCGGGAGGATCGCTGTGCCTGGCGCTGGAGGAACCCCCAGAGCACTGGGCAGAGATCGATTGGAGAGTGAAATCTGATTCAGGAACGCAGCAGCGGATCCTGACTGTCACCAGGGATGGAAGTGTCTCCTATCCCAGAGGTTCTTTCCACGGGAGAGCGAAATTCCAGCAGGAAAATCTCTCCCTGTGCATCTCCCCGGTTCACAGAGAGGATAACGGGGTCTATAGGGCCGAGTTCGATAATTCGGGAGCGATTTCATCCTGGTGCTTCCGAGTGTCTGTGTGGGGTGAGCAGCTGGGTCCCTGTGTCCCCTGTCCCCTGTCCTGTGCCCCCCTGTCCCCCTGTCCCCCTGTCCCTGTCCCCCTGTCCCTGTGTCCCCCTGTCCCTGTCCCCCTATCCCCCTGTCCCTGTCCCCCTATCCCCCTGTCCCTGTCCCCCTATCCCCCTGTCCCTGTCCCCCTGTCCCCCTGTCCCCGTGTCCCCCTGTCCCTGTGTCCCCTGTCCCCCTGTCCCTGTCCCCCTGTCCCTGTGTCCCCTGTCTGTGTCCCCCTGTCCCCTGTCCCCTCTCACCCCGCTGTCCCCGCAGAGCCCGTCCCGCAGCCGCAGCTGAAATCCCAACTCCTGCAGCGGGGTCGGGGCTGGTGCCGCCTGGCGCTGCTCTGCTCCAGCCCCGGGAACGTCTCCTACAGCTGGGGCTGCACCGGGGATCCCCCGGGGGAGAGCCGGGAGGAGAGCCCGGAGGAAATCCCGGGGGAAATCCCGGAGGAGAGCCCGGAGGAGACCTCGGGGCAGATCCCGGGGCAGATCCCAGGGGAGATCCTGGAGCAAATCCTGGAACAAATCCCGGAGCAGATCCCGGAGGACACCTCAGGGGAGATCCCAGAGGAGACCCCCGGGAAAATCCCCTCCCGGCTGATCCGGAGGGTCCCCGAGGGCGCCGAACCCCAAATCTGCCTCTGCAACGTCAGCACCCCCGCGGGCTGGAGCGCGGCCCGCGCCCGCCTCACCTGCCCAGGTGAGCTTCCCGCGGGCCCGGGGATCCCGGGGCGGAGCAGGGCGGGTGTTAGGGGACAGAAATGGGGGAAAATCGTGGGAACTTTGGAAAATATCGGGTAAAAATGGAAAATATAGGCTGGAAAATATTAGGTAGAAATCTGCTGGAAAATATTAAGTAAAAACCAAAAATATGGGAAAATATTAGGTAAAACCCGAAAATATGGAAAATATTGGGTAAGAACCTGCTGGAAAATATTAGGTAAAAATCCTGTATATAGAGGTCAATGATATAATTTCTGATTCAATTTTTGTGTGTAATATACATAATTTTAGTGTATGTATTCTATGTAAAATCTATACTTATATATATATATATAAAATCAATTAATATATAAATATATACTTACATATATAATATATACCGATTTATATAATACATTTATTTATATATAAACTTATACTTATTTTTATATAAAATATTATAAAATATACTTATTTTTTATATATCAAACCCATACTTATTTTCTCATATAACACACTTACTTATCTGTAATAAATGGACATTCATCTGTAGAAAATGTACATGTATTTTAATATAAAATAAGTACTTATCTCTAGATATAATTATACTTATTTATTATTATTATTATTATTTATTTTTCATTATTATTATTATTATTATTCTTAAAGCCGCAATTGTTTACAGATAAAACATACAGTTATCTTTATATCTTTAATCCATAATTATTTATAATTTTTAAAATTTGATATAAGGCAAAAATACCATTTTAGAGATCCAGGGAATCCTGGGATGGTTTGGGTGGGAAGGGACCCCAAATCCCAGCCCGGTTCCAGGATTCTGGGATTCTTTTCCAGAAATTTCTGGGAGTTTCAGCCACTGGACCCTGCTGGCCGTGGCCGTGGCCGTGGGTGCGGGGCTGACCCTGCTGCTCCTGGGCTGCTGCTGCTGCTGGAGGAGGAAGAGGAGGAAGAATTCCCGGGAAGGTTTGTCCGGAGTGAGGGGGCAGGATCCCAAATCTGGGGGGTCTGACCCCAAACTGACCACTGGAACCCCAAAATCTGGGAATTCTGACCCAAACTGACCACTGGAACCCCAAAATCTGGGAGTTTTGATCCCACACTGACTTTTGGAACCCCAATTTGGGCATTCCCATCCCAATTGACCCTTGAAACCCCAAAATCTGGGAGTTCTGACCCCACACTGACCTTTGGAACCCCAGTTTGGGAATTCTGACCCTTGGATCCCAAAATCTGGGAGTTCTGACCCCACTCTGACCCTTGGAACCCCAAATTTGGGAACTCTGACCCTTGGATCCCAAAATCTGGGAGTTCTGACCCCACTCTGACCCTTGGAACCCCAAATTTGGGAATTCTGACCCTTGGACCCCAAATTTGGGAATTCTGCCCCCGCAGGGCCCCCCCCGGAGCAGGCTCTGACCATCTACGCCACGGTGGGAGAGAAGAAACCCCGCCAGGAGCCCGTGAGTGCCGGGATTGCCCCTTCCCACCCCAAACCCCGGAATTTTGGGGCCGGGAAAAGCCCCCTGGGGTCACCGGGGCCGAGCCCAGCCCGGTCACTCAGCGTCCGATCATTGCTCGGACACCACCGGGACCCAAACCTGGGCCGGTCCCCGGCCTGGCCGCGCTCCCAGGGGGGAATCCCCTCCGAGTGGGAATTTCGGGACCCCAGAATGATCCTTTTAACCATTCCTGGCTTTTTTTGTGTCCCCAGGCCGGGACGGGCGAGGCCGCCCAGGACGGAGCCACCGTCTACGCCGTGGTCGCTCCCAGGACACTGGTAGGGTCACTCCCGTGGGACCCCCGGGCTGGATCCATATTTTATCCATATTTTATCCATTTTTAATCCATATTTTATCAATTTTTTATCCATTTTTAATCCAATTTTTATCCATTTTTTATCCATTTTTATCCATTTTTATCCATTTTTATCCATTTTTCATCCATTTTAATCCATTTTTTATCCATTTTTTTCCATTTTTTCCCATTTTTTCCCCCAAAATTCCCATTTTCCCGCACCCCCCGCCCTTTCTCCCCGCCAGGAGCACCCCAGGCGCCCGGAGGAGCCCCCGAATTTCACCGTTTACTCCGCGGTGCAGTTCGGCCGCAGGGTGAGGCTGTCCCGCCGTGTCCCCACCCTTGGGGACACCCCACCCCCGTCCCCCCAGGCTCTGGGGTCCCGCTTTTCCCAACGGGAATTTCCCCCCTTTTCCCCGCAGCCTTCCTCCATCAGGAGGAAGAGGCTGGACCGGTCCTTGGTCTCCACCGCCTACTTGGAGGTAAGGGAGGATCCAGGGGGGATTTTGGGATCCAAAATGCCCCAAAATGCCCCAAATCCGGCGCCTTTCCCTGCAGGATAACGGGGGGTACCGGCGCCTGGGATTCCCGGATCCCGCCGGCCGCCCCTGAGACCCCGGGATTCCCGTCCCGCCGGAATTCTGCTCCCGGAGCTCCCGCGGCCGCCGGGAGCCGTGGGACAGAAATATCCGGAAATTCGGGGATTTCCCCCCAAGATTCAACCCCCGGCTGCGCCTCGGGGCGGGGATCTGGGGGTGGAACACTCCGGAAGGGATGGAAAATTCCAGAAGGGATGGAAAATTCTGGAAAGGATGGAAAGCTCCGGAAGGGATGGAAAGCTCCGGAAGGGATGGAAAACTCTGGAAGGGATGGAAAACTCTGGAAGGGATGGAAAGCTCCGGAAGGGATGGAAAGCTCCGGAAGGGATGGAAAATTCCGGAAGGGATGGAAAATTTCAGAAGGGATGGAAAATTCCGGAAGGGATGGGAAACTCTGGAAGGGAGGGGAAATTCCAGAAGGGATGGAAAGCTCTGGAAGGGATGGAAAATTCCGGAAAGGATGGAAAACTCCGGAAGGGATTGAAAGCTCCGGAAGGGATGGAAAATTCCAGAAAGGATGGATTTGGGGTTGGGCAGGCGGGATGGGAATCCTGTGGGGTTTTTAGGGTTTGGAAATTTGGGAATCCTTTTTTATTTCATTTTCTCGGTGAGGAGCTGGGGGTTCCCCAGTCTGAGGCTCCAAGGCGCCGATTTTGGGGGGATTTTGGCGCTGGCCCAACCCCAGGCGCTCACTGGAGCCGTTTGCTCATTCCCTGCCGAGAGATCTGGGCGAGGACGGGGGCAAAACAGGCCCAAAACTTTAAAGGGTGTAAAAAAAATCTTTATTTGCCGAGTTTAATATAAAATAACGAGTAAATCGGAAGGAGTGTGGAATGCTTGGAACGCTCATCTCCCCCCCACCCCCTCTCCTTTCCCCCCGACAGCACAGAGAGACAAAACCTGGGATTTTCGGTCATTTTACCAACTCCAAATTGCCTTTTTTCATCTCCCTCGGGGGGAGGAGTCTCTCCTGCCCTGCTGTGGAGACTTCTCCGCCAGAAACTGATCTTCCCTGGCTCTTAATTTAAATTTCCACGCAGTCCTGTGCCAGATGGCCGTGGTTGGGTGGTCCAAACAAGAAGATTTTGGCCGGACAGTCTCGGCCTCACGGCTGCTCCAGATCCCAGGGCCACCTCCAGTGCTGGTCCTGTGGCTGCTGGTGGCACTGGGACAGTCCTGGTGGCACTGGGACAGCCCTGGTGGCGCTGGGACAGTTGTGGTGGCATTGGGACAGTTGTGGTGGCATTGGGACAGTCCTGGTGGCACTGGGACAGTCCTGGTGGCACTGCTTGGCTGTGGCACCGGGACAGTCCTCGTGGCTGCTGGTGGCATTGGGACAGTCCTGGTGGCATTGGGACAGTTGTGGTGGCACTGGGACAGCCCTGGTAGCACTGGGACAGTCCTGGTGGCATTGGGACAGTCCTCGTGGCTGCTGGTGGCATTGGGACAGTCCTGGTGGCATTGGGACAGCCCTGGTGGCACTGGGACAGTCCTGGTGGCACTGCTTGGCTGCTGGTGGCATTGGGACAGCCCTGGTGGCTGATGGTGGCACTGGGACAGCCCTGGTGGCACTGGGACAGTCCTGGTGGCATTGGGACAGCCCTGGTGGCACCGGGACAGTCCTGGTGGCATTGGGACAGTCCTGGTGGCATTGGGACAGTTCTGGTGGCATTGGGACAGTCCTGGTGGCATTGGGACAGCCCTGGTGGCTGCTGGTGGCATTGGGACAGTCCTGGTGGCAGAACTCTCAGCCCAGCCCACGCCATCCTGCCCAGGTGGCCCTGGCCAGGAACCTGTCCCCAGGCCAGAGGAAAAGGAGCTTTTCTTGGCCTTTGTTGGTTTTTAAAAATCTGCTTTTCTACAGAGGTGTGATCAGCTCCTCTCAGTGGTTCAGCCAGGTGTCAATCTGCAAATCCAGGCAGCTGATTGGCTCTCCAGACCTCGCCAGGGCACAGGCTCCGCCCCATGGGAACCACCCAGCTAAAAACCCAACAATGGGTTAAACCATGGGGGGAGATGAGACAGAGCCAGGAGAACCCAAATCAGCCCCAAATCCACCCAAATCCACCCAAATCAGCCCCAAATCAGAACCCCAAATCTACCCCAAATCAGCCCCAAATTGGCCCAAAATCCACCCCAAATCCACCCCAAATCCACCCAAATCTGCCCCAAATCCACCCAAATCCACCCCAAATCAGCCCCAAATCTGCCCCAAATCAGCCCCAAATCAGAACCCCAAAACCACCCCAAATCAGCCCCAAATTGACCCAAAATCCACCCAAATCAGCCCCAAATCCACCCAAATCCACCCAAGTCCACCCCAAATCAGCTCCAAATCCACCCACATCCCCCCAAATCAGCCCCACCCTGGCTCTGTCCCCTCCCAGTTCCCCCTCCTGCCCCCCAGGGCTCCAGGGATGTTTTTCCACGCTCACCTCTGGATTTACACCAGGTGGGACGCGAGGAAAAGCGATAACAGCACCGTGACTTCCACCCCGGCTACGACGCCGATCCTGGTCCAGCTGCTGGAGGGGGCACCTGCAAAAGGAAGAAGATCCAGGGGAAACGTCCCAAAATAAACCTGGCTCCTCCTGGCATTGGGGCAGAGGGAATTTGGCCTCAAATCCCACCCTGATCCCTCATTCCAGGGGATCTCACTCCGAGCCAGGGCAGAGGCAGCGCTGGACGAGGATGAGCAGCTTGGCAAAGGCAGCGGCAGGAGAATCCCAAAATGCCCAAATTCCCAAATTTCCATATCCCTATATCCCCAAATCCCCAAATCCCACAGTTATTGGGTCAGAAAGGAGCCCTGGAGATCTCCCAGTGCTGCCAGGACAGCGTCACCCAGAGCAGGGGACACGGCCAGGTGGGTTTGGGGTGGCTCCAGATGGGGACACTCCGTGGGAAGAGGTTCTCAAAGAGAGGTGGAATTTCTGGGGGTTGGGTTTGTGGCCACCACTCCTTGTCCTGTCCCTGGGGTTGGGTTTGTGGCCACCACTCCTTGTCCCATCCCTGGCACCTCTGGGAAGAGCCTGGACATTCCCAGGAAAGGGATTTTGGGAGGAGCTGCAGGGTGCTGGGCTCAGGGTCCCCAATTCCCCTTCCTGGCCGGGCATGGAAAAGCTGCCCCAGGCATTTGGGGACACTTGGGGACACTGGGGACACTCAGGAATGCAGCTGGACATGGACATGGGTGGCAGCTCACCAGGGCTGGGAGGGTCTGGGATCATTCCTGGTGAGGGGAGAGAAGAGGGACAGGGGTCAGAGCTTCCCTCTGCATCTGAGAGAGCCAGAACCTGGAGAGTGGGACCAGCCCAGCCCAACCCCAACATTCCCATCCCATCCCAACCCCAAATCCCAGCTTTTCCTGCTCTCAGGGATCAGCCCATCCCAACCCCAAATCCCAGCTTTTCTTGCTCTCAGGGATCAGCCCATCCCAACCCCAAATCCCAGCTTTTCCTGCTCTCAGGGATCAGCCCATCCCAACCCCAAATCCCAGCTTTTCCTGCTCTCAGGGGATCAGCCCATCCCAGTCCCAAATCCCAGCTTTTCCTGCTCCCAGGGGATCAGCCCATCCCAACCCCAAATCCCAGCTTTTCCTGCTCCCAGGGGATCAGGATCAGCCCATCCCAACCCCAAATCCCAGCTTTTCCTGCTCCCAGGGGATCGGGATCATCCCCCCCACCTTTCCCCGCCTGTCCCCGGCTCTCACCTGCGCAGAGCGCCCCGGGGCTGGTGACAGTGACACTCCTGCTGCTGACGCGGTTCCGTGCCGTGCACGTCAGCGGCCCCGGCTCATCCGGGGATGTTTCGTTCACCAGCAGCGCCACGGAGCTGCCGTCCCACGTCCGACCCCGCACCCTCCAGGTGTAGGCGATGTCCCCAAATCCGTCACCTGGCGCGGAGCAGCGCAGGGAGGAGCTGCAGCTCCCGTCCGAGCAGTTCTGGGCCTCGCAGGTCACCGTGGGCTCTGCCAGCTCCCCTGGGGACAGCGGGGTGTCACAAACCTCTCTTTTAGTGTGAAACCCCCCAAACAGCACTGACAGCACCTACTGAACACTTGCAGGGTGAACGTGGATCTTTTATCCCCAATTTTTACAGAGTAGGTCCCGGCATCCTCCATCCTCAGCTCAGAGATGGTGAGTGCGCGGCCGCCCTCAGAGACGGCAAAATGGGCTTTGAGTTTTTCATCTAAAAATATGGGTCGAGGAGGATCCTCAAATGCCACAGTCACGATGGGATCATTCCCAAAACTCCAGAATGCTACATTTCCACCTGCATTGGGGCTGTGGAAGGTCACGGACCCGCCCAGGACCCCGAACACCTCCGTGGGGTCACTGGCGCTCGCTGGGGAGAGAAAATGGGGAGAGAAAGTGAGATGGGGGTGGGATGGAGGTGGGGGAATGTCGGATGAAGGGGGCTCAGGGTGGGATGGGGGTGAGATGGGGGTCAGTGAAGGGGGCATGAAAGTGGGATGGAGGTGGGAGGAAGGTGGGGTGAAGATGGGATGAAAAGCTGGGATCAGGGTGGGATCAGGGTGGGATCAGGGTGGGATCAA
Organism: Fringilla coelebs; assembly: GCF_963513975.1. Taxonomy (NCBI): domain Eukaryota; kingdom Metazoa; phylum Chordata; class Aves; order Passeriformes; family Fringillidae; genus Fringilla; species Fringilla coelebs. The sequence continues at coordinate 290,573 of NC_140055.1, forward strand.
GGTGGGATCAGGGTGGGATCAGGGTGGGATCAGGGTGGGATCAGGGTGGGATCAGGGTGGGATGAAGTTGCTGAACCCAGAGGATGAAGCCCATCATGGCTGGGGGTGTTTGAGGGCTCATGGGGGGCTCATGAAGGGTCCCTGGGCCAAGGAAGAGCACGAGGCCACCCCCAGGCTGAGCCCCCACAGCCTCGTGCCAAGGACGGAGCCCAGAGGGGACCTGAGAGGGAAAGGGGAACGAGGATTTGGGGACAGCCTGGCCCTGGGCACTGCCAGGGGCAGCTCCAGCACGGCTGCTCCAGGCTGAGCACACAGGGAAGGGAACTTGGAACTGTGGGCTGGCTGTGACAGCTCCGTGACCTTCCTGTGCTGGGGACACCAGACCTGGTGGGGTCTCTCCATTCCAGGTGGGATCTCCCCATTCCAGGTGGGATCTCCCCATTCCAGGTGGGATCTCCCCATTCCAGGTGGGATCTCACCCTCCAGAGATGAGAACCCTCCCACACCCCTTTGGATGCAGCCCAGGACAAGCTCCAGGACCCCTCTGGACCCAGCCCTGCCCTCCAGTGACCCTCCAGGACTCGGCTCCCCAGTTCAAGGAGGAAGGAGTTGGTTTTGGTATTTTTGTGACTTCCCATTTCCAGTTCACCACCTCACCCCATTTATACTGGGAATGCAGTTCTTCTTCTCAGTTTTCCTAACAGGGAACTGATCCTGGCCCAGCCCCGAGCTTGGGCTCGGAATTTGTGCCTCCCTCAGCCTCAGCCACCCCTGGGACATGGACAGAGGAGCGTGTGGCAGGAAAAAGCTGCAGGGGAAGAGAAATTTGCAGGAAATTTGCTGAATACTGAAGCTGTTTCACATGATAAACACCCTCAGAGTGGGGAAGGGCTGAACCTTGCCCAATTTCCCTCTTTTTTCAGCCAGAAAACAACGCAGGATGAGACCTCCAAAAACCAGGAGGCAACGTGGGGAGGAGCAGGAGCTGGAGGCAGAGCAGGATGTCTGGAGAACATCTGGAGCAGAGGCTGGAACAGAGATGGACACAGAGGTGGACAGAGAGATGGACACCAGAGATGGACACAGAGATGGACACAGATGGACACAGAGATGGACACAGAGATGGACACAGAGATGGACACCAGAGATGGACACAGAGGTGGACACAGATGGACACAGAGATGGACACAGAGGTGGACACAGAGATGGACACCAGAGATGGACACCAGAGGTGGACACAGAGATGGACAGAGAGATGGACACAGAGATGGACACAGAGATGGACACAGAGATGGACACAGAGATGGACACAGAGATGGACACAGAGATGGACACAGAGACGGACCCCAGCCCTCCAGCAGCAGGTTTCCATGGCAGCAGGAGCTCCACGCCAGCCCTGGATCCCAACATTGGACCCAAATCCACCCCGTGGAGCTGCTCTGGAGCTCCCACAGAGCCTCTCTTTCCTCTGACCCCAAAAAACCCCAAACCACCCCAAGATCTCCTCCCCAGGGGACGAGGAGCACCCGGCACTCACTGGTTTGGTGGAGGAGCAGGAGGGTGAGGAGGAGAGGGATCCAAAACGCGTCCATGGATGTCCAGAAGCAGAGAGGATTTGGGGGCACCAGCACACGAAAATTCGAGCCAGAAAGAGGAAGAAGAAGGAAGAAGTGCCTTTGTGGCTTTTCAGCATCGGGGTGGAGGGGAGGGCTTTGGATGTGGTTGTGACGAAAATGAAGCATCAAGGAGGGGAAGTTCACGCTCACACGGAAATTTGAGGTGTTTAAAAACAACCACTCTGTTTTCAAGGAAAAAGGAGGGAACTCGAGGGGTTCAACACAGACCCCAACCCCACTCCCAAGGGAAGATGGGGGTGGTCACAGGGACCGAGAGTGTCACCGTGGCCGTGTGTGACAAAGGTGCCCGTGGGGAGCAGCCTGCAGAGCGTTATCCCAGAGAATGCCATGGCTCAGGAATGGTGCCCATGGATGGGGGCCGAGCCCAAATCCTGGAATGGTTTGGGTGGGAAGGGGCCCTAAAGCTCATCCTGAGGGCAGGGACAGCTCCTGCCACCCCAGAGTGCTCCCAGCCCTGTCCAGCCTGGCCTTGGGCACCCCCAGGGATGGGGAATGCATGGAATAAATGGAGCCAGGGAAGGATTGATCCCTAAAATCCTAGATAAACCAGCCAAGGGAATTCTGAAATGGTGTGTGATGGAAAGGAACCTTAAATCCCAAAAAATCCCACCCCAGTTCCATGTTCCACAGGTGTGGGAATGACCATTCCTGGTGCCACAGGTGTGGCAATGACCATTCCTGTTCCACAGGTGTGGGAATGACCATTCCAGTTCCACAGGTTTTGGAATGACCATTCCTGTTCCACAGGTGTGGGAATGACCATTCCTGTTCCACAGGTGTGGGAATGACCATTCCTGTTCCACAGGTGTGGGAATGACCATTCCATGTTCCACAGGTGTGGGAATGACCATTCCATGTTCCATGGGTGTGGGAATGACCATTCCACGTTCCACAGGTGTGGGAATGACCATTCCATGTTCCATAAGTGTGGCAATGACCATCCCCGTTGGATCCTCCATCATTCCCAGCTCCGAGGTGCCTCCAGAGCTTCTCCCACGGCTCCAGGATCCTGGAATCGCCGGAATTCCCCCAGCACAGCCGGGTGAGGTCCCTTCCCTGTGTCCGGCCCTTGTCTGACCATCCCACAGCGCTCCGGCCCCGCCGGGCACTCGGCTCAGTCCGGAGAGCTCCCCCCAATTCCTCTGGGGTTCCTCAGGGGTCCCCAAAGGATTTCCCTGGGATTCCCAAATGATTTCCTGGGATCAGCGGCGATTCCAGCTGGGAATGGATCCCAGGGAGGCTCTGGGGGTGCTCAGGATCCCCGAAAGGATTCCCACAGGATCAGCGGTGATTCCAGCCAGGAACGGATCCCAAGGAAGCTCTGGGGTTGCTCAGGATCCCCCAAAGGATCCCCGCAGGATCCCCCAAAGGATTTCCCGGGATCAGCGGTGATTCCAGCTGGGAATGGATCCCAGGGAGGCGCTGGGGGTGCTCAGGATCCCCAAAAGGATTCCCACAGGATCAGCGGTGATTCCAGCCAGGAACGGATCCCAAGGAAGCTCTGGGGTTGCTCAGGATCCCCCAAAGGATCCCCGCAGGATCCCCCAAAGGATTTCCCAGGATCAGCAGCGATTCCAGCCGGGAACGGGTCCCAGGGAGTCTCTGGGAGTGCTCAGGATCCCCGCAGGATCCCCGCAGGATCCCCGCAGGATCCCCGCAGGATCCCCACAGGATCAGCGGTGATTCCAGCTGGGAATGGATCCCAGGGAGGCACTGGGGGTGCTCAGGATCCCCAAAAGGATTCCCACAGGATCAGCGGCGATTCCAGCTGGGAATGGATCCCAGGGAGTCTCTGGGGTTGCTCAGGATCCCCAAAGGATCCCCCGGGATCCCCCAAAGGATTTCCCGGGATCAGCAGTGATTCCAGCCGGGAATGGATCCCAGGGAGTCTCTGGGGGTGCTCAGGATCCCCAAAGGATCCCCCGGGATCCCCCACAGGATTCCCGCAGGAGCAGCGGTGATTCCAGCCAGGAATGGATCCCAGGGAGGCTCTGGGGGTGCTCAGGGTCCCCAAAGGATCCCCCAGGATCCCCCAAAGGATTCCCACAGGATCAGCGTCGATTCCAGCCGGGAGCAGATCTCGGGCAGGCTCAGGCCACGGGCAGGGTCACGCTGGCATAAACCGTCGTGGGCTCCTTGGGGGGACAAAAACGGGGACACAGAGGGGTCAGCGAGGCGGCCGGGCCGGGGGTGCCCCACGGTGGGGGGGTTGGGGACGGTCCCCCTTACCTGGGACAGCGGGGGGCGTCCCCGCGGGGTTGGGGACCCGGCCGGGGTCCGGGGGGCTCCGTTGGGGGCCGGGGGGGGCCCGGTGGCCGCGGCGTAGATGGTGGTGCAGGACGGGGGGGTGGCGCTGGGGACGGTCCCTGCGGGCTTCTGAGGGAGGGACAAAGGGTGGGCAGCGAGCCCAGGGACCCGCGGGGCCACCCCGGTCCTGCCGCCGCCTTTTCCTGCCGGGGCTGCGCCCAGCGGGGCTCGGGAGAGGGCGAAAATCCCGGAGTTTGTCCCCAAAGCCACCGTGGGACATTGGGGGCTCAGCAAATTGTGTGACTCGGCTTTATTCCCCCTTTTCTTCACCTTTTTTCCCCCTACTTCTCTCCCTCTTTTACCGTTTTTTCCCCTTATCCCCTTTTTTCCCCATTTTCCCCTTTTTCCCCTTTTCCCCCCATTTTCCCCTTTTCACCCTTACCCCCTTTTTTCCCTGTTTTTCCCCATTTTTCCCCCCATTTTCCCCCTCACCTGCACCCGCTGCACCTGGGCGTAGATGGTGGCGCTGGCCAGGGTGGCCTGGGAGGGGTCCGGGGTGGCCTGGGAGGGGTCCTGGTCACCTGTGGGGTGGGGAGGGGTCGCACGATCCCGGGATCAGCCGGGTTGGAAAAGAATTCCAAGGTCACCGAGTCCGACCGGTGTCTGGGCCCCTCTTGGCGGTCCTGAGGAATCTCCGGGAATTCCTCGGACACCGCCCGGGGTGGCCACTCCAACCCTCCCTGGGCCAAGACCCCATTGCCCTTTCCAGAAGGGATTTTCCCAAATTTCCAACCCTGGCACAGCTCGAGGCTGTTCCCTCTTGTCCTGGTCCCAATCCCTGGGATCAGATCCCAAATCCTCCCTGGATCAGATCCCAAATCCCCCCCTGGATCAGATCCCAAATCCCTCCCTGATCAGATCCCAAATCCCCCCTGGATCAGATCCCAAATCCCCCCTGGATCAGATCCCAATTCCCCCTGGATCAGATCCCAATTCCCCCTGGATCAGATCCCAAATCCCCCTGGATCAGATCCCAAATCCCCCCTGGATCAGATCCCCGATCCCCCCAGATCAGATCCCAAATCCCCCCTGGATCAGATCCCAATTCCCCCTGGATCAGATCCCAAATCTTCCCTGGATCAGATCCCAAATTCCCCCTGGATCAGATCCCAAATTCCCCCTGGATCAGATCCCAAATCCCTCCCTGATCAGATCCCAAATCCCCCCTGGATCAGATCCCCGATCCCCCCAGATCAGATCCCAAATCCCCCTGGATCAGATCCCAAATCCCTCCCTGATCAGATCCCAAATCCCCCCTGGATCAGATCCCAATCCCTCCTGGATCAGATCCCAAATCCCTCCAGGATCAGATCCCAAATCCCCCCTGGATCAGATCCCAAATCCCCCTGGATCAGATCCCAAATCCTCCCTGGATCAGATCCCAAATCCCTCCTGGATCAGATCCCAAATCCCTCCTGGATCAGATCCCAAATCCCCCTGGATCAGATCCCAAATCCCCCAGGATCAGATCCCAAATCCCCCAGGATCAGATCCCAAATCCCCCTGGATCAGATCCCAAATCCTCCCTGGATCAGATCCCAAATCCCCCTGGATCAGATCCCAAATTCCCCCCTGGATCAGATCCCAAATCCCCCTGGATCAGATCCCAGCCCCGGTTCCCCCTCCCGTCCCTCCGGACACCGGGTGGCCGCGGGGGGAGCGGCCCCAGCCGGGACTCGATGACCTCGGAATTCTTTCCCAGGCTCTGGAATTTTGGGGATCAGCCCCTGGGGACCCCCACCCACTCCAGCACCCCCCAAACTCACACTTGGCCGAGCGGGTGGCCCTGTAGGTGACAATGGCCGCGATGACGATGATGATGATGACGATGACACCGAGCAGCACCAGGAGCTCTGTCCTCAGCCCGGGGACACCTGGGACTGCAGGGGACACACAGGGGAGGTGGCCTCGGGTCACCCAGAGCCTTTTGTCACCTCTGTCACCTGATTTGGGGCTGGTTTTTGTCACCTGTCACCTGATTTTGGGGTGATTTCCATCACTTTGTCCCCTGACTTGGCTGCGGATTTTTCTCATCACTGCACCCTAATTTTGGGTCCGAATTTGGTCCCTTTGTCACCGGATTTGGAGGCCAAATTTGTCACCTCTGTCACCTGATTTGGGGTTGACTTGAACAGGAAGCAAAGGGCAGGAAATGCTCTGAGCTCTCTTTATTTGCCTTATTTGAGCTAAAAACCCACTGGGGGCTGGATGGGGGGGTCAGGAAAAAAAACCCCTAAAATCTCCCTGGTGGCTTTAAGGGGGCTTGAGGGACAGAAATGTCTCTAATGTTCATAGAAATATCTCCAATATCCGTAAAAATCTCCTGTCCAAAGGGGGATCCCATTCATCCATAGAAATATCTCAAACATCCACAGAAATCTCTCAAAATTCCCACAGAAATCTCTCAAATTTCCACCCAAATCCACCAAGCTCCCTTCCCGCCCCACAATCCTGGGATTCTGAGGTTCCGGGATTCTGGGATTCCGGAATTCTGGGGTTCTGGGTTTCCAGGATTCTGGGGTTCTGATATTACGGGATCTCAGGGTTCTGGGATTATGGGATTCTGGGGTTCTGGAGGTCCAGGATTCTGGGATTCTGTGATTCCCAGGATTCTGGAGTTCTGGGGTTCCAGAATTCTGGGATTCCAGGGTTCTGGGATTCTGGGGTACTGGGATTTCAGGATTCCAGGGTTCCGGGGTTCTGGAATTCTGGAATTCCAAGATTATTGGATTCTGGGGTTCTGGGATTCCAGGATTTCAGGATTCCAGGGTTCAGGGGTTCTGGGATTCTGGAATTCCAGGGTTCCAGAATTCTAGGATTATGGGGTTCTATGGCTCCAGGATTCCAGGGTTCCAGGATCCCAAAATTCTAGGGTTCCAGGGTTCTGGGATTCTGGGGTTCCAGGATTCCAGGGTGCTGGAATTCCACGACTCTGGGGTTCTGGGATTCCAGGATTTTGGGGTTCTGGGATCCCAGGATTCTAGGGTTCCAGAATTTCAGGGTTCCGGGATTCTGGAATTCTGGGGTTCTGGAATTCCAGGGTTCTAGATTTCTGGGATTTCAGAATTCCAGGATTCTGGGATTCTGGTGTACTGGGATTTCTGGATTCCAGGGTTCCGGGGTTTTGGGGTTCTGGGATTCCAGGATTCTGGGGTTCTGGGATTCCAGGATTCTGGCGTACTGGGATTTCAGGATTCCAGTGTTCTGGGGTTCTGGGGTTCTGGTATTCTGGGGTTCTGGGATTCCAGGATTCCAGGGTTCCGGGATCCCAGAATTCTAGGGTTCCAGGGTTCTGGGATTCTGGAATTCCAAGATTATTGGATTCCAGGGTTCTGGGATTCCAGGATTCCAGGATTCCGGGATTCTGGGATTCCAGGATTCCGGGATTCCAGGATTCCAGGGTTCTGGGGTTCTGGGATTTTGGAATTCCAGGGTTCTGGGGTTCTGTGATTCCAGGATCCCGGGGTGCCGGGGTTTTGGGGTTCTAGGATTCCAGGGTTCCGGGGTTCTGGGGTTCTGGGGTTCTGGGATTTTGGAATTCCAGGGTTTTGGGGTTCTGTGATTCCAGGATCCCGGGGTGCCGGGTTCCCGGGACCTACCGCCCAGCTGGGGCGCGCAGCGGGCGGGGAAGGCGGCGCGGCGGCTGCTGACGGGGTTGCGGGCGGTGCAGACGCAGCCGAAGGCCGCGCTCCGCAGCGGGAAGGAGAGCGCCAGCTCGCTGCCGTTGGCCCCGCAGATCCCCCCGGTGCCGTTGTCCCCGCCGGCCCAGCTGTAGGACACGGCGTCCCCCCGCGCCGAGGAGCAGCGCAGCTCCAGGGAGCAGCTCCCGTTGGACGATTCCTGCCGGAGGATCCGGATGCTGGGGGCGGCCACCGGCTCTGGGGAGAGACGGGAACGTCGGCGTTTTCCACTTCCCACATCCCAAAGGGCTGAGAACACCCAGGAAAAAACAGCAACATCCAGGAAAGCCGCGGGAAATTCCAGGAAAAGCCTGGGAATATCCAACAAATTCCGGCAAAAAGCTGGGATTGGCCCCCAGCTCGGGAAAAAGGAGAAACGGAAATTCCAGGATTTTTTGGACATCAAAGGGGGCGTTTCCCACCCCCTTGATCACCACCCACCGCCCAGACCTGCTCCCAAAGTGACAGAATCAACCAGGAAAGGGCTGGAACGTCCAGGAAAGGTCTGGGACATCCAGGAAAGGCCTGGAACATTCAGGAAAGGTCTGGAACCTCCAGGAAAGGTTTGGGACATCCAGGAAAAGGTCAGGGACATCCAGGAAAAGGTCAGGGACATCCAGGAAAGGTCTGGAACATCCAGGAAAAGGTCTGGGACATTCAGGAAAGGTCTGGAACATCCAGGAAAAGGCTGGGACATCCAGGAAAGGTCTGGAACATTCAGGAAAGGGCTGGAACATCCAGGAAAGGTCTGGAACATCCAGGAAAGGTCTGGAACATCCAGGAAAGTTCTGGAACATCCCGGAAAATGCCCCGATCCCCATCCTGGGGACTCCCAGGGATGTTTTACCGAACACATCCAGCTGGATCTGCCAGACCTCCTCCTCCTCGCCCCCGCTGACGCTGTACTCGTAGAGCCGCCCGTCCTCCCGGCTGGTGTTGAGGATCTCCAGCGAGAAGTCGCGCCGGTGGAAGCGCATCCGCCCCGGCTCGTACTCCGTGTGGTTCCCCCCGGAGATCCTCAGCAGGAATTTCTTCTTCAGCGGCTCCCCCGTGGTTTTCTTCCAGGAGGCCTCCCCGGACTGCCGGGTGCGCTCCCGCAGCTCGCGGGGGATCCGCAGCAGCGTCGCCTCCCCCAGTGTTCCCAGCAGCCTTTCCCGGGCTGCGATCCCTGGGGAGAGGGGAGGGAGAGGGGCTGGGGCTCAGGGGATCCTCCTCATCCCAGCCCGGGGAATCCTCTGGGATCGAGTCTGGGATGGTGCTGGATCCAGCCTGGAGATCCACGGGATCCCAGACCCACGGGAGAAACTTCCAGGCCCAAGGGAGAGACCCCGGATCCAAGGGAGAGACCCCAGATCCAAGGGAGAGACCCCAAATCCAAAGGTGAAACCCCAAATCCAAAGGAAAGACCCCAAATCCAAAGGTGAAACCCCAAATCCAAAGGTGAAACCCCAAATCCAAAGGTGAGACCCCAAATCCAAAGGTGAAACCCCAAATCCAAAGGAGAGACCCCAAATCCAAAGGTGAAACCCCAAATCCAAAGGTGAGACCCCAAATCCAAAGGAGAGACCCCAGATCCAAAGGTGAGACCCTAAATCCAAAGGTGAGACCCCAAATCCAAAGGAGTCTCTTTCCCAACTTGAAATATTCAGGAATTTTGGGAATTGCAGCCGCCTGGGAGCAGGTTTGGGTACAAATCTCACATTTTCCCTCTGGTTGAGGCGGTCCCAGGTTGGCTTTTGGAAAAAAATTTGAGGGGTTTCATCTCCCACAGCCCGGGACTCCCGTGGGAGGATTTTCCCCCCCAAACCCCTTTGTTGATTTTTATTCCAAGCCAATGAATCAGAATTTCCTCGATTTGGATTTTCCTCGATTCAGATTTTCCCTCATTTCTGGGCAAACAAATTTTGTTTTTGTCGGAAATTGTGGGGGGAGGAGGAGGAGGAGGAAGAGGAGGAGGAGGAAGAGGAGGAGGAGCCAAATCTGGAGCTCCCAAAAGGAGAGAAGGGTCCCCACTGTGCCCCCCCGCTTTTCCCAAAGTCTTTTCTCCATGGATTTTGCCCTGGAAAGGAAAGGAAAAAGGAAAGGAAGGAAAAGGAAGAAAAGGGAAGAAAAAGGGAAAACAGAAAAGGGAAACGGCCCTATGGTGGAACCTGGAATTTTGGTTTTCCCTCCAGGGAGCCTGGAGGGAATTTTGGCTCTCCAGACGCCCCAAAACCAGGAGGATTGGCCCCATTTTCACGGGAGTTGTCCCATGGGAGCCAGCAATCCTCCGGGTCCTTCCAGCCCAAACCGTTCCATGGTTTTATTCCTTGGGGAACCTCCCAGCCCAGGGATCTGACCCAACCTTCTGGGAATCTTCCTCTGGGACATCCCAGCTCCCTCGGGCACGGGATGAACCCCTCGGGGCTCTCAGAACCCCCCGAAATTCACCCCAACCCTTCACTTTTCCACCTGGATTTCCCCCATCACATTTGAATCCCCCCCTCCCTCTGGGAGATTTTTAGGGACGCTCCTCCCATCCCACCCGGAGCACCTCCACCCCAAAGCCCCAAACCCCTTCAGATCCACCCAAAAAAACCCCAAAATCCAGTAAAAAACACCAAAACCCCCTAAAATCGGGGGGGAACCGTACGTACCCCAAAGGGCCGCGAGGGTGAGGAGCAGCCGGAGCCAGGCCCCCGCGCCCATCCCGGATCACGGAGCCGCCGCCGCCCCGGGGCTCAGAGCAGGTGCTGGCAGGAAGATCTGCGCCCTCAGGGCTCTCATTTCCTGTTTTGGGGCCGATTGACTCGAACCTGTGACTTTTATCTCCTTCAGTCGGAAATTATTCAAAGCGCGGGGCCGCGCTCCGTGCCCCAGAAATGCCAAAAAGCTGAAGAGAGCAGAAAATCCGTTCGGTTTTTCCGCCAGAACTCCATCGTCCTGCCGAGGGGTCCTCAGACTGCTCTGGAAAAAGAGGGAAGATCCAGTTTTGGAGGAATTTCCTGGATTTTTCCAGCTCTGGAGAGGTGGAAGCCTCAAAGCGATCCCGCCGAAGGACGTGGGTGGCTCCTCGGAGCATCCCAAAATCTGCTCCACCCCCCCGGGGTGGGACCGCCCAGACAGGTGAGAAAAGCCCAAATTTCCCGGGAATATCCCAGCCTGGAGCTCCACGGGATCCACAGGAGGAGAAGGAGAACGAAGGGAGGTCCCCAAAACTCACCTGGGAGAAGCCAAATCCTTGTTCTGGGTGGGTTTGGGTGGATTTGGGATCCCCTGGGGATGGGGAGGGTCCTTCCTGGGGGAAGGGGTGGGAAAGGCCGGAAAAAACCCAGTCGTGGATCTGCTGCTGGAAAATCCTGGCTGGTTTTGGTGGAGGAGCTTCGAAATCCGAGGGGTTTTGCCTTTTTCTCCAAATTTCGCCGCTTTTCCCAATTTTCGGGGCGTGGATGGCGCGGGAATTCCAGGATCCCCGAGGCTGGAGAGGAGCTCCGGGATCCAGCAATCCAAGATCCCACCCTGCTGTTCCTTGGACCCCTCCAGGGATGAAAATTCCGGGATTTTCACCCAAACCCAGCCCCGGGGCTGGATCACATCCCGCCGCTCTCCAGGGAAGCCGAGCTCAGTTTTCCACCAGGTTTTGCTGCCGGGAAATGATTTTTGAATGGCCAAAAAAACCCAAAGCCGCCCAAAAAAACCCCACCGGGAACCTCCGGCGAGGCTCCTCCTTCCTTGCTCAGAAAGCACCTGATAGGTAAAAACCCAAAGCCCTCATTTCTCAAAAATCAGACTTTTACCAAAAAACACAGATGGGGAATGGCAGGATGAAATAATCCAGGAAAAGCAGCAGTGGTTCTCCTGGAAACTTCTGGAATGGGAGCTTGGCAGGATTTGGGGGTGGCAAAGTCGTTGGCTTGGGGGTGTTTGGGGCTATTTTGGGATTTTTGGGGTTTTTTGGGGTGTTTTTAGAGGCACAAATCCCACCTGGAATTCCCACGGCCAGGCTGGATTTCTCCATGGATTTCAACCCCCAGGTCCCAAAAGGAAAATTTTCACCCTGGGAATGGTTCAGAAAAGCCAAAAAATCCCCCCAAAAAACCAATTTTCCCCACCTGGGCTTGGCTGGCATCGGGCAGGAAAAAAATTAATGAAGTGAAATCATCCAGAGAGAAATTCCTCTTGGGAAGCATTTTGGGGAACAAAGAACCAAAAATGGCTGGAAAAAAAATCTCTTTTAAATGGAAATAATGATCCTAAATCCTTTCCTCTCCCCATCAACTCACCCTGGAATTTTCTGGCTGGAATCTCCCCCGAGATCCAGCAGCAGGATCAATAATTATCAATTTCCTGAGGGTTTTTGGACACCCTGGATTTTATAAGTGGAATAAAAGCTCGAGATCTCCACAAGGGAATGGACCAAGACCCCAAAAAGTTATTTCCAAGGGGGAGAAATCACTGGGAAAATCAACTTTGGTGTTAAAATCCCCATCCAGGGTGCAGGAATTGCCCCAGGCCGCTCCTCAGGCGGGGCTGGAATTTCTCTGAATTTTCCAAGGACGTTCCCGTTGACCCTTGGATGATTCCAAGGAATCTTTGCCCAAAGTGGAACCTTTTGGGATTTATGGAGGTGAAATCCCCGATTTTCCCCTTTTTTGGGCTGGGTTGGTGGAGCTGGAATTGTCCCAAACTTTTCCAGGGGTTTTTTTTGGAGGCTGAGGGATCATCTCCGTCATTCCCGAGATTTCCTCCCACCCCGCTGGATCCGTGTCCCTCCGGAGCCAGACCCTCCTCTGGGGGACAAAGGAAGGGATTTTGTCCCCAAAAAGGGGCTGGGAGGGGAAACATCTCCAATCCCTGAGCCCTGGGATGTCCCAGCCCAGGGAAAAATCCAGAAAATCCCGAAATGTTGTGTTCAGAGCGGAATTTAATGTGTGTAGAAACATTTGGGAAACCCAAACCCCATCCCAACCAAAGGAGGATCCCCCAAACCCCAGGGAGCCCCGGGAAGGGCTCAGACCGGGTCTCCCCGCAGGTTTTGGGGTGATTTTGGGGGGGATTTCCGGATTAACGCTCCCGGTGACGCCGCTCCCGAATCTGCCGCCGTTTTCCCGCCCGGAGGATTTCGGGATCCCGGTCCGGGCGTTGGTGCCGCGGTGCTGGAAGGTGCCCAGGTGCCCCAGGTGCCCCTCGGGGGGCTCAGGGCGCGGTGAGCAGGAGGAAGAGGAGGACGAAGGCCAGCAGGGCGCCGGGCGCGGCGCAGGCGGCGCTCGAGGAGGATTCGCCTGGAGGCAGAGCCGGGAGCTCCAGGACGGTCCCCAAATCCCCCCAAACCCACGGCAGGAGGGAAAAGGGATCCCCCACCCCCGGGACCCACCTCGGGACTGGGATCTGCTGCCAGGGATCATTTTGGACCCCCCCGACCCCTCCCGGACGGATTTTTGGGGTTCAGGGACCCCCCAATACCCCATGGGGTCATTTTGGGGGTTCAGGGACCTCCGGAGCCCCTCTGGGCTCGGTTTGGGGTTCAGGGATCCTCCGACACCACAGTGGAGTCAATTTTGGGGTGGAATCTGAAATCAGGACAGAGGAACGGCCTCGAGCTGTGCCAAGGGAGGCTCAGGGTGGGAAATTTGGGGAAATTCCTCCTGGAAAAGGGGAAAAGGCCTTGGAAGGGGCTCAGGGAGGTTTGGGGTGTCCATCCCTGGAGGTGTCCGAGGAAATCCCCCTGGATGAGCAGGTGAGCTCAGCCCCAGGGAGGTTTGGGGTGTCCAACCCTGGAGGTGTCCGAGGAACCCCAGGAGATCCCCTGGATGACCTGGAGGGGTCAGCCCCACACTGGACAGGGTCAGCCCCAGGGAGCTTTGGGGTGTCCATCCCTGGGGGGGTCCAAGGAACCCCAGGAGATCCCCCTGGACGACCCCACGGGGTCATTCCCAGGAAGGTTTGGGGTGTCCATGCCTGGATGTGCTCGAGGAACCCCTGGAGACCCCCTGGACGACCCCACGGGCTCAGCCCCACCTTGCACCGATGACCTCGGAGCTCCTTCCCAGCCCCGACCGTTCTGTGGGGTCGCTCTGGCAGCCCCCAGATCCCCCCCAAACCCCCCTGGGGCCATCCCACGGCCCATCCCATCCCATCCCATCCCATCCCATCCCAGCCCATCCCTGCCCATTTCCACACCTGTCCAGCTGCAGGGCCGCCGGAAGGTCAGCGAGGCGTTGCTGGAGGACGCGGCGTTGCTGACCCTGCAGACGTAGGTCTCCGCCGCGGGGGCCATGGACACCTGCAGGACGGGGCCCGGCCTCACCTGCGGCTGCTGGGGCGGGATCCACTCGTAGGTGACCCCCTGGAGCGCCACCCAGCAGCGCAGGGTGGTGTTGCACACCCGGGGGTCGCCGTGGGTGGTGGCCGTCACGCTGGGCTTGGGGACCAGCTCTGCAGGAGAGGGCGGGGGGCACAAAGGGTCCATGGGGTGTGGGACAGTGCCAAGGGGGGCACAAAGTGTCCATGGGGTGTGGGACAGGGCCCAGGGGGGCACAAAGGGTCCATGGGGTGTGGGACAGTGCCCAGGGTGGCACAAAGTGCCCAGGATGGCACAATGTCCCCCTGGAGCTCTGGGACAGTGCCCAGGATGGCACGATGTCCCCACGAGGCTCTTGGACAACCCCAGGGTCTCACAATGTCCCTGTGGAGCTCTGGGACAATCCCCAGGACGTCACAAGGTCCCCAACACCCCCGTGGAGCTCTGGGACAATGTCCCCACGAGGTTCCTGGACAAGCAGGAACTCACAAAGTCCCCGTGGGGCTCTGGGACAACCCCCAGGACCTCACAAGATCCCCAACACCCCCATGGGGCTCTGGGACAATCCCCAGGATGTCACAAGGTCCCCACCCCGCCGTGGGGCTCTGGGACAATCCCCAGGATGTCACAATGTCCCCACCCCGCCGTGGGGCTGTGGGGCAGTTCCCCAGGATGTCCCAATGTCCCCACCCCGCCGTGGGGCTGTGGGGCCATCCCCAGGATGTCCCAATGTCCCCACCCCGCCGTGGGGCAGTTCCCCAGGATGTCCCAATGTCCCCACCCCGCCGTGGGGCAGTTCCCCAGGATGTCCCAATGTCCCCACCCCGCCGTGGGGCAGTTCCCCAGGATGTCCCAATGTCCCCACCCCGCCGTGGGGCTGTGGGGCCATCCCCAGGATGTCCCAATGTCCCCACCCCCCCGTGGGGCAGTTCCCGCCCCACACTCACCGTAGACCCTCAGCAGGACGCTCTGGACGCTCTCCCTGCCCGCCTCATCCTCCAGGTACCGCAGGAACTCGCCGCCGTCCCCCAGGCGCAGGGGGCTCAGCCGCAGGGCGCCGCCGGCCAGCAGCTGCAGGCGGCCCCGGAATTGGGTCTGGGGGTAGCTGGGCTGCTCCCCCCGCCTCTGGCTGGCGATCCTCAGCTGGTTCCCCCAGCGCCAGTGGAGTTGGGAGTACCCTGAGGGGTCCTGGGGGCTTTGGGGGTTCAGAAGCGCCGCCCCACCCACGGCTCCGGTCACCTCCGAGGGCGGGGGGTCTCGTGCCCGGGCTGCCAAGAAATTGGGGGTGGTGGGGGTGGGCTGCTCGTCCTCGCCCAGGCCTCACCCCGCTCGGAAATCCAGGCGCGTTCAGGACGGAAATGAACATTAAAAATAGAATTCAACCCCGCTGCCCTTCTGGAGCCCCTCGCTTGAAGAGGGGCAGGAGCAGCGTTTCGAATTTTCCCGCCCCAAATTCCTCAGGGGTCAAATTTCCCCCTCACTTCCGTTTTTGGGGACTCATGTGGGGACAGCCCGTCACCCCCCGGGCGTGGTGGCACCTTGTGGGGACAGGGTGGGCTCACCCCACGGTCCCCAGCTGTCCCCAAAGCCGTGTGCCCACCCCAGACCCTCATCCAACCCCGTACCTGGCGCGGCGAGGAGGAGGAAGAGGAGGAAGAGGAGGAGGAGGAGGTTCAGCGCCAGCCCTGGCGCCATTTTGTCACCAACGTCGCCTCACCCAGGGTGGGACAGGGCCAAACCCAGGGTGGGACCCCTCAGGGTGGGACCCCTCAGGGTGGGACCCCCTCAGGGGGCGGCTGCTCCCCAAGGACCCCAAAACCGGGGCTGGGGGGTTCTGGAGGCTGGCGGAGAAACCGCCTGATCAGAGGTTCCTCTTCCGGACCCAAAGCCACAACGCGTGGTGACACCCTTGTGACATGTGACAGAAACAGCCCTTGGGACTGACAGGGACACAGCGCCCCATGGATCCCCCAAATCCCCATGGAGTGACCCCAAAGCCCCTCAAATCCCCTCCACAACACACCCAGACTCCCCAAAACCCCTCAAATCACCCTAAAATCTACCCAGACTCCCCAAAATGCCTCAAAATTCCCCAAATCCATCCAGGACCCCCCCCACTGTCCCCATGGCCAGTGGGACACTGACCCCAAGGGTCACATCCCCCTCACTGTGGGGGACCAGAGTGACCCCAAAGCCCGGGGACAGCTAGGGGGGATTTGGGATCTGATCCAGGAGGAATTTGGGATCTGATCCAGGGGGGATTTGGGATCTGATCCAGGGGGGATTTGGGATCTGATCCAGGGGGGATTTGGGATCTGATCCTGGGGGGATTTGGGATCTGATCCAGGGGGGATTTGGGATCTGATCCTGGAGGGATTTGGGATCTGATCCAGGGGGGATTTGGGATCTGATCCAGGGGGGATTTGGGATCTGATCCAGGGGGGATTTGGGATCTGATCCTGGGGGGATTTGGGATCTGATCCTGGGGGGATTTGGGATCTGATCCTGGAGGGATTTGGGATCTGATCCCAGGGAATGGGGCAGGACAGGAGGGAACGGCCTCGAGCTGTACCAGGGTGGAAATTCGGGATGATTTTTCCATGGAAAAAGGGCTGGGACGCGTCGGGAGGGGCTCAGGGGGGGCTGGATCCCCATCCCGGGATGCATCCGAGGAGTCCCTGGACATTCCACCGGCTGACCCCGGCTGACCCCGGCTGACCCCGGATGGCCACGCCGGCTCGGTCCCCGCTCCGTCCCGGGATCCCCCCGCCCCAGCCCCCGCCCCAGCCCCGCGGGATTTCCGGGGGTCGCCGCTCCGGACCCCGCCGAGGAGGGGCTGCGATTCCCGCCCGGGTCCTCCCCGCCCGGCCACACTCGCCGCCTTTGTCGCCGCTCCCCGCGGCCACCGCCACCCCCGCCGTCCCCGGGCTGGGGACAAACGGCCCTCGGCGTCTTCCCACGGGCGGGGGGCGGCCAACAAAGGGACCCCGCGGCCCCCGCTGCGCCCTGACCCACTTGGGGCCGGCCCGGGGCTGTCCCCGTCCCGCTCCGGGGTCACCGCCGAGAGAGGAGAGACGGGAACGGCGATTGGCGGGCGGCAAATTAACCCCGACATGCAAATGAGGGTGATTAGGATAAATGACAGCGCCCCGCCGGAGGCGTCCCCGCCTGTCCTTCGGGATGCGGAGGGGCTGGAGCTGCTCCAGGGGGGATTTCAGGGAAAATTCTCTTCCTAGGGGGAGTTTTGCGATGGATTTTAGCGAAAATTCTGGATTTTGGGGTGGCTTGGACGGTCCTTTCCAAGCGGGATTTTCCCTGATTCCACGAGATGTCACCCCGGCATTCCCAGCGCCTTTTCCAAAGGGTTTCCCGCCCTTTTCACCAATCCGGAGCTTTTCCCACCCAATCCCGCTCCCACCTGTCCGTCACCACCGACTGCCACGAGCAGAGGAAGCGTTTGGATCACCCCACAAGGCCGGGAAAAACCGGGAATGCCGCAATTCCCGAAATCCCCTCCTGGTGGATGATCCCTATTAACGCCCGGTTAATGATCCCAATTAACGCCCCAGAAGCGACCGCGAGGATTTTTGGGATGAGGGAGAGGAGGCGCCGGCCCTTTCAATCCCAATCCCGAGGAAAATCCCGATCCCGGGGTCACCTCCCCCACTCCATCCCCAACAAAATTCCAGCTCAGAATTCCAATTCCCCCCCAAAATTCCCGCTCCCTCCCTGTGCCCGAGGCTCTAATTAGCCGGTGAATTAAACAACCTCATTATGCAGCTCAGCTGTATTTGTAACACGAAAAATGTTAATAAAAAAGGATTCCCAAATTTCCAAACCCTAAAAAACCCCCACAGAATTCCCACCCCGCCCATCCCGCCTGCCCAACCCCAAATCCATCCCTTCCGGAGCTTTCCATCCCTTCTGGAGCTTTCCATCCCTTCTGGAGCTTTCCATCCCTTCTGGAGCTTTCCATCCCTTCTGGAGTTTTCCATCCCTTCTAGAGCTTTCCATCCCTTCCGGAGTTTTCCATCCCTTCCGGAGTTTTCCATCCCTTCTGGAGCGTTCCATCCCTTCTGGAGTTTTCCATCCCTTCCGGAGTTTTCCATCCCTTCTGGAGTTTTCCATCCCTTCCGGAGTTTTCCATCCCCAAATCTCCGCCCCGAGGCGCAGCCGGGGGTTGAATCTTGGGGGGAAAACCCCGAATTTCCGGATATTTCTGTCCCACGGCTCCCAGCGGCCGCTGCAGCTCCCGGAGCAGAATTCCAGCGGGACGGGAATCAGCGGCCGGCAGGATTTGGGAAGCGTCTGTAACCCCGTTATCCTGCAAGGAAACGGGCGGGATTTGGGGCATTTTGGGGGTTTTTTACTCCAAAACTCCCAGATTTGGGGGTTCCAGCGGTCGGTTTGGGGTCAGACCCCCCCAGATTTGGGATCCTGCCCCCAGCATTCCGGACAAACCTTCCCGGGAATTCTTCCTCATCTCCATCCGCCAGCAGCAGCAGCTCACGAGGAGCAGGGCCAGCCCCTCGGCCAGGGCCACGGCCAGCGGCCTCCAGTGGCTGAAACTCTCAGAAATTTCTGGAAAAGAATCCCAGAGTCCTGGAACCAGGCTGGGATTTGGGGTCCCTTCCCACCCAAACCATCCCAGGATTCCTGGAATCTCTAAAATTGTATTTTTGCCTTATATTGAATAAAAATAATAAGTAATTATAGATTGGAGGCATCAAAATACCTCTATGTTTTATATGTAAACAATTACGGCTTTAAAAATAATAATAAATAGGTATAAATAATAATAAGACTTATTATATCTACAGATAAGTACATATTTTATATAAAATACATGTACATTTTCTACAGATGAATGTCCATTTTTTACAGATAAATAAGTGGGCTATATGAGAAAATAACTATGAGTCTTATGCATAAAAAAGTGTTTTATATGTATAAAAATATCTGCTTTATGTATACATTATATGTGTAAGTATATCTTTTATATACAAATGGATTTAAATATATAAGTATAGATTTTACATAGAATACATACAAAACTTACATATATTGCATACAAAAATTAAACTAGAAATTATATATTTTATGTCTATATACACGTTTTTTACCCGATATTTCCCAAAGTTCCCACGATTTCCCCCATTTCTGTCCCCTAACACCCGCCCTGCTCAGCCCCGGGATCCCCGGACCCGCGGGAAGCTCACCTGGGCAGGTGAGGCGGGCGCGGGCCGCGCTCCAGCCCGCGGGGGTGCTGACGTTGCAGAGGCAGATTTGGGGTTCGGCGCCCTCGGGGACCCTCCGGATCAGCTGGGAGGGGACCCAGGGGATCTGCACCGGGATCTCCTCCAGGATCCCCCCCGGGCTCTCCCCCGTGCTCTCCCCCGGGCTCTGCCCCGGGATCCGCTCCCGGCTCTCCCCCGGGGGATCCCCGGTGCAGCCCCAGCTGTAGGAGACGTTCCCGGGGCTGGAGCAGAGCAGCGCCAGGCGGCACCAGCCCCGACCCCGCTGCAGGAGTTGGGATTTCAGCTGCGGCTGCGGGACGGGCTCTGCGGGGACAGCGGGGTGAGAGGGGACAGGGGGACAGGGACAGGGGGACAGGGGGACAGGGGACAGGGACAGGGGACACAGGGACAGGGGACACAGGGGGACACAGGGACAGGGGGACAGGGACAGGGGGACAGGGACAGGGGGACACAAGGACAGGGGGACAGGGACAGGGGACACAGGGGGACACAGGGACAGGGGGACAGGGGGGCACAGGACAGGGGACACAGGGGGACACAGGGACAGGGGGACAGGGGGGCACAGGACAGGGGGACAGGGACAGGGGGGCACAGGACAGGGGGACAGGGACAGGGGGCACAGGGACAGGAGGACAGGGACAGGGGGACAGGGACAGGGACAGGGGGGCACAGGGACAGGGGGACAGGGGGACACAGGGACAGAGGGACAGGGGACACAGGGACCCAGCTGCTCACCCCACACGGACACTCGGAAGCACCGGGATGAAATCGCTCCCAAGGTCCCGAACTCGGCCCAATAGACCCCGTTATCCTCTCTGTGAACCGGGGAGATGCACAGGGAGAGGTTTTCCCGCTGGAATTTCGCTCTCCCGTGGAATCGACCTCTGACATAGGAGACACTTCCATCCCTGGGGGCTGTCAGGATCAGCAGCCGCGTTCCTGAATCAAATTCCACTTTCCAGTAGATCTCTGCCCAGATCTCTGGGGGTTCCTCCGGCGCCAGGCACAGCGATCCTCCCGCGGTCACAGCGCGGGGCGCTGCCGCATTTTGGCATTCCGAGAATCCTAAACCAGAGTCGGGGAAGTCGCGACTTTCAGCCAAACTCCGCGCCCCAAACTCTACCCGGGAAAGGGAACCGGCCCCTTGTCACGGCCCGGCCCGGCTCGGCTCTGCCTGGGCAGGGGGGGCTGAGAGAAGCGAGGAGAATCCCCCCAAACCCGCAGCCCGCCCCTCTCCATCCCCCCGAGCCCCTCTCGCCGCTCCGGCTGTTCCCCAATTCCCGCATTCCCCGCAATTCCCCAATTCCCCGCAATTCCCGAACTGCCGCAGCCCCCCGGCCCCCCCCGCGCCCCCTCCTCACCTCGGCTCCCGGCCAGGCCCAGCAGCAGCGCCAGCAGCGCGGGGGGACAGCGGCGACCCCCGGGCGGGGACATCTGGGAGCGGAGCGGGGACCCCTCGGGGCTGCGAGAGCCCGGCGGGGACTTCCTCTGCTCCGGCCCCTGCGGCTCCTTCCTCCTCCTCCTCCTCCTCCTCCTCCTCTCCTCCTCCTCCTCCTCCTCTCCTCCTCCTCCTCCTCCTCTCCTCCTCCTCCTCCTCCTCCTCCTCTCCTCCTCCTCCTCCTCCTCCTCCTCCTCCTCCTCCTCCTCTCCTCCTCCTCCTCCTCCTCCTCCTCCTCCTGCTGCCGCGGGGGGGTCGGGTCGCGCTGTCACCCCCGGCCACCCCTGTGGCCCAGGGACGGGGACGGGGACGCGCCGGGGCTGCGGCGCTCTCAGCCCCGCGGCTCGGGGGGATTAATTTGAGCTGTCCCGGCGGGGCGCGGGGCTCGGGGGGGTTTTGCTTTCCCTTTGCAGCGAGCGCCGGCGACACTTGGGGACATCGCGATGGCTCCGCTGTCCCCAGCTCGGGCACGGCAGCAGCAGCACCGGGGGCTTTGGGGAGGAATAGCCGACCCCAAAATGCACTTTCCAACCCCAGAATGCACTTTCCAACCCCAAAATCCTCCCTGTTCCAACCCCAAAATCCTCCCTGTTCCAACCCCAAAATCCTTCCAATTCCAACCCCAAAATCCTCCCTGTTCCAACCCCAAAATCCTTCCAATTCCAACCCCAAAATCCTCCCCGTTCCAACCCCAAATCCTCCCCGTTCCAACCCCAAAATCCTCCTCATTCTCACCCCAAATCCTCCTCGTTCCCACCCCAACTCCCCTTTCCAGCCCCAAAACGTTGTCCTCAAGGTCCCTTCCACCCCAAACCAGTCTGGGTCAGCAGCTCCCAGTTCCTTACTGGGGTAGAGGAACCAGGGTGTTTTTTTAGGATTTTTAATCCATTTTTTAGAACATTTTTGAACACTTTTAGAACCTTTTTCAATCTGCTCCGGCTCACTTCCCCCTCACCCCAGAATTTCACCACGACCATCTGCGTGTGGCCGTCCCAGAATAATCAGGACCGGAGAAGCGCTGTTTCTGTTTCCCAAATTTTCATTTCCCACTTTTGGGGGTGGTTTTGGGGGGGACAGGGGGAGCTGGAGCTGCCCCATTACGGCCAAGCCCCACGCAGCACCTGAGCCACTTGTTCCAGGTGACGCTCGGGGTCCACCGACACCTTTCCACGGGAAACAGAGGGGTTTATGAGCCCCCCAAATTTCCATCTGGGGTGTGAATTGTCCCCCCTTGCTGCTGGGGGTTTGTTCCTTTCATGGAAACCACATGAAAAATGACCCCGCCCTCCACGCAGGCGCTGGAAACCCACAGGGCCCCTTCCTCTTCCTCTTCCTTTTTGTGCAGCTGCATTTTAGGGTGCTGATGCCCCCAAATCCTCTCTGCTTCTGGACATCCATGGACGCGTTTTGGATCCCTCTCCTCCTCACCCTCCTGCTCCTCCACCAAACCGGTGAGTGCCGGGTGCTCCTCGTCCCCTGGGGAGGAGATTTTGGGGTGGTTTGGGGGTTTTTGGGGTCGAGGGGTGGGTGGGAGCACCAGAGCAGCTCCACGGGGTGGATTTGGGTCCAATGTTGGGATCCAGGGCTGGCGTGGAGCTCCTGCTGCCATGGAAACCTGCTGCTGGAGGGCTGGGGTCCATCTCTGTGTCCATCTCTGTGTCCATCTCTGTGTCCATCTGTCTGTCCATCTCTGTGTCCATCTCTGTGTCCATTTCTGTGTCCACCTCTGTGTCCATCTCTGGTGTCCATTTCTGTGTCCATCTCTGTGTCCATCTCTCTGTCCACCTCTGTGTCCATCTCTGTGTCCATCTCTCTGTCCATCTCTCTGTCCATCTCTGTGTCCATCTCTGTGTCCATCTCTGTGTCCACCTCTGGTGTCCATCTTTGTGTCCACCTCTGTGTCCATCTCTCTGTCCACCTCTGGTGTCCATCTCTGCTCCAGATGTTCTCCAGACATCCTGCTCTGCCTCCAGCTCCTGCTCCTCCCCACGTTGCCTCCTGGTTTTTGGAGGTCTCATCCTGCGTTGTTTTCTGGCTGAAAAAAGAGGGAAATTGGGCAAGGTTCAGCCCTTCCCCACTCTGGGGGTGTTTATCATGTGAAACATCCCATGACTCCGTTATTTCTGTCACTTTATCTTCCCCTGCAGCTTTTTCCGTGTCCTCTGTCCATGTCCCAGGGGTGGCTGAGGCTGAGGGAGGCAGAAATTCCGAGCCCGAGCTCGGGGCTGGGCCAGGATCAGTTCCCTGTTAGGAAAACTGGGAAGAAGAACTGCATTCCCAGTATAAATGGGGTGAGGTGGTGAACTGGGAATGGGAAGTTGTGAAAATAACAAAACCAACTCCTTCCTCCTTGAACTGGGGAGCCGAGTCCTGGAGGGTCACTGGAGGGCAGGGCTGGGACCAGAGGGGTCCTGGAGCTTGGCCTGGGCTGCATCCAAAGGGGTGTGGGAGGGTTCTCATCTCTGGAGGGTGAGATCCCACCTGGAATGGGGAGATCCCACCTGGAGTGGGGAGATCCCACCTGGAGTGGGGAGACCCCACCTGGAATGGGGAGACCCCACCAGGTCTGGTGTCCCCAGCACAGGAAGGTCACGGAGCTGTCACAGCCAGCCCACAGTTCCAAGTTCCCTGCCCTGTGTGCTCAGCCTGGAGCAGCCGTGCTGGAGCTGCCCCTGGCAGTGCCCAGGGCCAGGCTGTCCCCAAATCCTCGTTCCCCTTTCCCTCTCAGGTCCCCTCTGGGCTCTGTCCTTGGCACGAGGCTCAGGGGGCTCAGCCTGGGGGTGGCCTCGTGCTCTTCCTTGGCCCAGGGACCCTTCCATGAGCCCCCCATGAGCCCTCAAACACCCCCAGCCATGATGGGCTTCTTCCTCTGGGTTCAGCAATTTCATCCCACCTTGATCCCACCCTGATCCCAGCTTTTCATCCCAACTTCCTTTCCCCTTTTCATCCCACCTCCATCCCACCCCCATCTCACTTTCTCTCCCCATTTTCTCTCCCCAGCGAGCGCCAGTGACCCCAAGGAGGTGTTCGGGGTCCTGGGCGGGTCCGTGACCTTCCACACCCGCAACATGGACAAAAATCCAGCATTCTGGAGTTTTGGGAATGAAGTCATAGTGTCTGTGGCATTTGAGGATCCTCCTCGACCCTTATTTTCAGAAAACAAATTCAAAGCCCGTTTTGCCGTCTCTGAGGGCGGCCGCACGCTCAGAATCTCTGAGCTGAGGATGGAGGATGCCGGGACCTACTCCGTAAAAATTGACGGAAAAACATCCACCTTCACCCTGCGGGTGCTCAGTAGGTGCTGTCAGTGCTGTTTGGGGGGTTTCACACTAAAACAGAGGTTTGTGACACCCCGCTGTCCCCAGGGGAGCTGGCAGAGCCCACGGTGACCTGCGAGGCCCAGAACTGCTCGGACGGGAGCTGCAGCTCCTCCCTGCGCTGCTCCGTGCCCGGTGACGGATTTGGGGACGTCTCCTACACCTGGAGGGGGCAGGATCGGACGTGGGACGGCAGCTCCGTGGTGCTGCTGGTGAACGAAACATCCCCGGATGAGCCGGGGCCGCTGACGTGCACGGCACGGAACCGCGTCAGCAGCAGGAGTGTCACTGTCACCAGCCCCGGGGCGCTCTGCGCAGGTGAGAGCCGGGGACAGGCGGGGAAAGGTGGGGGGGATGATCCCGATCCCCTGGGAGCAGGAAAAGCTGGGATTTGGGGCTGGGATGGGCTGATCCTGATCCCCTGGGAGCAGGAAAAGCTGGGATTTGGGGCTGGGATGGACTGATCCCCTGAGAGCAGGACAAGCTGGGATTTGGGGTTGGGATGGGCTGATCCCCATCCCCTGAGAAACACCACGGGAGGGTTGGGGTTGGGATGGGAATGTTGGGGTTGGGATGGGCTGATCCCACTCCTCTGAGAGCCATGGGAAGGTTGGATTTGGGGTTGCGATGGGCTGATCCTGCTTTCTGTGAGGGCCATGGAAAGGTGGAGGGAAAGGCGGGATGGACTGATCCCGATCCCCTGAGAAAAGCGGGAAGTTTGGGGTTGGGATGGGGTGATCCCGATCCCCTGAGAGCCATGGGAACATTGGGATTTGAGGATGGGATGGGATTTGGGGATGGGTTGGGATGGGATTTGGGGATGGGTTGGGATGGGATGGGATCTTCTGCATCGTCTCCCTTTTCCAGGTACCCACTCCAGCAGCCAGGTTGAGCTTGGGGGCGGGTTCTGGATCATAATTGGGATTTTTATCCTGCTTCCATTGGCTGTCCTCGTGCTCCTCTTGATATACAAAGGTGAGCGTGGAAAAACATCCCTGGAGTCCTGGGGAGCAGGAGGTGGGACCTGGGAGGGGGATGGAGCCACAATGGGGCAGATTTGGGGCAGATTTGGGGTCGATTGGAATGGATTTGGGGTGGATTTGGGGCAGATTTGAAATAGATTTGGGACAGATTTGAAGTGGATTTGGGACAGATTTGAAGTGGATTTGGGGCAGATTTGAAATGGATTTGGGACAGATTTGAAGTGGATTTGGGGCAGATTTGGGGCTGATTTGGGATGGATTGTGGTGGATTTAGGGCAGATTTGGGGCAGATTTGAGGTGGATTTGGGGTGGATTGGGGTGGATTGGGGTGGATTTGAAGTGGATTTGGGGCAGATTTGGGGTTCTGATTCTGTTGCAGCTTCCCCAGGCCGGAGGAAATTCTGGTTCTCCCAGTCCAAGCCTGCGGACACAGGTGGGATTTTGGGGCAGTTCCCTGCCCCTTTTCCTGCTGGGAATGGCCAGGGAATTGCATTTAGGATCAGGGAACCATCCCCGGTGCCGTGGTTTGGGGTCAGAGCTGAAGGACCCCGACCCCTCTGTCCTGGTGGGGAGAGGGAGGGGCTGATCCCGGGGGATGATCCCAGATTCCTGAAATCCCATTTCCCCCCATTTCTGCTGGAAAACTTCATCCCAGACCCCCAGGGGGGAGCTGGGAGCGCAGCCGTGGGATCAGGAGAAAAAAGAGGGAATTCGGGGAAAGAGAAAAGCTGGCAAGAGACATTTGGGGGGGAAAGCCAGGAATTCCACTCGGGGACTCAGGGTCAGCCCAGCCAAGAATTCCAGAATCCCCGAGGCTGGAAAATCCCTCCAGGACCAGATCCAAGCTGTGCCCCATCCCCACGTGCTCACCCAGACCAACACCCAGGAATTGCAGAGGGAAATTTATCCCAAAATGGGATTTTAAAGGATTTAAATCCCCCTTTCCCCCTCTGCTTCATGAGTGACGAGGGGACCACATGAGGGACAAACAAACGGATTTTGTCCTCCAAAGAGCAGCCAGGAATTTGGGATTTCAACCAAAAAAGGGCAGATTTTCCCTGTCCTTGGTGCTGGAAGTTCCTCCCAGCACCAGGGAGGGTGGGACCAGGGGCAATTCCCACCTCAGCAGCTCTGAGGGGCTTCGGGGTGGAGGGTGGACCCAAGCCTGGACTCCCGAGGTTGGGATTCCCTCATTCCCTGCATCCCAAACCCCCAAACCCCCAAATCCCCAAATCCCCAAATCCCCAAATTCCCAAACCCCCAAATCCCCAAATCCCCAAATCCCCAAATTCCCAAATCCCCAAATCCCCAAATCCCCAAATCCCCAAATCCCCAAATTACCAAATTCTGCCTTTTTTCCCCAGCTGTGGGGGCCATAAATGATTACACGACCGTGTACGCCGAGGTGGGCCACAGCCAGCAGGTGGGTCTGGGGTTGGGGACATCCCGGGGACACCATGGGGACACTGTGGGGACACTGTGGGGACACTATAGGGACACCCAGGGGACACCCCGGGGACAGCGGGACAGTCCTCGGCTCCTTTAGGGAATTCCAGCCGGAAGTGCCACAGCTGGAGGTGGCAGGGGACACCCCGGGGACACTGTGGGGACACCCTGGGGACACCCTGGGGACACCTTGGGGACACCCCGGGGACAGCGGGACAGTCCTCGGCTCCTTTTGGGAATTCCAGCCGGAGGTGCCCCAGGGGCGCCCGAACTTGCCCAAAATTCCACGCCCAGCCCCAAAATCCCGGGTTTGGAGGGATCCCAGAGAAACGGGGATTTGGGGTCGGGAGGGAGCTTAAAATGGTCCCGTTTCATGGGGGGGACCCCTCCCACTGTCCCTGGGCCATGGGGGGGACCCTTCCCACTGTCCCCCACTGTCCCTGGGCGCTCCAGCCGGGCCTCGGGGTGGGGACACCCCTCCAGAGGTGGCTCTTTGAGGGGTCTCTGCGTTTGGGGTCTTTAAAAATTGTTAAAATGGTTTAAAATATTTTTTTAGATTTTAAAACTTTAACCTCCTTTCCCCCAGCCCGTCCCTGAGGGACCTAAAGCCAAACCCGCCGAGAGGGGACCCGCCACCACCGTTTATTCCCTGGTCAAGCGTCCGGAGCCGGTGAGCTGGGACCCCCGGAGCTGGGGAGGGGATCCCCGGGCTGGGGATGGGACCCCCGGGCTGGGGATGGAACCCCCGAGGTGGGGATGGGACCCCCGAGGTGGGGATGGCACCCCCGGAGCTGGGGATGGGACCCCCGGGCTGGGGATGGGACCCCCGGGCTGGGGATGGGAGCCCCGAGGTGGGGATGGGAGCCCCGAGGTGGGGATGGGAGCCCCGAGGTGGGGATGGGACCCCCGGGCTGGGACGGGCACTGAGGGTCCCAGAGCCTGGAACCAGACCCCGGATCATCCCCCCGACCCCAGAGCGAGCCCGTGTCCGTCTGTCCTTGCAGGTGGACGGCGGGAAGGCAGGAAGCGCCGCCACGGCCGGCCTGGAGCTGGTCTAGAAGGAGCCGCTTTGAAGAAAAGGATTTAAAAAGATTTAAAGCACCTGGAGCCTGTTTTAGGGGCATAAAACCAGCTTTAAAAAACGTGAAACCGGTTTAAAAACCCAGAAATTTATTTAAAGATGTATTTTGGTGAGTCTGGACCTAGTTTCCAAAAAACAGAAATTTATTAATGATGTATATAGGTGAGCCTGGAGCCAGTTTAAAAAACCAGAAATTTATTTAAAGGTGTATTTTGGTGAGTCTGGAGCCAGTTTAAAAAACCAGAAATTTATTAATGATGTATATAGGTGATCCTGGAGCTAGTTTAAAAAATCAGAAACTTATTTAAAGATGTATATAGGTGAGCCTGGACCTAGTTTAAAAAACCAGAAGTGATTTAAAGATTTATATAGGTGAGTCTGGACCTAGTTTAAAAAACCAGAAGTGGTTTAGAAGAAGCTGAAGCTGCTGTAAGGGGACCTGGAACTGGTTCAGAAGGATCTGGAACTGGTTCAGAAGGATCTGGAACTGGTTCAGAAGGATCTGGAACTGGTTTAAAGCGTCTCCACTGCCCGGACAGACAGACGGACACCACGAGGTGACTCTGGAACAGCCCCAGCATCCCCCGAGATCCTGCCCCGGCCCCGGATCTCAGGGATCTCCCCCTCACGGAATCTCTCCTTCCCCCCCACCTCTGCTGCCTCAGTTTCCCTCTCTGTGGGGTTTGGGGGGTTTTTGGGAATTTTCTCCGTGGTTTTGGAGGGGTTTTTGGGAATTTTCTCTGTGGTTTTGGCAGCCCCGGGGGGTTTGGGCTCCTTTTCCCACCTCTCCCCCCGGGATCCGGCCCCAAACTCTCCCGGGTGGAGGAGGCTCTTCCGGAGGGTTTTCCATGGAATTCGGGAATTCCTGACCTTGGGAATCCCTCCAGGACAGCCCGGGGCCGGTCCTGGTCCCTCAGGGGATTCTTTGGGGGTTCTTTGGGGTCGTGCAGGGAGGGCTCCAGACCAGCCCCTTTTGGGGTGGAAAATGAATTTTTAACATTGCCTCAGCGAACCTTCGGGAACGGTGTTGGTTTGTTTCTTTGTTTCTTTGTTTCTTTGTTTATTTCTGGTCAGTGATTACTTTTGTAAATTACTTTTTTTCTAAACTATTTAAAAAAGTTTTTTCTGATGCATTTTGAGTCGTGTGAAAACTTCAGGGCTGAACAAGCACCAAAAATAACCCCGGGAAGTCAGAGCAGGACGAGGAGCTCGCGCGGTTTCGGCACCTGCTCCCTCTGCCCGCCTCCGGAACTTTCTACATTTCACAGCACCCACCCCCCAAAAAAAACCCTTCAGCCCCACCAATCCCTGCAGGCCGGGGTTTGGGATCGGGGATTTGGGATCTGGGATTATCTGGGATTTGGGATTATCTGGGATTTGGGATTATCTGTGATTTGGGATCTGGGATCTGGATTTGGGATCTGGGATCTGGGATTTAGTATTATCTGGGATCTGGGATTATCTGGGATTATCTGGGATCTGGGATTATCTGGGATTTGGGATCTGGGTTTTGGGGTGGATCTGAGGGAAAATGGGACACAGAGAGCAACTCTGGGGTGTTTGGGATCTGGGTTTGGATTTTGGGTGAGGGATTTGGGCTGCGAGCTGTGGGATGGAAAAATAATTCCCATGGGGTGGAGAGATGATCCACGGGGTGGAGAGATGAATCCGTGGGGAGGAGAAATGAATCCATGGGGTGGAGAGATGATCTGTGGGGTGGAGAGATGGATCCATGGGGTGGAGAGATGGATCCATGGGGAGGAGAAAGAATTCCATGGGGTGGAGAAATGAACCCATGGGATTTCTCCAGGGAATGGAGAGACAATCCTACGGGATGGAAAAATAATTCCATGGGGGAAGGGATGATCCATGGGGTGGACAAACGAATCCATGGGGTGGAAAAATTATTCCATGGGGCAGAGAGATGAATCCATGGGGTGGAGAGATGAATCCATGGGGAGGAGAAAGAATTCCATGGGGCGGAGAAATGAACCCATGGGATTTCTCCAGGGAATGGAGAAATGATTCTGTGGGATGGAAAAATAATTCCATGGGGTGAAGCGATGATCCACGGGATGGAGAGATGAATCCATGGGGTGGAGAGATGGATCCATGGGGAGGAGAAATGATCCATGGGGAGATGATCCATGGGGTTGAGAGATGATCTGTGGGGAGGAGAGATGAATCCATGGGGAGATGATCCATGGGGTGGAGAGATGATCCATGGGGTGGGCAGATGGATCCATGGGGTGGGCAGATGGATCCATGGGGTGGGCAGACGGATCCATGGGGTGGGCAGATGGATCCATGGGGTGGGCAGACGGATCCATGGGGAGGAGAGATGGATCCATGGGGTGGGCAGATGGATCCATGGGGAGGAGGGATGGATCCATGGGGTGGAGAGATGGATCCATGGGGAGGAGAAATGATCCATGGGGAGATGATCCATGGGGTTGAGAGATGATCTGTGGGGAGGAGAGATGAATCCATGGGGAGATGATCCATGGGGTGGGCAGACGGATCCATGGAGTGGGCAGATGGATCCATGGGGAGGAGAGATGGATCCATGGGGTGGGCAGATGGATCCATGGGGAGATGGATCCATGGGGTGGGCAGATGGATCCATGGGGTGGGCAGATGGATCCATGGGGAGATGATCCATGGGGTGGGCAGATGGATCCATGGGGTGGGCAGATGGATCCATGGGTGGGCAGATGGATCCATAGGGAGGAGAGGTGGATCCATGGGGAGATGATCCATGGGGTGGGCAGACGGATCCATGGGGTGGGCAGATGGATCCATGGGGTGGAGAAAGGACCCCCGGGCTGGGTTTTGCCGTTCCTGCCCCGATTTTTGCCGTTCCTCCCCCGATTTCTCCACCTTTGCTCGCCAACCGCCGCTTCCTGCCCTGAAAGGGGAAGGAAGGGCCGGGGAGGGGCAGGATGGGCCCCAGGGGCTTCGGGGGGCTCTGCCTCGCCCTGCTCTGCTCTGGGGCCGGTGAGTGGGGCCGGGGGCTCGGGGTGCGGGGCTGGGGCGAGGATGAGGAGGATGAGGGAGAGGAAGGGGCTGAAGGCAGCTCAGGGAGGCCCTGAGGGCTTTTCCTGGGGTTAAGCTCAGGTTCGGGTTGAGCCTGGCTTTGCTGAGCCTGGTTTGTGTTCCCAGGAGGGTTTTGGGGTCTGCTGAGCTGTCCCACTCCCCAAATCCATCCCAACCCGCATCAGGAGGGGCTTTGGGGCCGTTTTGGGTCGGTTTTGTTGGTTTTCATCTCGGCAGGGCCACGAGTGGGACTCGGATGGTCCTGGGGGGTCCTCCCGCCTCACATCCCGCAATTCCACGCCCCACATGGGGACGTTTTGGGATATTTTGGGGTATTTTGGAATCCCCTGCTGGTGGCACGACCCCAAATCCTCCTGGGTTTTGGAGCAGCCTCGGCTCAGCCCCAGCCCCCATTTTCCACGGTGAAAACCCGACAGATTTGGGGTTTTTGCTGTCGGGGGCGAGGTGTGAGCCCCACAGGATGTGGGGCCGCTGCTCTGCTCGAGCTCGGCCCCCTCGGAGAGCTGCGGGACCTCTTGAGACGGAAAAATCCCCCAGATCATCCAACCCAACCCCAGGCCATCCCAAAACCCCAAAATCCCAAAATCCCCGAAATCCCAAAGTCCCGCCCGGTGTCTGGAGTGCTTCCCAAACCCTCCTGGGGGTTTTGGGGTCGGGGTCATTCCCTGGGGAGCTGTTCCAGACCCCCAAAACCCTCTGGGGGCAGGGAATTTTCCAGATCTCCCCCCAAAT
The DNA here is from genome assembly GCF_963513975.1 of Fringilla coelebs. Lineage (NCBI taxonomy): Eukaryota > Metazoa > Chordata > Aves > Passeriformes > Fringillidae > Fringilla > Fringilla coelebs. The sequence goes on from NC_140055.1 coordinate 321,789, forward strand.
CCCAAATCCTGGAACATCTCCGGCCGTTCCTGGGATCCCGTCCCCGCTCCCTCGGAATTCCCGGGGTTTCCTCCGTCTCCTCTTTCCCAAAATTTCCTTTTGGGGCCCTCCTGACCTTTCACCCTCTGGCGATGTCCCCAAACTCTGTCCCACGTCCCCTGAGGGGACACTGGGGGGGAGATTCCCGTTCCCGACGCCCGGATTTGGGGGAGAACGGACAAATCCCAAATCCCAAATGCCAAATCCCAAATCCCACAAATTCCCAGCCCTGGGCTTCCAGGAGGAGGAGCCGGGGAAGGGGGACGGGAACGGGGACGGGGACGTCACCGAGGAGCCCCCGGAGGGGACCCGGGAGCCCCTGGAGCCACCAGGACAGCCCAGCACGGCCCGCGGGGACGGGGACGCGGTGACAGCGGGGCCGAGGGCCACCACGAGCCCTCCCGGGAGCCGCGGGGACCTCGCGGGGACACCGGCGGGGAACCAGAGCCGTGAGTTCCGCGGGAGGGAGGGAGGGAGGGAGGTGGCACTGTCCCCAGGGAGGTGGCATTGTCCCCAGGGAGGTGGCACTGTCCCCAGGGAGGTGGCATTGTCCCCGCATTGTCCCCGGGGATTTGTCACCATCATGGGGAGGTGGCACTGTCCCCAGGGAGGTGGCACTGTCCCCAGGGGATTGTCACCATCCTGGGGAGGTGGCATTGTCACCATCGTGGGGAGGTGGCATTGTCCCCAGGGGATTGGCATTGTCCCCAGGGGATTGGCATTGTCCCCAGGGGATTGTCACCATCATGGGGATATGGCACTGTCCCCAGGGATTGTCACCATCGATGTGACATTGTCCCCAGGGAATTGTCACCATCATGGGGAGGTGGCACTGTCCCCAGGGAGGTGGCATTGTCCCCAGGGATTGTCACCATCATGGGGAGGTGGCATTGTCCCCAGGGGATTGGCACTGTCCCCAGGGGATTGTCACCATTGTGGGGATGTGACATTGTCCCCAGGGGATTGTCACCATCGTGGGGAGGTGGCATTGTCCCCAGGATTTGTCACCATCATGGGGACATTTCATTGCCCAACGGATTTGTCACCAGCATGGGGAGGTGGCACTGTCCCCAGTGATTTGTCACCATCGTGGGGACGTGTCATTGTCCCCAGTGATTTGTCACTGTCATGACGAGGTGACACCACCCCTGGAGGACCCGTCACCCTCTTGAGGGGTGTGTGCCACCCCCTCGGGACTTGTCACCCTCCTGGGGGAGGTGTCACCGCTCTGGGGGAGGTGTCACCGCTCTGGGGGAGGTGTCACCCTCCTGGGGGAGCTGCCACCCCCCCGGAAGGTCCCAAAGTGTCCCTCGGGTCCCCTCTGTCCCCACAGGAGCCGCCCCGGGGGTCCCAGCCCGGTACTGGTCCCCCGCCATCTTCGTGGTGCTGGCCCTGCTCGTGCTCTTCGTCACCTACCACAGGAGCAAGGACAAAGGTCAGAGCAGAACCCCAAAATCCGGGGGCCACGACCCCAAAATAACCAGAAATGCCCCAAAACTTCCAGACATCACAACCCCAAAAGATCCAGAAACCACAACCCCAAAATAATCAGAAATGCCCCAAAACTTCCAGAAATCACAACCCCAAAGCCTCCAGAGGCCACAACCCCAAAAGATCCAGAAATACCCCAAAAGATCCAGAAACCACAACCCCAAAATAATCAGAAATTCAGAAATGCCCCAAAAGATCCAGGGGCCACAACCCCAAAATAATCAGAAATGCCCCCAAAAAATCCAGAAATCGCAACCCCAAAACCTTCAGAGACCACGACCCCAAAATAATCAGAAATGCCCCCAAAAATCCAGAAGTTACAACCCCAAAATAATCAGAAATGCCCCAAAACCTCCAGAGACCACAACCCCAAAAGATCCAGAAGTTACAACCCCAAAATAATCCGAAATGCCCCAAAAGATCCAGAATTCCCCCCCAAACCCCCCAAAGTGCCCCAAAACATCCGTTTTTGGGGGATTCTGACCCCAAACCCCTCCCGCGGTCCCAGCTCAGGGCCGGGGGTTCCCCCGCTCAGATCTGGCTCCAAAACCCCCCAAATTCACCCCAAATTTCCCCCTGACCTCACATTTGGGGTCCCCTCTCCCTTCCCTTCTTTTTTGGGGGGTTTTGGGGGTTTTTTCCTTCAAATTTTTGGGGTTTTGGAGTTTTTTCCTTCAATTTTTTGGGGTTTTGGGGTTTTTTCCCCACTCCAAACCCAAACCCAAACCCGGCCGGTTTTGGGGTTTCCCTAAGGGGATTTGGGGTGGGAAATGGAGATTTTGGGTCTGTTCTGCTCACAGGGATCCGGGAGCGGGCCCCGAGCGGCAGCGACTCCTCGGGTGAGCACTGGGGAACTGGAGGAACTGGGAGCACTGGGATGCTTCGTTTTATTGGGGTGTTTGATTTTATTGGGGTGTTTGATTTTATTGGGGTGTTTTTTAATCGGGATATTTGATTTTAGTGGGGTGTTTTGATTTTACTGGGATATTTCCTTTTATATTTTATTTTTTGGGGGATTTTTTGTTGTATTGGGTTGGTTTTTTTAATCGGGTGTTTGTTTTTATTGGGATGTTTAATTTTTTCCTGGGATATTCAATTTTATTGGGACATTTTGATTCTACTGGGATATTTTCTTTTATATTTTATTTTTTTGGGATATTTCGTTGTATTGGAGTGGGTTTTTTATGGGGGGTTTATTTTTATTCAGATGTTTAATTTTTTTCTGGGATATTCAATTTTATTTTTTCTGGGATATACAATTTTATTTGTATATTTTGATTTCACTGGGATATTTTCTTTTATATATATATATTTTTAATTGGGGGTTTAATTTTATTGGGATATTTAATTTTTTCCGGGATATTCAATTTTATTTTTTCTGGGATATTCAATTTTATTGAGATGTTTTGATTTTACTGGGATATTTTATTTTATATTTTATTTTATTTTATTTTATTTTATTTTATTTTATTTTATTTGGGGTTTAATTTTACTGAGATGTTTTATTTTTTCTGGGATGTTTGTTTTTATTGGGATATTTATTTTTTTCCTGGGATATTCAATTTTATTGGGACGTTTTGATTTTACTGGGATATTTTCTTTTATATTTTATTTTATTTTATTTTATTTTATTTTATTTTATTTTATTTTATTTTATTTTATTTTATTTTTAATTGGGGGTTTAATTTTATTGAGATGTTTTATTTTTTCTGGGGTGTTTCATTTTATTGGGATATTTAATTTTTTTCTGGGGTATTCAATTTTACTGGGACATTTTGATTCTACTGGGATATTTTCTTTTATATTTTATTTTATTTTATTTTATTTTATTTTATTTTATTTTATATTTTATTTTATTTTATTTTATATTATTTTATTTTATTAATTGGGGGCTTAATTTTATTGAGATGTTTTATTTTTTCTGGGGTGTTCCATTTTATTGGGATATTTAATTTTTCCAGGATATTCGATTTTATTGGGACATTTAATTTTTTCCGGATATCCGATTTCATGGGGCTGTTTGGTTATCCCGTCCCTGGCGGTGCCCAGTCCCGGTTTGGGATGTGGGAATTTCCCTTCCCGAGGGATGGGGAGGATCCTGAGGCTCCTCCTGCCCATTCCCTGCAGATTTGGGAGCTCTGGTCCGCGAGCCCGCCCCAAAAATCCCGGAGCACGCCGAGACCCCCCCTGGACCGGCCGGAGCCGACCCAGCCCCCGGTATGCTGGGAAAGGGAAATTCCTGGGAAATGGGAAATTCCTGGGATAAAGGGGAAATTCCTGGGATAAAGGGACAATTCCTGGGAAAAGGGAAAATTCCTGGGGAAAAGGGGGAATTCCTGGGATAAAAGGGGAAATTCCTGGGAAAAGGGAATTCCTGGGAAAAAGGGACAATTCCTGGGAAAAGGGAAATTCCTGGGGAAAAGGGGAAATTCCTGGGAAAAGGGGAAATTCCTGGGAAATGGGAATTCCTGGGATAAAGGGAATTCCCGGGATACAGGGACAATTCCTGGGATAAAGGGGAAATTCCTGGGAAATGGGAAAATTCCTGGGAAATGGGAATTCCTGGAATAAAGGGAAAATTCCTGGGAAAAAGGGAAAATTCCTGGGAAAAGGGAAATTCCTGGGAAAAAGGGAAAATTCCTGGGAAAAAGGGAAATTCTTGGGATAAAGGAAAATTCCTGGGGAAAAGGGACAATTCCTGGGAAAAGGGAATTCCTGGGAAAAGGGAGAATTCCCGGGATAAAGGAACAATTCCTGGGATCAAGGGACAATTCCCGGGATCAAGGGACAATTCCTGGGCCAAAGGGACAATTCCAGCCTCTCCCAATTCCCAATTTTCCCCTCCCCAGCCGGACTCTCCCCCAGGAGGCTCCTGAGGGTCCCAGGGTGGCCCCAGGGGGTCCCAGGCCCCCGAGACCCCCGAGGCCCCCGCGGCGTCCCCTGCACCAGGAGCGGCACAAAAAGTGGGGTTTTACCCCAAAATCCGCGGGGTTTTACCCCAAAATCTGTGGGATTTTACCCCAAATTCCGCGGGATTTTACCCCAAAATCCGTGGGGCTTTACCCCAAAATCCGCGGGGTTTTACCCCAAAAATCCGTGGGGTTTTACCCCAAAATCTGTGGGATTTTACCCCAAAATCCACGGGGTTTTACCCCAAAATCCGCGGGATTTTACCCCAAAAATCCGCGGGGTTTTACCCCAAAATCCACGGGATTTTACCCCCAAAATCCGCGGGGTTTTACCCCAAAATCCACGGGATTTTACCCCAAAAATCCGCGGGATTTTACCCCAAAATCTGTGGGATTTTACCCCAAAATCCGCGGGGTTTTACCCAAAATCTGCGGGATTTCTCCGCCGGGACGCGCGGCCCCCTCTGACGTTTCCCCCGTTTGTTTTGGGGCGGTTCTGGGGGATTTGGGGCTGGGATGAGCACAGAAGGAGTTGGGCACTGACCCCAAACCCTCGGCCCCAAAAATCCCAAAATTTTGGCCCCAGAGATCCCAAAACTTTCGTGGCAAACACCCCAAATCCCTGGGCTCAGAAATCCCAAATCCATGACCCCACAGACCCCAAATCCCTGGCCCCAAATCCCTGGCCCCAAATCCCCCACATACTTGGCCCCATAGACCCCAAATCCTTCACCCCACAGACCCCAAATCCTTCACCCCACAGACCCCAAATCCTTGGCCCCACAGACCCCAAACTCTTTGCCCCCAAAATCCCAAATCCTTGACCTGTAGACCCCAAATCCTTCACCCCACAACCCCCAGATCCTTGGCCCCACAGCCCCCCAGCCGAAATAAATTTTAAAACAAAAAAAAGTCAAAACAGATTTATTTTATTAAAAAAACAAAATTGTACAATTTTAGTTCCTCTATGAAAAAAAAATAAAATAAAATAAAACAAAAAAAAGCCCAAAAAACAACCAAACACCAACGGAAAAAATTCCTACCGCTGCCAGAACGCTCCGACCCGCCGCGAAAATCCGGGAAAACCCCAAGCTTCTCTCTCTTTATATATTAAAAACCATTAATTTGACATTTTACAACTTTCTACACGCATGCACAGAAACCTCGGCTCTGCGGGAGAACAAAATCCAAACCCAACCCCGAAAAGGGAACCGAAGAAAGGGAATTTTCACCTCCCAAAATTCCCACATGGAATTCTGAACTCCCCACCCCTCCCTGGAAGATCCATCCGCTTTTTTTTGCTTTTTTTTCTTTTTTTTTTTTTTCAGGAAAATGCCCCAAAATGGGCTCCCAGCTGAAATTCCCCCCAAAAAATCCCCCCAAAAATTCCCCAAAAAAACCCCAGGGATTTCCTGGAATTCGGGCAGGGGATGGATCCCCCCCCATTCTGCTACTGGTGCTTACTGGGGAAGCCTCCCCTGGCTCCAAACTCCCCCTTTTTAGTGCTTAGGACAAATCTGACCCCAAAACCCGACCCCAAAACGCCTCCCTGGGATGAACCCCGGCCCTTCCGGCCCCACCAGGGTGCGGGGGGACGCTGGAGCGGGGAGGAAGGATAAAAAAAAAAAGGGAATAAAATTCCAAATCCATCCGTGAGGTATTTGTGACCTTAAAAGCAAACCAGGAGGAGGCAGAAATTCCCGTTTTTTGGGAATTCGGAAGGACCTCGGTGGCATCTCCAGGAGCTCCCCAGGGTTACGGATCCAGGGGAAGCCCCACGGAGCCGCCGCTGGAATTTGGGACGTGGATCCCCCAGGAGCAGCAAAACCCACCCAAAAAAAAAACCTCAATTCAACCCTCAGGTGCTCCAAAAACCCCCGGATTTCCGCTCGTTTTTCCTAAAAAATTCAGCAGGGGCGAGGAGGACGCTCCCAAAAACCCGGGGAGCTTTTCCATAGCAGCCACGGATCCCTGGAGATGATTCCGAAATCCTTCCCCCGCCCAGACATTCCCAGACATTCCCTTGGGATTCCCAGCCCAGCCCCGGGCCGGGCTGTGGTTTAAGGCCAGGAGAGGTGTCCGGGAGCACACGGAGAGGAGCGGGAGCTCTGCGGGACACCCCGGCTGCTCCAGGACGCTGGTGAAGAAGGAAGTTGGGAATTCTCGGAATTAGCCCTTGAGTTACGGCTCCGGAGGATCCGGATTTCAGGAAGGAGGAGGAGGAGGAGGAGGAGGAGGAGGAGGAGGAGGAGGAGGAGGGGCTCAGCCACCTCAAGACAGGACGAGTGGTCACGATCCCAGCCAGGCGCCGGAGCCGGCAGCGGCGTTCCCGGTTTTCCCGGCGGCGCCGAGCGGGGGGATCGGGAGGATCCGGGAGGATCCGGAACATTCCCCACCCCGGCCGCTCACACCGAGGTCTCCGACTGCAGTCTCATGATGAACTTGTGCGACTTGGGGTCCACGAACTCCTCGGAGAGCTTGAAGAAGGGGATCCTCTTGGCGGACACCACCAGGCTGAAGTCCTGGCGCTTCAGCACGAAGACGACGCCGTCCTTGAGGCCGTTGGTCACCGGCTCCTCGCTGACCAGCGTCCACTGCTTGGCCAGCCAGCGCTCCTTGTGGTACTGGATGGTGGGGCCGGCCGCCAGGTACCGCTCCAGGAAGGCCTTGGCACAGGGGAGGGACACGGGGGCGTCACCTCCGGGGGGCCCGGCCCAGGGGGTTTTTTTTGGGGGATTTTTGGGGTTTGTCCGGGTTGGGAAAGAGCTCCGAGGTCACCGAGTCAGAGCTGGGGGCAATCCCTGCCTGGTCCCCCAGAATTCCGGGAATTCCTCGGACACCTCCAGAGGAGGCTGCTCCAAACCTCCCTGAGCCTCTTCCAAGGCCTTTCCAGGAGGGGTTTTCCCAAATTTCCCACCCTGAGCTTCCCCTGGCACAGCTCGAGGCTGTTCCTTCTTGTCCTGTCTCCATTTCCTGGGATCAGATCCCAAATTCCCCCTGGATCAGATCCCAAATCTCCCCCTGGATCAGATCCCAAATCCCCCCCTGGATCAGATCCCAAATCCCCCCTGGATCAGATCCCAAATCCCCCCTGGATCAGATCCCAAATCTCTCCTGGCAGACCCCAAATCCCCCCTGGAATCAGATCCCAAATCCCTCTGTGATCAGATCCCAAATCCTCCCTGGATCAGATCCAAATTCCCCCCTGGGATCAGATCCCAAATCCCCCTGGAACAGATCCCAAATCCCCCCCTGGCAGATCCCAAATCCCCCCTGGATCAGATCCCAAATTCCCCCAGGATCAGATCCCAAATCCCCCCTGGATCAGATCCCAAATCCCCCCTGGATCAGATCCCAAATCCCCCTGGATCAGATCCCAAATCCCCCCTGGATCAGATCCCAAATCCCCCCTGGATCAGATCCTAAATCTCTCCTGGCAGACCCCAAATCCCCTGACACATCCGAAATCCCCCCTAGATCCCCTTTTCTCCAGGCTGATCCCCCCCATCTCCCTCAGCATCCTCCACTCCCTCCTCCAGCCGCTCCAGCTCCATTCCCAATCCCCCAGGAGCAGAACCCCCAAATCCCCCCTGGATCCCCCATTTCTCCAGGCTGATCCCCCCCATCTCCCTCAGCATCCTCCACTCCCTCCTCCAGCCGCTCCAGCCCCATTCCCAATCCCCCAGGAGCAGAACCCCGCCCCGCCCCGCTCCATCCCCCCTTTTCCCGACGGGACGATCCCCCCCGGATCCCCGCCGGGGCTGCCCCGCACACCTTGGGGGTCATGTCGTGGGTGATGCAGAACTCCAGGTGCTGCAGGATGCTCTCCATGGTGTGGTAGGGCTGCTGCTTGGTGGTCCTCAGGTACTTCTGCATGGCGCGGGCCATGGAGGCGAAGATGGCCTGGGCGGCCTCGCGCGGGTCCATCACCTCCCGCGGGTTCTTCTGCTCCTCCTCCTGCAGCTGCTTGATGTGCGTGAAGGCCTCCTCCACCGCCACCACCAGCCTGCCGAGAGGGGGGACCCCGGGGTTGGGGTGAGAAATCCATGGATTTGGGACGGGGAACATCGAGGGTTTGGGGTGGGGAACGTCCAGGGTTTGGGGTGGAGACTGCCTTGGATTTGAGATGGAAACCCCCTTGGATTTGGGATGGGAAACGTCGAGGGTTTGGGGTGGGGAACTCTGAGGGTTTGGGAGAGGAAACCCCTTGGGTTTGGGACGGGGAACCTCGAGGGTTTGGGATGAGAAACCTTGAGGATTTGGGATGGGAAACTTCAAGGGTTTGGGGTGGGAAACCTCAAGGATTTGGGAGAGGAAACCCCTTGGGTTTGGGAGAGGAAACCTCGAGGGTTTGGGGTGGGGAACTCTGAGGGTTTGGGGTGGAAAATCCATGGATTTGGGAAAGGAAACCTTGAGGATTTGGGAGAGGAAACCCCTTGCGTTTGGGATGGGGAACCTCGAGGGTTTGGGGTGGGAAACCCTGAGGGTTTGGGGTGGGGAACATCGAGGGTTTGGGGTGGGGAACATCAAGGGTTTGGGGTGGGGAACTCCGAGGGTTTCGGGTGGGGAACATCGAAGGTTTGGGGTGGGAAACCTCGAGGATTTGGGAGAGTAAACCCCTTGGATTTGGGATGGGAAACATCGAGGATTTGGGGTGGGAAACCTCGAGGGTTTGGGAAAGGAAACCCCTTGGATTTGGGATGGGAAACCCAATGGATTTGGGATGGAAATACACGTGGATTTGGGATGGAAAACACCTTGGATTTGGGACAGAAACTCCCTTGGATCTGGGATGGAAAAACCCTTTGAATTTAGGATGGAAACTCCCTTGGATCTGAGATGGGAAACCCTTTGGATTTAGGATGGAAACTCCCTTGGATCTGAGATGGGAAACCCTTTGGATTTAGGATGGGAATCTCCCTGGATCCAGGACGGAAACCTTGGATCCGCTGGGATTCACTCAGACGGACGAAGGAACCCAACCCAACCCGGCCGAAGCCCCACCCAACCACCGCCCCAGGGTCGATCTGGGATCGCCCTCTGGACTCTCCCCATGCAGGGAACCCCCTGGAGGAGCCCCCGGGGCATTCCCGAGGGGGGGATCCGCGGGCCCCTGCGCACCTGGCGCGGCGTTTCCGCACCCGGCGCTCGTGCTCGGCCTCCTCGTAGTAGAACTCGTTGTGGCTGTTGTCGCGCCGCCGCGCCGCCGCCGCGATCACCGCCCGCGACTGCCCCGTCGAGTTGTTGGTGGAGTTCTCTGCGGGGCCGCCCAGACCTGGGTGAGCTCGGAAACGGCGCCCGGAGCTCCCCCAAAAAAATTCCGGAGGGAGGGAGCACACAGAGCTCCCCCCAGAAAAATTCCAGAGAGGGAGGGAGCACACGGAGCTCCCCCAAAAAAATCCTGGAGAGGGAGGAAGAACCCAGAGCTCCCCCCAGAAAAATTCCAAAGGGGAAAGGAGGAAGCACTCGGAGCTCTCCCCAGAATTTTCCGGAGAAGAAGGGAGGAAGCAGCCGGAGGTCCCCCAGAAAATTCCAGAGAGGAATGAAGGAAGAACCTAGAGCTCCCCCCGAAAATAATTCTGGAGACGAAGGGAAGAAGCACCCAGAGCTCCCCCAAAAAAATTCCAGAGAGGGAGGAAGCACCTGGAGCTCCCCCAGAAAAATTCCAGAGAGGAACGAAGGAAGAACCTAGAGCTCCCCCCCAAAAAAAATTCCAGAGAGGAAGGGAGGAAGCATCCGGAGCTCCCCCAAAATAATTCTAGAGAGGGAGGGAGGAAGAACCCGAAGCTCCCCCAAAAAAATCCTGGAGAGGGAGGAAGAACCTGGAGTTCCCCATAAAAAAATTCCGGAGAGGGAGGGAGGAAGCACCTGGAGCTCCCCCAAAAAAATTCCCGAGAGGAAGGGAGGAAACACCTGGAGCTCCCCCAAAAAATCCTGGAGAGGAAGCATGCAGAGCTCCCCCCAAAAAAATTCCAGAGAGGGGCAGGAGGATGGGGAAGGAGAAACGGGAGGAGAAGGAGAGGGGGAAGCCAAGGGGACTCTCACCCTCGCCGAGGGAATAGACCTTAAAGCCGGACATTTTCTTGGAAAGGACGGATTTTGGAAGGTTGAGGAGGGCGGGGTTGTAGACCGGGAAGTCGTGGTAGTAATTCTCCAGGATCCACACGGCCGCTCGCTGGATGCTGCGGGAACACCGGGAACGTGGGGCACGGGCAGGGCGGGGACGCGCGAGGGGGACGCGCACGGAGGGACGGCGGGGCTGGAAGGGAATTCCCGGGATAAAACGTGGCTGCCCCAGTCCTGGAAGTGTCCAAGGTCGGGTGGGAGCCACCTGGGAGGATGGTGGGAGGTGTCCCTGCCTGTGGATCTTTCCAACCCAAACCATTCCGTGATTCCAGCAATTCCCAGAGAAAAGAGCTCCGGGATCACCGAGTCCGAGCTGTGCCCGATCCCACCTCGGTCATCCCGAGGAATCTCCAGGAATTCCTTGGACACCTCCAGGGTCGGGTGGGAGCCACCTGGGAGGATGGTGGGAGGTGTCCCTGCCCATGGATCTGTAAGGTTTTTCCAACCCAAACCATTCCGTGATTCCAGCAATTCCCAGAGAAAAGAGCTCCGGGATCGCCGAGTCCGAGCTGTGCCTGATCCCCCCTGGGTCATCCCGAGGAATCTCCAGGAATTCCTCGGACACCTCCACTCCAACCCTCCCTGAGCCCCTTGCAAGGCCTGGCCGCCCTTTCCAGGAGGGATTTTCCCAAATTTCCCACCCTGGCACAGCTGGAGGCCGTTCTGACCTTGTTAGAGGACACAGCCTCCAGCTGTGTCCGGGAAGGGACAGGCTGGAAATCAGGGAAAAAAAAATTTCACTGAAAGAATAACAAAGCACTGGAAGGCCCTTCCCAGGGAGGCGGTGGAATCACCACACCTGGATGGGGTTAAAACATCTGGATGGGGTTAAAACATCTGGATGGGGTTAAAACATCTGGATGGGCGCTGTGGTCTGGTTGAGGTGTTGGGGCACAGGTTGGACTCGATGATCGCAGAGGTCCCTTCCAACCTCATCCTTCTGGGATTCTGTGATTCTGTGATTGATTCTGGGATTGATTCTGTGATTGATTCTGGGATTGATTCTGTGATTCTGGGATACTGTCATTGATTCTGGGATACTGTCATTGATTCTGGGATTCTGGGATTGATTCTGGGATTCTGGGATTGATTCTGGGATTGATTCTGTGATTCTATGATTGATTCTGGGATTGATTCTGTGATTCTGTGATTGATTCTGTGATTCTGTGATTGATTCTTGGATTCTGTGATTCTATAATTGATTCTGGGATTGATTCTGTGATTGATTCTGTGATTCTATGATTGATTCTGTGATTCTGTGATTGATTCTGGGATTCTGGGATTGATTCTGGGATTGATTCTGGGATTGATTCAGGGATTCTGTGATTGATTGTGATTCTGGGATTGATTCTGTGATTCTGTGATTGATTCTGGGATTCTGTGATTGATTCTGTGATTCTGTGATTGATTCTGTGATTGATTCTGTGATTGATTCTGTGATTCTGTGACCCCCTTCCCCACCCTCAGCTCCCAACCCCCCCCTTGCATGAACCCCAAACCCCCTTAACTCCCCTTTCCTCCAGCCTGCTCCCCCCCCACCCCCTCACAACCCCTCCACACCCCCCACCACCTCCCCACCACCAACCCCCCTTCCCCACCGCGGGGACCTCCGCGGCGCCGTCCCCACCTGAGGTGGCCGACGTTGTAGAAGCGGCTGGCGCCGTCGGCCGAGCGCACGGCCTTGAGCGTGAACTGGGGCTGCAGCTGCCGCAGCTCCAGCAGCACCACGGCCAGGTAGTGCACGAAGAGCAGCGCGTCCAGCAGCGAGACGGCGAACTGCACCACGCCGCGGTAGTCGCGGTCCCGCGAGTCCAGGATGCGCACGCCGTAGAAGAGCCAGTAGGAGACGACCAGCAGGAAGACCAGCACCATCAGCAGGGCGCGGAAGACGAAGACGCGCGGGAAGAAGGCTTTGGGGCGGCGGAAGAACAGCGCCCAGCTGCCCAGCAGGAGGATGAGGAGCTTGAAGGCCACCGAGATGAAGAGCCCCTCGCAGGGCGTGCCGCAGGGCTCCAGCTCCTCCCGCCACAGCAGCTGCGGGAGGAGGAGGAAGGCCAAGGGCGTGAGGAAGGCCAGCAGCGCCAGGGCCGCGCCCAGGGCCGCGCCCAGGTGGCGGGAGCAGTCCAGGTGGGCGCTGTCCTCCATGTCCTTGGTGATGCGCGTGAGGTCATCGTGCGAGATGCTGTGCTCCGACGTGCCCGTCACCACCGTGGTGGTCTCGCCCCAGTTGTCGTCCTGGGGAGGGGACAGGGGACACTTCAAGGGGGGGCTCAGTGTCCCACCTGTCCCAGGTGGCCCCCTCACCTCCAGGACCTCCCACCCAGGTGTCATCCTGAGCAGGGGACATTCTGAGGGGTGGCTCCATGCCCCACCTGTCCCAGGTGACCCCCTCACCTCCAGGACTGACCACCCAGGTGTCATCCTGAGCAGGGGACACTTCAAGGGGTGGCTCTGTCCCCCACCTGTCCCAGGTGACCCCCTCCCCTCCAGGACTGACCACTCAGGTGTCATCCTGAGCAGGGGACATTCTGAGGGGTGGCTCAGTGTCCCACCTGTCCCAGGTGACCCCCAGGACCTCCCACCCAGGTGTCATCCTGAGCAGGGGACACTTCAAGGGGTGGCTCTGTCCCCCACCTGTCCCAGGTGACCCCCTCCCCTCCAGGACCCCCCACCCACCACAGCTCCCGACCAGGAAATGTCACCCTGGGGTGGGTGGGGGGTGACAGGGGACATTCCCCGGGGCGGCCCCAAATCCCTCCAGCCCCAGAGGGACATTCCCAAGCCCCCATCCCCACCTCCACGCCAGGAGCGCTCCCCGGAGCCATCCCCCTCCTCGGGGCGGTGGAACCTCAGCCTGGGCCGGGGCGAGCAGTGATTCCGCCGGGAATTTTGGGAATTTTCCCTCCGGGGCAGCTCTGGCTCCGGCAGGAGCAGCTTCGGGATTTTGGGATGGGGAAGCTCCGGCAGGAGCGGCTTTGGGATGGGGAAGCTCCCGGATTTCCTGGCCAACCCCCCTGGCTGGCCGGGCCAGCAGGAACACGCCCGGCACGCCCCCGCGCCGGGAAGGCTGGGAGCGCTTGGGAATGGCTGGGAATGGCTGGGAATGGCTGGGAATGCTCGGGAATGGCTGGGAATGGCTGGGAATGGCTGGGAATGCTCGGGAATGGCTCCGGACAGGCCCTTCCCTGCTCCAGAAGCCCCTCTCTCCCCACCAGAGAGGTGCCAAAAATCCCGGATTCCTTCCCAGCAAGATTCCTTCCCCCACCCCTGTCCGTGTGTCTTTCCCTCACCCTGGTTTTGGGCACTTGGACATTCCTGGAATTTGGGTTTTTCTTTTTTTTCCCCACAGATTCCTTCCAGAAAAGCAGGAATCTGGGGAAAATCCTCCCTGTTTTTCCACGGATCCCCCGCCCCCGGCAGCGCCCGGGGTGGTGGTCGGTGTCCCGGGGGTGGGATGATCCCGGGGGTCCCTTCCAGCCCCTTCCAGGGCTCCGGGAGCTCTGCTCCAGCGGGCAGAGCGGAGCCCGGGGCGCCCCGGCGGGACGGGAGCCGCATTCCCAGGAAAAGCCGCCGCAGAGGGAACATGAAAAGCGCCGGAGCCGCCGGCGTGGGCGGCCGGGAGGGGATGAAAGGCCGGGATCAGGCTCCGCCGAGACCGGAGGAATTCCAGAACCGGGGAGGCAGCGAGGGGCACCGGCGGCGGGGCAGCCCCCCCGCTCCACCCGGGCGGGAATTGGGGGCAAATCCTCCAGGTTTGGGTCGGTGGGGGTGGGATCGCTCCCAGCGCGGCTCCTCCCGAGGAGGCGCCACCGGAGCCGCGTCTCCCTCCTCTCGTTTTCTCGTTCTCGTTTTCCCGGGACCGGCCCGACCGGCCCGACCGCCCGGCCGGGAGTGGGAAATCCCGCCGGGAAGCTCCGGGATCCGCCCGGGGCCCCGGCCCCGCTCACCCGCTCGTCGCCCCGCGTGGATTCGTTGTCCAGCAGAGGCTCCCCCGGCGCCTGGATCGTCACCGATTTGTCCCCGCGCGTCCCGTCCCGGCTCTTGGAGCGGTGCCGCTCCCGCCGGTCCCTGGGAAAAATGGGGGAAATGGGGAAAATGGGGAAAATGGGGGAAATGGGGAAAAGAGTGGGAAAATGGGGAAAGAGTGGGGAAAAATGGGGGAAAGAGTGGGGAAAATGGGGAAAGAGTGGGGAAAATGGGGGGGAGAGTGGGGAAAATGGGGGAAATGGGGGAAATGGGGGAAAATGGGGGAAAATGGGAGAAAATGGGGGAAAAATGGGGGAAAGAGTGGGGGAAAGAGTGGGGGAAAATGGAGAAAGAGTGGGAAAAATGGGGGAAAATGGGGGGAAATGGGGAAAATGGGGAAAATGGGGAAATGGGGGAAAATGGGGGAAAGAGTGGGGAAAAATGGGGAAAAGAGTGGGGAAAATGGGGGAAATGGGGAAAATGGGGAAAGAGTGGGAAAAATAGTGGGAAAAATTGGGAAAATAGTGGGAAAAATGGGGGAAAGCAGGGAAAAATGGGGAAAGAGTGGGAAAAATGGGAAAAAGAGTGAGGAAAATGGGGAAAGAGTGGGGAAGAACGGGGAAAAGCAGGGAAAAATGGGGGAAAGAGTGGGAAAAATGGGGAAAGAGTGGGAAAAATGGGGGAAGAGTGGGAAAAATGGGGGGAAGAGTGGGAAAAATGGGGGGAAGAGTGGGGAAAATGGGGGAAATGGGGAAAAGAGTGGGGAAAATGGGGGAAAGAGTGGGGAAAATGGGAAAAGCAGGGAAAAATGGGGGAAAGAGTGGGAAAAATGGGGAAAAGAGTGGGAAAATGGGGAAAAGAGTGGGAAAAGCAGGGGAGAAAGTGGGAAAAATGGGGAAAAGAGTGGGAAAAATGAGGAAAAGCAGGGAAAATGGGGAAAAGCAGGGAAAAATGGGGGAAAGAGCAGGAAAAGCAGGGGGAAAAGTGGGAAAAATGGGGAAAAGAGTGGGAAAAATGGGAAAAGAGTGGGAAAAATGGGGAAAGAGCGGGAAAAGCAGGGGAAAACATGGGCAAAGTGGGACTGGGGCATCCACCGGGATGGGGAGGCCCACCAAGGTGGGGAAGGGAAGGGAAGGGAAGGGAAGGGAAGGGAAGGGAAGGGAAGGGAAGGGAAGGGAAGGGAAGGGAAGGGAAGGGAAGGGAAGGGAAGGGAAGGGAAGGGAAGGGAAGGGAAGGGAAGGGAAGGGAAGGGAAGGGAAGGGAAGGGAAGGGAAGGGAAGGCGGCTGCTCACCGGTGCTTGCGGGAGCTGCGGGAATGGCCGGATTTGTAGGAGTAGCCGGAGTACTGCGACTCGTTGTCCATGGCCTCGGAGCGCCGGGCCTGGCGCCGCTCCAGGGCCTGGGGTCTGGGCTTGCCCGGGAGGGCGGCCAGGGCCTCCTTCAGCGGCGGCTTCTTCAGGCCCAGCGGCACCTTCAGGAAGTCGACCGTCACCTTGAGGGGCTCAATCTTGTCACCTTGGGCTGGCCGCGCTCAGGAGAAAAGGACGCGCCCACCTGGGGGGACACGCGGGGAGCGTCACTGGGGATGGCCCAGTACGGCCCAGTATGGCCCAGCATGGCCCAGTACGGCCCAGCATGGCCCAGTACGGCCCAGCGTGGCCCAGTACGGCCCAGTACGGCCCAGCATGGCCCAGTACGGCCCAGTATGGCCCAGCACGGCCCAGCATGGCCCAGTACGGCCCAGTACGGCCCAGTACGGCCCAGCACGGCCCAGCACGGCCCAGCGCGGCCCAGCATGGCCCAGCATGGCCCAGCATGGCCCAGCATGGCCCAGTATGGCCCAGAGCCCCTCCTGTCCCTGCATCCCATTGCCTGGTGGGAAATGGGGCCGGGAAAGGGATTTGGGATGGGCCAGGAGAGGGGATTTGGGATGGGAGAGGGAATTTGGGATGGACCAGGAGAGGGAATTTGGGATGGGCTGGGAGAGGGGATTTGGGATGGGCTGGGAGAGGGGATTTGGGATAAGCAGGAGAGGGGATTTGGGATGGGATGGGAAAGGGGATTTGGGATGGGAAAGGGGATTTGGGATGGGAAAGGGGATTTGGGATGGGCAAGGAGAGGGAATTTGGGATCTGGGCCTGTGTCCCCCCGCTTAGGGAATCTGGAAATGCCGGATTCCGTGGGGATGATCCTGCCAAACCCGCCGCCTCTTCCCGAGGGTTTGGGGGAATCGGACGCCCCGGGGGGCCCCAGCTGCCCCTGGGAGCCATCCCGGGTTTCCATGGGAATCCCATTCCCACCAAACCGACCCCAAACCCCCCGGGCCCCTTTCCCAAGGGGTTTCCATGGGAATCCCATTCCCACCAAACCGACCCCAAACCCCCCGGGCCCCTTTCCCAAGGCCCGGCACAGGGGAAGGGGTCGAGGAGGCGAGGCGGGGGAATTCCTTTGTCCGGAATTCCCGATGATCCCACACGATCGCCATGGAAACCGAGGCCTTTCCCCGCTCCCGCCGTCGCCCGGGAGACGGGAACGGGGCCGGGAGACGCTGGGGGTCCCAGTATGGCCCAGTAATGGCTGGATCCTGTCCCAGTAAGGGCTGGATCCTGTCCCAGTATGTCCCATTAAGGCCCAGATCCTGTCCCAGTCCCCCCAGTAAGGCCTGGATGCCGTCCCAGTCCCCCCAGTAAGGCCCGGGTGCCGTCCCAGTCCCCCCAGTAAGGCCCAGGTGCCATCCCAGTATGTCCCAGTAAGGCCCGGGCACCGTCCCAGTGCCCCCAGTAAGGCCGGGGCGCCGTCCCAGTGCCCCCAGTAAGGCCCGGATGCCATCCCAGTCCCCCCAGTAAGGCCCAGGTGCCATCCCAGTATGTCCCAGTAAGGCTGGGGCGCCGTCCCAGTCCCCCCAGTAAGGCCCGGATGCCATCCCAGTATGTCCCAGTAAGGCCGGGGCGCCGTCCCAGTGCCCCCAGTAAGGCCGGATCCTGTCCCAGTGCCCCCAGTAAGGCCCGGATCCCGTCCCAGTGCCCCCAGCCCCCGGGCTCACTCACCGGGCGGCTCCGGCGGCGGCTCCGTCCCGGCGCTCACCGAGGCCTCTGGAGCGTCCGGAGCCTCCGGAGGGGCCGGCATGGGAGACGGGCCGGGCATGGGGGGCTGCTCACGGCACGGGGGGAACGCCCTGGAGCTGCGGGAGCCGAGCAGCGGGAATTCGGGAGCTCTTCCCAAACTCCCAATTCCCAAATCCCGCCAATTCCCAGAAACCCGCCAATTCCCAAATTCCCCAATCCCAAATCCCACAAATTCCCAAATTCCCAATTCCCAAATCCCGCCAATTCCCAAATTCCTGAATCCCAAATCCTACCAATTCCCAAATCCTGCCAATTCCTAAATCCTGCCGATTCCTAAATCCTGCCAATTCCCAACCCCGCCAATTCCCAAATCCCGCCAATTCCCAAATCCTGCCAATTCCCAAATTCCCCAATCGCCAATCCCGCCAATTCCCAAATTCCTGAATCCCAAATCCCGCCAATTCCCAAATCCCGCCAATTCCCAACCCCGCCAATTCCCAAATTCCTGAATCCCAAATCCCGCGAATCCCCAACCCCGCCAATTCCCAAATTCCTGAATCCCAAATCCCGCCAATTCCCAAATTCCTGAATCCCAAATCCCGCCAATTCCCAACCCCGCCACTTCCCAAATTCCCAATTCCCAAATCCCGCCAATTCCCAAATTCCTGAATCCCAAATCCCGCCGATTCCCAACCCTGCCAATTCCCAACCCCACCAATTCCCAACCCCGCCAATTCCCAACCCCGTTGCTCAGGGATTCCTTGGCAGCGCCACGGAAAAGCCCTCGGACGCCCCACCCCTGGCATCCCAAAATTTTTGGGAATCGTCCTCCTGGATGATCGGCTGGGATAGATTTGGGATTTTTTCCGGGAATCCCTGGGTTTTCCTGAAATCCCAGTGTTTCCAGCTTGGGGTTTTCCAGAATTCCTGGGGTTTTCCGTGAATCCCGGGATTTTCCAGGTGTTCTGGGGTCTCTCGGCCCCGGCCTGCGGACTCAGCCAAAATAAATTCGGGATTTTCCAGGAATCCGCGAGTTTGCCGGGTGTTATCCCCATCCCAGCAGTTTTCCAAAGGGAATTCCAGCAGGAATCCGGGATCCTGGAGCTCCTCGTCCTCTTGCTCCAGCAGGAAAAACAAAAAGGGGATTTTTCTTGGAATCTCTTCCAGCAGAGCCGGTTCCACAGCCCTGGAAAAGTCGGGAATGGATTCGCGGGCTCTGGGAGACGCCGGGAGCCAGAGCCGGATGCAAAAGAGGAGGAGGAAAATTCCCATTTTTTAATCCTGGGATGATCAAAGCTCCCAAAAAACCCCCAGGGCCGGAGAGGCTTCACCATTCCCAAGGTCTTCAAGTCCAGGCTGGAATTTTTCCCGGGATGGGGCTGGGGATCAAAGTCCTGAACCTCAAATCCAACGTTTGGGATTCAAATATTCCCAAAAGAGCGAAAAGAATTAAAAATAAAACATAGATCCAAGCGTTGCCAGATGAGAGAGCTTCTTCCCAACAGCTCCAGAGGGAGAATTCCAAGAGGGAAATCGGCTCCTTCCCGATCCGGGGTTCTGGGAATGCTGGGAATGAGTTTTCCTGGGAAAAATCCCACTTGGAGAGGGAGAATCCGGCGGATGAAGGATCCGGGATTCCCATCCTGGGGGTGAGGATCCCAAAATCCCGGGATTGTCCAGGCCAGGAAAGATCTCCGAGGTCACTGAGTCTGAGCTGGGATGGATCCACATCCGAATTCCAGGGATTCCCTCCGGGGATGGGGATCCAGCCCTCCCTGAGCCCCTCCCGGCGCTTCCCAACCCTTTTTCCATGGAAAAATCATCCCAAATTTCCAGCCCTGGCACAGCTCAAGGCCGTTCACGCTTGTCCAGCCCCATTCCCTGGGATCAGATCCCAAATCCCCCTGGATCAGATCCCAAATCCTCCCTGGATCAGATCCCAAATCCCTCCAGATCAGATCCCAAATCCCTCCAGGATCAGATCCCAAATTCTCCCTGGATCAGATCCCAAATCCCCCCTGGATCCCCCTTTTCTCCAGGCTGAGCCCCCTCAGGATCCCCCGTTCCCTTTTCCGGCTGCTCCAGCCCCGTTCCCATCCCTGGAATTTCCCACGTCCCTTCCCAGCCCCTTTTCCATGAGGATCCAACGGCACCGCAGCACCTGGAGAACCAAACCCCGCAGCTGGAGGATCCTGGAATCCCAAAAGATTCCGGGATTCCGGAATTCCCGCCCCACAGCCCTAAATCCCAAATTCCCGGGAGACGCTCAGGATTCCCTGGAGAAACCCCAGATCCCAACAATCCCAAAGGCGCTTCCAGGTGGCTCCGTGGGGTTTGGGAAATCCAAAAATCCACGGAAATCCATGTCCTCGCTCGGAATTCCGACGAGAAACCCCAAAATCCCGACTGCCGCCCCCAAAGGACGCCTGGATCGCCCGGGACTGGGGGCTCGGATCCGTCAGAACTCCTCTCCAGCAGCTCCCGATCCTTTGGGATCCCCCAATCCTGATCCAGGGATCGAGGAGCGCTGGGACGCTTCCATCCCCATCCCGGGATCCCGCAGCGCTGGAACTCCTCGGGGTCGGGGCGGAATTCCGAGCCGGGAATTCCCAAATCCCTTCCCAGGCCTCTTCCCGGGCATCCCGGCCGGACAATAAATCCATAAAACCTCGGCAGCGCTCGGGAGGCTCATCCCAAATCCCGAATTAAGCCGGATCCGCCACCTCGGGGCTGCTCCCTCCGGCCCCATTGTCTGCCGGCAGCCGGGAAAAACAAGGAATGCTCCCGTGGGATCGCTCCAAGGGCTGGGATGTCCCCAACCCCTCTGGAATACGTGGGGAGGGGACACGGGGTGACCTCGACCCCAAGTCCCGCTCCACCGCCGCCTGTTAATTGTTAATTGTTCATTAATTAAATCATCCGAGCTTCACAAAGCGCCTGGAAAATCCTCGGGATCCCGTCTGACTCCCGGGCCGATCCTCGAATTTCTGGGATGGAGCCGGAGGCTCCTCCGGGAGATCCGAATCATCCCCAAATCTTCTTTTTTTCGTTTTGATTTCTTTCTGTTGTTTTGTTGCGTTTTCACCTCCGCCCGCGGGGGGAAGAGGATCCCAAAGGAAAAAAAAAAAAACAAAAACCATCCCAGGCCGGGCTCCGGGAACTCCCCGGCGGCTCCAGGGCGGCTCCGCCAGGAACCGGCTCGGGATCCGGCCGGGGCTGTCCCGGAGCCGGGGGCACCGGGCACGCCCGGCCCAGGGACCCCCGGGCGGCGGGCAGGGCGTGGGGACAGCGGGGACAGCGGGGGACAGCGGGGGGACACGGGGGACATCCCGGCCCAGGGACCCCCGGACACCGGGAAGGGCTTGGGGACAGAGGGGACATCGGGGGACAGCGGGGGACACGGGGGGACAGCGGGGGACAACGGGGGGACAGCGGGGGGACAGCGGGGGACACGGGGGGACAGCGGGGGGACAGCGGGGGGACAGCGGGGGACACGGGGGGACAGCGGGGGACACGGGGGGACAGCGGGGGACAGCGGGCACATCCCGGCCCAGGGACCCCCGGGACGGCCCCTCCGGGCACTGGGGAGGGGATGGGGACAGGGGGGGACACCCCAGGGACCCCCTCAGGTGACGGGGACACCCCGCAGGTGCTGGGGGGGGACACACGGGGGACACCGGGGGACATCCCGAGGGTGACGGCGACACCGGGGACGTCCCGCAGGTGATGGGGGGGACACAGAGGACGGCGCGCAGGTGGCGGGGACAGCGGGGACACGGCGGGGACACGGCGGGGACACGGCGGGGACGCCCCGCAGATGCCCCGGGATGGGCACAAAGCGCTCCGAGGCCGCCGTGCCAGCGCCGCCGCCGCCGCGGGGCATTCGGGGGTCGCGGGGGTCGCATCGCGCCCCGAGGAGGCTCCAGCGGAGCCCCGCGGCCCCGGCGCGGTCCCCGGGGGGGTTCCCGGGGGGTCCCGGCGCCCCCTCCCCAGCCGGGACCCCCGCGCCGGGCTCGGGGCTGTCGCCGCCGCCGCCAGCCCAGGAAAAGCCGCGGCCGCCGGGGCCCTTCCCGCAGGGAGCGCGGCCCCGGCCCGGCCCCGCTCCCCTCCCAGCCCCGGGGCCGGTTCCGCATCCCGGGATCCCCCCGGGACCGGCCGAGCCCCCCCGGTGCCCCCCACTCACCATCGCCGCCGCACCTTTGTGCGCGTCCCCCCCGCACCCGAACCCCGGCGGCGGCGGCGGCGGCGGCGGCGGCGGCGGAGGAGGAGGAGGCAGAGGAGGAGGAGGAGGAAGAGGAGGAGGAGGAGGAGGCGGAGGAAACCCCGGCTCCCCCCGAGCCCCCCCTCCGCCGGCCCCGGCGCCCCCCCGCCCCCGCGCCCGCCCATTGTCTGCGCTGCGCGCTCCCGGCGCCGCCGCGGGGCCATTGTTTGGGGCGGGGGGACACCCGCGGCCCCCCCAACTCCGGGAACCCCCCCGATATTGGGGACCCCCCTCCCGAACAGCCGGGGACCCCCCCAGGCCGGGGGGATTTGGGGTGAGGATGCGCTTTATTTGGGGGGAGGGGGCGTTTTTTGAGGAGCTCTCCCATTTTTTGGGGAGGGGGCGGCGTTTTTGGGGAAGGATCCCCGGTTTTGGGGGTGCAGTGAGGGTTGAGGCCCCACCTCGTGTCACCCCCGCTCGGTTCTGCCCCGCGTGGGTCCCCAAGGGGTCTCAGCGCCCCAAAACCGCCCCCCCAGGAGCTCTGAACCCCCCAAAATTGCCCCAAGGGGTCTCAGCCCACGGTGGGGGGGGCACAGCCCCGCTGCTCCCACCTTGTTTGGGGTTTGGGGAAGGATTCTGAACCCCATAAACCCCCCCCCAAAAACCGGGGTCCGGGTCTTGCGTCCGGCCGGGCCCCCGCAGGGTTTGGGGTGTCCTGGGGGGGTCTGGGCGAGCCCCCCGCGTTTTGGGGCCACCCCGACCCTCGGCCCCAGCGGTTCCGGGGTGCGCGGGAGAGGCTGGAAGACCCCGGCCCCATCCCTGCGGATATGGGGGGGCACGGACACACCTGGGGACACACCTGGGGACACACCTGGGGACACACCTGGGGACACACCTGGGGACCCCCGGCCTGCAGCAGAGCCGGGGGGGCAGCGATTTTTGGGGGGCTCAGGGCCAGCAGCACCCCCGAGGCAGCAGGGGCCGCTGGGGACACACGGGGGGCTCCAGCAGCTTCATCCCCCCCAGAGGGAGGGACCCCAAATCCCCCCGAGCCCCCCAGGGACCCCCGGGGGTCCCCAAAGCCTGCGGAGCGCGGGGGGGGAGCGGCCGCTGCCCGGAACAGCCGAGCGCTCAATGGGCGAGGGTGGGAACGCGCTGGCCACGCCCCCTGCGGCGCTGGCCAATGGCGTGAGGCGGGGGCAGAGAGCCGCGCTGCCATTGGTGGGATTGAAATGCGTGGTTGGGGCTCAATGGGGAGGAGGGGCCGGGAGGGGAATTGGGGCGGGGGGCGAGGGGAGAGCGGAGAGCGGGATTTGGGGGGCTTGGGGGGATTTGGGGCGAGGGGAGGGCGGAGAGCGGGATTTGGGGGGGTTTGGGGGGGATTTGGGGCGAGGGGAGAGCGGGATTTTGGGGGGATCTTGGGGGGATCTGGGGCGGGGGGAGAGCGGGATTTTGGGGGGATTTGGGGCATTTAGGGCCGGGGGGATTTTGTGGCTGGGGGCTGTGGGGCGCTGGGAAAGCGGTTTTGGGGCTGGGGGCGATGGGGCAGGGGGGTTAGGGGGGAATTAGGGGCGGGGGGCGATGGGGTTATGGGGCAATGGGCTCAGCGCCCCCCACCCCATTACTTCACGCCCTAATGAGCGGAACCACCGGCCCCAGCCCCAACTGCGACCCCAAAACCGGCTCCTGGCGCCCCCATTGTTGTGGGGTCTGTCCCTGGTGACCCCATTGTTGTGGGGTCTGTGCTGGGGGGGTTC
Source organism: Fringilla coelebs (assembly GCF_963513975.1). Lineage (NCBI taxonomy): Eukaryota > Metazoa > Chordata > Aves > Passeriformes > Fringillidae > Fringilla > Fringilla coelebs. The sequence goes on from NC_140055.1 coordinate 345,343, forward strand.
CTGGTGACCCCATTGTTGTGGGGTCTGTCCCGGGGGGGTCCGTGGTGACCCCATTGTTGTGGGGTCTGTCCCGGGGGGTCCCTGGGCCGCCCCCGCAGCTGCCCCCGCCCCGCTCCGGGGATGATTTATGGGGTCGGGGGTCGTTCCCCGGGATGATTTATGGGGTCGGGGCTCGTTCCCGGCCAGATGGGGCTGCGGCAGCTGGGAAGGGGCGCTCGGCCCCACCCGGGCCTTTATGGGGCCGCCCCTCCCCTCCGAGGGCTGCGGGAGGGGACGCGGCCCCAGAGGGGTTTGGGGACAATGAGCCCTAAAAGGAATTGGGGACAATGAACCCCAAAGGGGTTTGGGGACAATGAACCCCAAAAGGGGATTGGGGACAACGAACCCCAAAAGGGGTTTGGGGACAACGAACCCCAAAAGGGGATTGGGGACAATGAGCCCCAAAAGGGATTGGGGACAATGAACCCCAAAAGGGGGTTGGGGACATGGCCTTAAAGGGGTTTGGGGACAATGAACCCAAAAGGGGATTGGGGACACGGCCAAAGGGGGAGGGGACAGGGGGGGACAGGGGGCGATGTCCCCAAATTGGGTGGGGTGGCAGGGCCGGCCGTGTCCAGCAGGGGGCGCTGCTGTCCTGGCGGCGGCTGGGGACAGAGGGACAATCACGGGGGACAGAGGGACAGCCCGGGGGGACAGAGGGACAGCCCGGGGGACAGAGGGACAAAAATGGGAATGGGGGAAAATGGGAATGGGGGAAAAATGGGAATGGGGGGAAAAATGGGAATGGGGGGAAATGGGAATGGGGGGGAAATGGGAATGGGGGGGAAATGGGAATGGGGGGGAAATGGGAATGGGGGAAATAGGAACAGGGGGGAAACCTGGGAATTGTGCCGGGCAAGGCCCGGAGGGCCGGGGACAAAGGGCGGGAATTCCCAATCTGTCGGGAATTCTGTCAGGCCGGAATCTCAATGAGAGCCGAGGGTTCCCATTGTGAGGGGGACAATGGGGCCAGATGGGGCCGGGGCCCCAAAGGGGTTTGGGATCTGCCGGGGTGGGGAAACCTGGAAGGGTTTGGGAACGGGGAACCGACCGTAAAGGGGATTGGGAATGGGGACAGGGCCCTAAAGGGATTGGGAACGGGGAACGGACCCTAAAGGGGATTGGGAATGGGGAAAACCGACCCTAAAAAGGTTTGGGAATGGGAAAACCGACCCTAAAGGGATTGGGAATGGGAAAACCGACCCTAAAGGGATTGGGAATGGGGACAGGGCCCTAAAGGGATTGGGAACGGGGACAGGGCCCTAAAGGGGATTGGGAATGGGGAAACCGACCCTAAAGGGGAATGGGAACGGGAAACCGACCCTAAAGGGATTGGGAACGGGGACAGGGCCCTAAAGGGGATTGGGAATGGGGAAAACCGACCCTAAAGGGATTGGGAACGGGGACAGGACCCTAAAAGGGATTGGGAATGGGAAAAACCGACCCTAAAAAGGTTTGGGAATGGGGACAGGACCTTTTCCTTTTCCCCCCAAAAGTGCACAAGGACGCAGTGGATAAGTTGATAATAATAATAATAATAATAAATAATAATAAATAATAATAATTCTCAATAAATAAATTAATTGCATAAATATCCTCACGGCACAGACAGGGGGAGGGTTTGGAGGGGAAAAGGGGGAGCCAGGCCCGGGAATTCCAGCTCCAGTTCCCTGGGAATTCTGCTCCCAGTTCCTCCGGGAATTCCAGCTCCAGTTCCCTGGGAATTCTGCTCCCAGTTCCTCGGGAATTCCAGCTCCAGTTCCCTGGGAATTCTCTCCCAGTTCCTGCGGGAATTCCGGCTCCAACCTTTTGGGATTTGCTGTCCCGGGCTCGGCTCCCCTGGGAATTCTGGCTCCATCCCTCTGGGAATTGCTGCTCCACTTCCTCAGGAGCTGCAGCTCCAAACCCCTGGGAACTGGGGCTCCACCCTCTGGAATCTGCTCCTCCAAACTCCCAGGATTTGCTGCTCCATCCCTTTGGGATTTGCTGCTCCAACCTTTCGGGATTTGCTGCTCCATCCCTTCGGGATTTGCTGCTCCAACCCTTTGGGATTTGCTGCTCCGACCCCTCGGGATTTGCAGTCCCAAATCTCCGGGATTGGCTCCTCCATCCCTCCGGAATTGCCGCTCCAGTTCCTCTGGAATTGCCGCTCCAAAGCCCCGGGAGCAGGGCAAGGGTGGGGGGGGGCACGCGGATGGACGGACGGACGGCAGCAGGGACGGACACACGGACAGATGGACACACGGGACAGTCAGATGTAGCAGATGGCCAGACAGACACACAGACAGACGGACACAGGGACGGACACACGGACGCACGTGTGGACAGACGGACAGGTCAGACGTCCAGGACGTGGTTCAGGTAGGAGATGTAGCAGGTGAACAGGTGGGCACGTGGATGGACACGATGGACAGACAGATGGACAGACGGACACACAGACAGACAGACGGACAGTCAGACATCCAGGACGTGGTTCAGGTAGGGGATGTAGCAGATGGCCAGGCGCAGGATCTCGATCTCAGTTTCATGTCGGGGGGCAGCGTGGGCAGCAGGGACGGACAGACGGACACAGGGACGGACAGACGGACGGTCAGACGTCCAGGACGTGGTTCAGGTAGGAGATGTAGCAGGTGAACAGGTGGACATGTGGATGGACATGATGGACACAGGGACGGACAGACAGACAGTCAGACGTCCAGGACGTGGTTCAGGTAGGAGATGTAGCAGATGGCCAGGCGCAGGATCTCGATCTCAGTTTCGTGTCGCGGGGCAGCGTGGGCAGCAGGGACGGACACGATGGACACACGGACGGACAGACGGACAGACGAACGTGTCACACATCCAGGACGTGGTTCAGGTAGGAGATGTAGCAGATGGCCAGGCGCAGGATCTCGATCTTGGAGAGTTTCTTGTCGGGGGGCAGCGTGGGCAGCAGGGATGGACACGATGGACACACGGGCACACGGACGGACAGACGGACAGACAGACAGTCAGACGTCCAGGACGTGGTTCAGGTAGGAGATGTAGCAGATGGCCAGGCGCAGGATCTCGATCTTGGAGAGTTTCGTGTCGGGGGGCAGCGTGGGCAGCAGGGATGGACACGATGGACAGACAGATGGACACAGGGACGGACAGACAGACGTGTCACACGTCCAGGACGTGGTTCAGGTAGGAGATGTAGCAGATGGCCAGGCGCAGGATCTCGATCTTGGAGAGTTTCTTGTCGGGGGGCAGCGTGGGCAGCAGGGACGGACACGATGGACACACGGGCACACGGACGGACAGACGGACAGACAGACAGTCAGACGTCCAGGACGTGGTTCAGGTAGGAGATGTAGCAGATGGCCAGGCGCAGGATCTCGATCTTGGAGAGTTTCTTGTCGGGGGGCAGCGTGGGCAGCAGGCGCCGCAGCTCGGCGAAGGCCACGTTGAAGGCCTCCACGCGGATGCGCTCCCGCGTCGCGTGCGCCGTCCGGTACTTGGCCGTGGCCCGGCGCCGCCGCCGCCGCTCCTCCCGGCTCAGCGGCTCCTTCCCGGCACCGGCACCGGGGCCCGGGGCGGGCTCGGGGTCGGGCTGGGACGGGGGCACGGCCAGGGCGGGCGGCTCCGAGTTCAGCATCATCGTCAGGGGGAGGGGACGGCGGCAAAGGGAGCGCGGGGACTTGGGGACAGATCCTAAGGGACCCCAGGGGACAGATCCTAAGGGAGCCTGGGGACAGATCCTAAGGGATCCTGGGGACAGATCCTAAGGGATCCTGGGGAATTGGGGACAGATCCTAAGGGAGCCTGGGGACAGATCCTAAGGGACCCAGGGGACAGATCCTAAGGGACCCTGGGGACAGATCCTAAGGGATCCCGGGGACTTGGGGACAGATCCTAAGGGACCCTGGGGAATTGGGGACAGATCCTAAGGGACCCTGGGGACAGATCCTAAGGGATCCCGGGGACAGATCCAAAGGGATCCTGGGGACAGATCCTAAGGGATCCCGGGGACTTGGGGACAGATCCTAAGGGAGCGCGGGGACTTGGGGACAGATCCAAAGGGATCCCGGGACAGATCCAAAGGGACCCCGGGGACAGACCCAAAGAGATCCCAGGGACTTGGGGACAGATCCAAAGGGACCCTGGGGACAATTCCTAAGGGATCCTGGGGACAATTCCTAAGGGATCATGGGGGTTGGGAACAATTCCAAACAGATCCCAGGACTTGAGGACAGCCGCAAAGGGATCCTGAGGACTTGGGGACAGTTCTGAGGTGATCCTGGGGGTTTGGGGACAATTCCAAACTGATCCCAGGGATTTGGGGACACCTCCGGGCGTTTTGGGGTCACCTCAGCAGGGAAGTGCCCGGATTTGGGGCGCCCGTCCCCGGCTCCCAGCCAGGCCCGTGGGGATCCTCCTCCTCCTCCTCCTCATCACATTCCAGCCGGGAATTGGGGCATTTTCCTTGGGAATTCCGAGCTCCGTGAGGAAACTTCCCCAGGGGATGAATCGGCCGGAGGCATAAAAAGGAGAGCGAGTTTTTCCCGGGTTTTTGGGGTTTTTGGGGTCAGGATGCGGCTCCAGAGCCCTCAGGGGTCAAATCCCGACGGGCCTGGAAAGGAAAGATCGGGAATTTCAGCTCCAGGAGGGAAAGGAGCCGGCAGAGGCATCAAATAAAATGATGGAAATGAAATATTAATAATAATTTAAAAAAAGGTAAAAATTTAAACAAGGTGAAACAAGGTACGATCAAATGATGAAATGAGATGAAATGAAATAAATGAAATGAAATGAAATGAAAATAAAATGAAATAAAATAAAATAAAATAAAATAAAATAAAATAAAATGAAATAAAATAAAATAAAATAAAAGTTTAAAATACAATAATAAAAATAAATAAAATAAAATACAATAAAATAAATAAAAAATAAATAACATAAAATAATAAATAATAATAAAATAATAAAGGATTTTCCACAGCTTTTCCCAGTCAAATCCCATCAACTTTGGGGAAACAAACTCAGGGAATTCCAGCTCCCGGAAGGAGAGGGATCCTCCGGGAGGCTCGGGAGTTTTGGGGAGCCGGAGGGGCTCGGGGCACCCGGGGAGCCGGGGCCGCTCCGGAGGCGGCAGGTGGCGGATGCGCGGCGGGGGCGGGGCGGGCTTTGTGTCGCAAATGAGCCCCGTCTGTCCCCGCGGCTGTCCCCTCTGTCCCCCCTGGCTGTCCCTCTGTCCCCCCCTGGCTGTCCCCTCTGTCCCCCTGTCCCGTCTGTCCCCGTCTGTCCCCGCTGGCTCCGCTCCCGGCAGATGGAGCGGCCGCAGCTGCTCCCGGGAATCCGCAGGGAATCCCGAGCGCCGGGAACGGCGAGAGCCCCGCCCCCCGCTCATCGTCCTCATCCTCATCGTCCTCATCCTCATCCTTATCTTCATCATCCTCATCCTTATCTTCATCATCCTCATCCTCATATTCGGCATCTTCATCTTCTTCCTCCTCATCATCTTTATCTCATCTTCATCCTCATCTTCATCCCGATCCTCATTCCCATCCTCATCCTCCTCCTCTTCATCCCCGCTGCCTTCCCTGGAAATCCGGGCGCCTCCAGGGAAAGGGGGAGAAACTTTGGAATGGGAAAAGCGGCTGGGAATGAGCCGGGAATGAGCCGGGAATGAGCCGGGAATGAGCTGGGAATGAGCCGGGAATGCTCCTCTCCTTTCCTTCCTCATCCTCACCTTCGTCCCCATCCCCATTCCCGGCTGCCGCACCGGGAAATCCGGGAATGCCACGGGGAAAACTCTGGGATGGGGAAAGCGGCTGGGAACGGATCCCAAATCCCGCCGGGACAGGGCAGCAACGGCCCCAATCCCGATTTTTGAAAAGGTTGGAATGGTGGGAATTTCCCCCCCCCCCAAAAAAAATTCGGGAAGAGCCGCCCGAGAGCTCCCAAAATCCTGAGAGGGGCGGGGGATTATCCCCACTGACTCTCCCGAAGAAATTCCCGGGAATTTGGATGTTCGGGATCACCCCCGGGAGTCCTCCCGACTCGGCTTCGCTCCGAGACGGGAATTTGGGAATTCGGGGATTTGGGGATTTGGCCCCTTGAGCCGCCCTGTGGATCTGGGATTCCCGGGAATTCGGGGTGGATCCCCCACCTGGATGGGAAGCAGGAGGCTTTTTTGGGAACACTCAAGTTTCATTCCCAGATCCAATCAAACTCCCGGCCTGGGTTATCCCGGAGCTTTTCCTTGGCGTGGAATTCCTGCTCCCAGCGCCTCTCCCTCCCCAGATTTTTCGGGAAATCCGCCCCATTCCTGAATCCAGCCGCTCCAAGGATTCCTGGTCAGCCTCCACCTTTCCCAGCAAAACCCCGGGAATTTTTCCCACCTCCTCCCTCGCCCTTTTCCTGCCATTCCCGACCCGCGGAGTGACGAAATTCCCGACAATTTTCCTTGGAACCAAACGTGTCCAGGACCCCAATTCCAGGCGGGTTCTTTTCCTTTTCCCCGCTCCCAAACCCTCCCAGGAAAAACCCTTTTTCCGAAGGGGTTTGGGAGCCAAACCTGGCAGCGGGACCGAGCCTTTTCCCGGGAATCTGGGGCCGAATTCCCGCCCGGATCCCGGTTTCGGAGCCATTCCCGATCCTTGGAAGAGCCGCCTTACCCCGCGTCCCGCACCATTCCCGGGCTCCGGGGTTTCTCCTCCAGGTATTCCCAGGATTTGGAATCCGCTCCGCTCATCCATCCACGGAGGAAGGAAAAAACTTTCCCTGGATCCTCCCGAGGTCCCGCGACGGATCCGGGATGGGAATCCCGGATCGATCCCGGAATTCCCGGGGCGGCGGCGCCGCTCCGGAGCCTCCAAGGAGGAAATTCGCCGCTCCCCCCAAAATTTCCCAATTTATCCACCCTGGGCCCGACCCCGGGAGCCTCATTGGCCTCTCCCGCTCCCCCTCCCTTTTCCCTCATAAATATGGAAAACCGGGAATTCGGGATTCCATTGGCTGCGCGGGAGCCCCCCGGGAGGGGCGCGCTGGATGCGGGCCGGGAAAAGGCGACAGCTGCTCCCGGTGCTCCTTTCCAGCGGGAATTCGGGCCGGGAAAAGGGGGAAAAGAGCCGGGAGCGGAATTCCCGGTCCGAGAAATTGGGAAAAGGGAGCCTGGAGCGGAATTCCCGGTCCGGGAAATGGGAAAAGGGAGCCTGGAGCGGAATTCCCGGCGGATCCCGAGGCTCTGAAACCCTCGGGTGATCCCTGAGGACGCTGCGGGTCCTTTTGGGATCCATCCCATAAATCCCGCCTGGAAACTTCACCTGCGGTGGAGAGGGAAAAGTGAAAGGGAGGAAACTCGGGAACAGCCCGGGAGAAACCCGGGAATATCCCGGGAAGAGCCGGGAATGCGATCCCGAGTCCAGCCGGGACACAGCGACCTTTGGGGTCGGCTCTGCTCTCGCCCTGCTGGGATTGTCCGGGAAAACCAGAAAAATCGGGAAAATCAGAAAAATCGGGAAAATCAGAAAAATCGGGAAAATCAGAAAAATCGGGAAATGCGCCGCGCATCCAGGGAGATCCCAGCGCCCCCATCCCGCATTTGGGATCCTCCCGGAGCTCCCGACCCGCCGGGATCGTCCCGGGACGGTCTCGGGATCCCTCCCGCGCGTCCCGGGACTTTCGGGTCCCCTGTCCTGTCCCTGTCCCGGCTCTGTCCCGGCTCTGTCCCGTTGTCCCCGCTCTATCCCCGCTCTATCCCCGCTCTATCCCCGCTCTGTCCCGGCTCTGTCCCCGCTCTGTCCCGTTGTCCCCGCTCTGTCCCGGCTCTGTCCCCGCTCTGTCCCCACTCTGACCCCGCTCTGTCCCCGCTCTATCCCCGCTCTGTCCCCACTCTGACCCCGCTCTGTCCCGGCTCTGTCCCGCTCTGTCCCCGCTCTGTCCCCACTCTATCCCCGCTCTGTCCCCGCTCTGTCCCCGCTCTATCCCCGCTCTGTCCCCACTCTGACCCCGCTCTGTCCCCGCTCTGTCCCCGCTCTGTCCCTGCTCTGTCCCCGCTCTGTCCCGGCTCTGTCCCCGCTCTGTCCCGCTCTGTCCCCGTTGTCCCCGCTCGCTGCCATGGCGATGCTGGCGGTGCTGGCGGTGCTGGCCCTGGCTCTGTCCCCGCCGCTGTCGCCAGCTGAGCCCCGCGTGTCGCCGCCCGCGGCTCCGGGGCCGTTCCGGGAGCAGCTGCGAGCGCGGCGGGCGCGGAGCCCGGGCGGGGGGGGCCGGGCTGGGGACGGGGACAGGGACAGGAGAGGGGGACAGGGACAGGAGATGGGGACAGGGACAGGAGAGGGGGACAGGGACAGGAGAGAGGGACAGGGACAGGAGAGAGGGACAGGGACAGGGACAGGGACAGGAGAGGGGGACAGGGACAGGAGAGAGGGACAGGGACAGGGACAGGGACAGGAGAGGGGGACAGGGACAGGAGAGGGGGACAAGGACAGGGACAGGAGATGAGGACGGGGACAGGGACGGGAAAGAGGGACAGACACAGGAGATGAGGACAGGGACAGGAGAGGGGGACAGGGACAGGGAATGGGGACAGGGAATGCGGGGACAGAGGGGGGACAGAGCCTGGAGCGGCTCCCGGCGCAGCCGCATCCCAAATCCCCATCCCAAATCCCCATCCCACACTCCCGAATCCCCTCTCCGCCACCCCGAGGGCATTTTTTGGGATCGTTCCCGGCCCTTCCCGCATCCATCACTCCCCATCCCGAATCCCACATCCCAAATCCACATCCATCACCCCAAATCCCACATTCCCATCCCAAATCCCGCATCCCACATCCATCACCCCGAACCCCACATTCCCGGCCCGAATCCCCTCCCCGCCGCCCCGAGGGGATTTTTTGGGATCGTTCCCGGCGCGGCCGCAGCTGAGGCCGCGGGCTCCGGGCGCGATTCCAGCCGGGAATGAGCCGGGAGCGAGCGGAGCCGGCCCCGCCTGCCAGCGCTTCCCGCCGGGAATTGCGGCCGCCGCTCCAGCCCGGCTGCTCCGGGAACGGGACCGGGCGGATCCCAAAAAGGGCACCCCAAAAGGGATCGGGGCCGCGCGTCCCGGGGCTGGGATCCCCTTCCCGGGAAATTCCCTTGGGACGGTCCCGGCCCAGCTTTGCCTCCTTTTCCCCGCCAGGATTCCCGCCTGGAATTGCCGGGAATGGGGGATTCCACCCCGGGATGCGCTCGGACCCCGAAGATCCCAAAGGTCCCCGGGAGCCGGGAAGGTTCTGCCGGGATTTTGTTCATTCCCAGTCCCGGGAATTCGCCCGTTCCCGGCCCAATATCCCGAATTCCCGCCTCATTATCCCGAATTTCCAGCCCATTATCCCGAATTTCCAGCCCATTATCCCAAATTTGGGCTCCATCCCTCTGTGTCCTTCCCATCCGTCATCCCGAAGCTTTTCCCGATCCGCTCCTCCTTTCCCAGGAGTTATTTGGGATCCAAATCCCATCCCTTTTATCCAATCCCAACCCCAAATTTCCCCCCTTCCCAGCGTTTTTCCCTCTTTTTTTTTTTTTTTTTTTTTTTGGGGGAAAAAACCTGGAGATAAAAAAAGGTTCCTTGGGAATTCCATGGATTTATTTATAATATTTACAAATCCCAGAGAAACCTTTTCCATCGGGACATTCCCAGACCCCTCGGAATTCCTGAAAATTCCCCCAAACCCCCCCCCCCTTCATCCAGATTTTGGGAAAAACTCCACCCTGGGAAACAGGATGGGTCCAGTTGGGAATATTTTGGGAATTTGCCACTCAGGGCACCGGATCCACCCAGAAATTCCAGGAATTTGCCACTCAGGCAAGCAGGAATCCCGGGAATTTTTCACTCAGGGCATCGAATCCAAACGGGAATTTTGGGAATTTCCCACCCAGGGCAGCGGATCCCACCTGAAATCCTGGGAATTCTCCCCCCAGAGCCCCGATCCCACCTGGAATTCTGGATTTCCTGGGAACACCTCCAGCATTCCCAGCTCCGGGGGAATTCCCAAGGCTTTTCCAGGCCCGTTCCAGGGGGTGCTCCCGGGTTTTCCAGGGGGTGTTCCCGGATTTTCCAGGAGGTTTTCCCGGATTTTCCAGGGGGTGTTGCCGGATTTTCCAGGGGGTGCTCCCGGATTTTCCAGAGGGTGCTCCTGGATTTTCCAGGGGTGTTCCCGGATTTCCCAGGAGGTTTTCCTGGATTTTCCAGGGGGTGTTCCCAGATTTTCCAGGGGTGTTCCCAGATTTTCCGGGGGGTGTTCCCGGATTTTCCAGGACACATTCCCAGATTTTCCAGGGTGTTCCTGGATTTTCCAGGGGGTGTTCCCGGGTTTTCCAAGGGGTGTTCCCGGGTTTTCCAGGGGGCATTCCCGGATTTTCCAGGAGGTTTTCCCGGATTTTCCAGGACACATTCCCAGATTTTCCAGGACACATTCCCAGATTTTCCAGGACACATTCCCGGATTTTCCAGGGGGTATTCCCAGATTTTCCAGGAGGTATTCCCGGATTTTCCAGGACACATTCCTGGATTTTCCAGGACACATTCCCGGATTTCCCAGGACACATTCCCGGATTTTCCAGGAGGTATTCCCAGATTTTCCAGAGGGTGTTCCCGGATTTTCCAGGGGTGTTCCCGGATTTTCCAGGAGGTTTTCCTGGATTTTCCAGGAGGTGTTCCCGGATTTTCCAGGGGGTATTCCCGGATTTTCCAGGACACATTCCCGGTTTTTCCAGGACACATTCCCGGATTTTCCAGGGGGTATTCCCGGATTTTCCAGGAGGTATTCCCGGGTTTTCCAGGACACATTCCCGGTTTTTCCAGGGCGTTCCTGGTTCAGTAGCCGGAGGGGCCGGGCGGGGCCGGGGGCCCGAAGAGCAGCGAGGCGCGGGAGTTGATGAGGAAGGTGCAGAGCAGGGACAGGAGCAGCACCAGCACCCCCAGGGCCAGCGTCAGCAGCTGGAAAACGGGATAGAGGGAATTGCGGATTGATTGGGGATTGATTGGGGATTGATTGGGGATTCGGGATAGTGGGAGAGTGGGGATTGATTGGGGATTGGGGATCTTGGGGATTTGGGATCTTGGGAACTGGGAATTTGGGATATTGGGGATTTCGGTATTTGGGATATTTGGGACTGGGGATATTTGGGATATTGGGAATTTGGGATAAACCCAGGGTCCCTCCCTGTTCCCTCCATGCCCCACCCCGTGTCCCTGTCCCATCCTCCTGTCACTCTGTCCCAGCCCTGTCCCTGTGTCCCATCCCTGTGTCCCCTCGGTGTTCTTGTCCTCTCCCTGGGTCTCCTCTCTGTGTCCCTGTCCCCATGTCCCATCCCAGTCCCTGTCCCCTTGTCCCATCCCAGTCCCTGTGTCCCATCCCTGTGTCCCATCCCAGTCCCTATCCCTGTCCCCATGTCCCATCCCTGTCCCCATCCCCATGTCCCTGTCCCTGTGTCCCCTTGGTGTCCCTGTCCCCATCCCCATGTCCCCTCCCTGTGTCCCCTCCGTGTCCCTGTCCCCTCTCTGTGTCTCATCCCTGTGTCCCATTCCAGTCCCTGTCCCTGTCTCCATCCTTGTGTCCCCTCCCCATGTCCCTGTCCCTGTGTGCCCTCCCTGTGTCCCCATGTCCCCTCGGTGTCCCTGTGTCCCATCCCGGTGTCCCTGTGTCCTGTCCCTGTCCCTGTTTACCATCCTTGTGTGCCATCCCTGTGTCCAATCCCCTGTGTCCCCTTGGTGTCCCCTCGGTGTGCCCGTGTCCCCTCCCTGTCCCTGTCCCCTCCCTGTGTCCCTGTGTCCCCTCGGTGTCCCTGTTCCTGTGTCCCCTTGGTGTCCCTGTCCCTGTGTCCTCTCGGTGTCCCTGTCCCCATCCCTGTGTCCCCTCCCTGTCCCTGTGTCCCTGTCCCCATCCCCGTGTCCCCTCAATGTCCCTGTGTCCCGGTGTCCCTGTCCCTGTGTCCCATCCTGGTGTCCCTGTGTCCTGTCCCTGTCCCTGTTTACCATCCTTGTGTGCCATCCCTGTGTCCAATCCCCTGTGTCCCCATGTCCCCTCGGTGTGCCCGTGTCCCATCCCTGTGTCCCCTCCCCGTGTCCCTGTCCCAGTCCCCATCCCGGTGTCCCATCCTGGTGTCCCCTCCCCGTGTCCCCATGTCCCCTCCCTGTCCCTGTCCCTGTGTCCCCTCGGTGTCCCTGTCCCTGTGTCCCCTCGGTGTCCCCATGTCCCCTCCCTGTCCCTGTCCCTGTGTCCCCTCCCTGTCCCTGTCCCTGTGTCCCCTCCCTGTCCCTGTGTCCCCTCAGTGTCCCTGTGTCCCCTCGGTGTCCCCATGTCCCCTCCCTGTCCCTGTCCCTGTGTCCCCCTCGGTGTCCCTGTCCCTGTGTCCCCTCAGTGTCCCTGTGTCCCCGTGTCCCCTCGGTGTCCCTGTGTCCTGTCCCTGTTTACCATCCTTGTGTGCCATCCCTGTGTCCAATCCCCTGTGTCCCCGTGTCCCGTCGGTGTCCCCGTGTCCCGGTGTCCCCTCCCTGTCCCCGTGGTCACCTCCAGCTCCCTGCTGGCCACCAGGAAGATCCGTGCCCGGATGTCCTTCCAGCGGCTCTCGGTCCAGGTGGAGAATTCCCGCGAGTCCCAGCGGCGCAGCTCGAAGGCCGGGGACAGCGCGGGGGACAGACGGACGCCGGAACGGACACAGCCGGGCCGGCGCGAGGAGGCGTTCCCGGCCAGGGGGCCCTGCACCCACCAGTACTCGTACAGCTGGGAAACAGCGGGAATTACAGCGGGAATTACAGCGGGAATTACAGCAGGGAAACAACGGGAATTACAGCGGGAATTACAGCGGGAATTACAGCAGGAAAACGGGAATTACAGCTGGGAAACAACGGGAATTACAGCGGGAATTACAGCGGGAATTACAGAGGGAATTACAGCGGGAAAACGGGAATTACAGCTGGGAAACAACGGGAATTACAGCGGGAATTACAGCGGGAATTACAGAGGGAATTACAGCGGGAATTACAGCGGGAATTACAGCAGGAAAATGGGAATTACAGCGGGAATTACAGCGGGAAAACGGGAATTGTTACAGCAGGAATTAGAGCGGGAAAACGGGAATTACAGCGGGAATTACAGCGGGAATTACAGCGGGAATTACAGCGGGAATTACAGCTGGGAAACAGCGGGAATTACAGCGGGAATTACAGCGGGAATTACAGCGGGAATTACAGCGGGAATTACAGCTGGGAAAGCGGGAATTACAGCGGGAATTACAGCGGGAATTACAGCTGGGAAACAACGGGAATTACAGAGGGAAAAACAGCGGGAATTACAGCTGGGAAACAACGGGAATTACAGCGGGAATTACAGCGGGAAAAACGGGAATTACAGCGGGAATTACAGCTGGGAAACAACGGGAATTACAGCGGGAATTACAGCGGGAAAACGGGAATTACACCGGGAATTACAGCGGGAAAACGGGAATTACAGTGGGAATTACAGCGGGAATTACAGCTGGGAAATGGGAATTACAGCAGGAATTACAGCGGGAATTACAGCGGGAATTACAGCGGGAAAAACAGCGGGAATTACAGCGGGAATTACAGCGGGAAAACGGGAATTACAGTGGGAAAACGGGAATTACAGCGGGAAAACGGGAATTGGTGCACCAGGAAACGGGAATTACAGCGGGAAAACGGGAATTACAGCGGGAATTACAGCTGGGAAAACGGGAATTACAGCGGGAATTACAGCGGGAAAACGGGAATTGTTACACCGGGAACGGCACGGGGAAATGGGAATTACACTGGGAAACGGGAATTGTTACACTGGGAAACGGGAATTACAGCTGGAAAATGGGAATGAGAGCTGACAAAATGGGAATTACAGCTAGGAAAAAAGGGAACTACACACAGAAAAACCCAAATCCCATCCCAAATTTGGGACCACCTCGGGCAGCATTCCCGGCGTTTTCCTGGGATTCTGGCACTGCTCCCAGCTCAGGTTGGCGCTGCATTCCCGGGATTTTCCCGGGATTCTGGCACTGCTCCCTTTATCCCATTATCCCATGATCCCGTTATCCCGGCTCACCTCGGGCAGCGTTCCCGGCGTTTTCCCGGGATTCTGGCCCCATTATCCTGGCTCACCTCGGGCAGCGTTCCCGGTGTTTTCCCGGGATTCTGGCCCCATTATCCCGGCTCACCTCGGGCAGCGTTCCCGGCGTTTTCCCGGGATTCTGGCACTGCTCCCGGCTCAGGTTGACGCTGCATTCCCGGGGTTTTCCCGGGGCTCTGGCCCCATTCCCGTTATCCCAATCCCATGATCCCATGATCCCAATCCCATGATCCCATGATCCCGGCTCACCTCGGGCAGCGTTCCCGGCGTTTTCCCGGGATTCTGGCACTGCTCCCGGCTCAGGTTGACGCTGCATTCCCGGGGTTTTCCCGGGGGTCTGGCCCCATTCCCGTTATCCCAATCCCATAATCCCGTTATCCCGGCTCACCTCGGGCAGCGTTCCCGGCGTTTTCCCGGGATTCTGGCACTGCTCCCGGCTCAGGTTGACGCTGGCCCCGGTCAGGTTGCCCAGCACCGCCTGCAGCAGCTGCGTGGTGTTGGTGGGGCTGGACACGGCCACGTAGTGCTGCGGGAAAGGGCCTGGAAAACCGGGAAAACCGGGAAAACGGGATTGGGAACGGGAATCACGGCCCTGGGGAACAGGAGGAACGGGAATCATGGGTGGGAAATGGGAATTACAGCTGCGGAATGGGAAAAATGGGATTGGGAACGGGAATCACGGCCCTGGGGAACAGGAGGAAGGGGATTGGGAACGGGAATCATGGGTGGGGAATAGGAAAAATGGGATTGGGAATGGGAAAAATGGGATTGGGAATGGGAAAAATGGGATTGGGAATGGGAATTCCAGCTGGGGAATGGGAAGAGTGGGACTGAGAATGGGAATCATGGACCGGGGGAACGGGAGGAGTGGGACTGGGAATGGGAATCACGGGTGGGGAATGGGAAAAATGGGATTGGGAATGGGAAAAATGGGTGGGGAATGGGAAAAATGGGATTGGGAACGGGAAAAATGGGATTGGGAATGGGAATCACGGCAGGGGAATGGGAAAAATGGGATTGGGAATGGGGATCATGGGTGGGGAACAGGAAAAATGGGATTGGGAACAAGAATTATGGCTGGGGAATGGGAGAATGGGATGGGGAACGGGAATCACGGCTCTGGGGAATGGGAAAAATGGGAAAAACGGGAAAAACGGGATGGGGAACGGGAATTACAGCTGGGGAACGGGAAAAATGGGATTGGGAATTGGAATTCTGGCTCTGGGGAATCACAGCTGGGAAAATGGGGATTGGAGAGGGGAAAAATGGGAATCCCAGCCAGGAAAGATGGGAATGACGGCTGGGAAAGACGGGGATCGCAGCTGAGGGGAAGGGGAAGAAGGGGAATTCCAGCCGGGAATGCTGGCGGGAGCGGGGCCCCTCCTCACCCAGGATCCCCTTCTGGTCGGGTTTGATCAGCGCCTGGAACCAGGAGTTGTTGGAGTTGAGCAGGAACCCGTAGAGCAGCCGCGTCACCTGGGGGGAACCCGGAATTCCCTCAGGGAAAAGGGATCCCGGGAAAACCGGGAAAACCGGGAAAACCGGGAAAATCGGGGGTTCTGATTCCAGGGATCCCAGGGAAACTGGGAATTCCAGGGAAATTGGGGATGCCAGGCCGACTGTGCATTCCCACCGCAGCATTCCCAGCACTCTCAGCATTCCCAGCAGGGATTCCCAGCATTCCCAGTGCGAATTCCCAGCATGGATTCCCAGCATTCCCAGCAGGGATTCCCAGCATGGATTCCCAGCATTCCCAGCATGGATTCCCAGGATTCCCAGCATGGATTCCCAGCATTCCCAGCAGGGATTACCAGCATTCCCAGTGGGAATTCCCAGCATTCCCAGCAGGGATTCCCAGGATTCCCAGCATGGATTCCCAGCATTCCCAGCAGGGATTCCCAGCATTCCCAGTGGGAATTCCCAGGATTCCCAGCAGGGATTCCCAGCACTCCCAGCAGGAATTCCCATCAGAAATTCCCCGCAGCATTCCCATCAGGAATTCCCGGAATTCCCCGCAGCATTCCCATCAGGAATTCCCGGGATCCCCCGCAGCATTCCCGGAATCCCCCGCAGCATTCCCGGGATCCCCCGCAGCATTCCCACCGTTCTGGGATCCGCCCGGACGCTCTCGCTGCCGGACTCTCCCCCGGCCAGGGTGAACAGGGCCCGGGCCAGCAGCGTGGCCACCTCGGCCAGGGCCTGCACAACGGGAACAAATCCGGGAATTCTGGGAATCCCAGGAATTCTGGGAATTCCCGGGATCAGCTCCCCCGTCCCAACGCTCCCGGGTCCTTCCCGCCCTCGTTCCCGGCTTTTCCCCCCCTCTCCCATTCCCAAATCCCTCCCAGCTCCTCCCCAACTTTTCCCACCTTTCTCTCCTCTCCAATTCCCATTCCTGCCCGGATCCTGAATCCCAGGAATTCCCTGGACCCCAAATCCCAGGAATCCCAGATCCCAAATCTCAGGAATCCCCGGATCCCAAACCCCAGGAGTCCCCTGGATCCCAAACCCCAGGAATTCCCATCTCCCAAATCCCAGGAATCCTCGGGTCCCCCAAACCCCAGGAGTCCTCTGGATCCCAGGAATCCCCGGATCCCAAATCCCAAGAATCCCTCGGATCCCAAACCCCAGGAATCCCCAGATCTCCCAAATCCCAGGAATCCCCGGATCCCAAATCCCAGATCCTGAATCTCAGGAATTCCCCGGATCCCAAATCCCAGGAATCCCCGGATCCCAAATCCCAGATCCCAAATCCCAGAAATCCACAGATCCCCCAAACCCCAGGAATCCCCGGATCTCGCAAATCCCAGGAATTCCCAGATCCCAAATCCCAAGAATCCCAGGAATCCCCTGGATCCCAAATCCCAGGAATCCCCTGGATCCCAAATCCCAGGAACCCCCCAGATCCCAAGAATCCCAGGAATTCCCAGATCCCAAACCCCAGGAATTCCCAGATCCCAAACCCCAGGAACCCCCAGATCCCAAACCCCAGATCCCAAATCCCAGAAATCCCCGGATCCCCCAAACCCCAGGAATTCCCAGATCCCAAATCCCAAGAATCCCAGGAATCCCCCGGATCCCAAACCCCAGGAACCCCCGAGCCCCAGGAATGCCGGGAATTCCCGGGAATGCCGGGGACCTGGGCGGTGTCGGTGACGAAGTCCAGCTGCTCCTCGGGGCTCATTCCCTCGGGATAGCGCATCCCGATGCTCTCGGCCGTGTCGTAGATGCTCTGGAAGTACCTGGGGAGGAATCCGGGAAAATCCGGGATGGGGCCGGAATTCCAAAGCTGCTGCCCAGGGCTTTCCTGGGATGAACGAGGAGGGCTCGGAATTTGCTCTCCCTGCTCGGAATTCCAGGGATTGTCCGGGCTGCGCTTGGAATTTCAGAGCCCGTTCCACGAGCTGGGATTTGGGGAAAAATTCCCAAAGGATCCAAGGAAAAGACGGGAATTCCAAGGGGTTTTACCAGGGAATGGGAATTCCAGATTCCCAAATTCCCGGAGAGCTGGGATGATCCCGAGGGATTCCAGAGCTGGGATTTGGGATTTCTGGGATTCCCACATTCCCGGGATGATCCTGAGGGACCCCAGAGCTGGGATTTGGGATTTCTGGGATTCCCACATTCTCAGGATGATCCTGAGGGACCCCAGGCTGGGATTTGGGGTTTCTGGCATTCCCACATTCCCGGGATGATCCCAAGGGATCCCAGAGCTGGGATTTGGGGTTTCTGGGGGGATTCCCAAATTCCTGGGATGATCCCGAGGGATCCCAGAGCTGGGATTTGGGGTTTCTGGCATTCCCAAATTCCCGGGATGATCCTGAGGGATCCCAGGCCGGGATTTGGGGTTTCTGGGATTCCCACATTCCCAGGATGATCCTGAGGGATCCCAGAGCTGGGATTTGGGGTTTCTGGCATTCCCACATTCCTGGGATGATCCTGAGGGATCCCAGGCCGTGATTTTTGGTTTCTGGCATTCCCACATTCCCGCTGCAGATCCCAGAACTCCCTGGGAAAGCCGGGCCGGGGTCACGGGGGGTGATCCCAAAAACCCCTGGAAGCGGAGAGGAAGCGGCGGGGAAATAATTCCGTGGAAAATTCCGGAGCAGCCTCCGGAAGCGCAGCTGCGGCTGCGGCGCCTCCGGCCCCCGCCGGGCTCGGGGCCAGGAACCTTCTCCCGAAAAAAGCCGGAATTTCCTCTCGCCTGTCCGAGCAATTCCCTGCCGCTCTTCCGAGCATTCCCGGCGCTCCCGCCGGGCTGGGATTCCCACGGGAAGGGACAAATCCCGCTCCAAATCCCGCATTTTCGGGATGGGAAGGGGCGAATCTGGCTGGAATGCCCGGAATTCCCAAATTTTACCTGTCCCGGAATGCTCGGAATTCCCGGAATTCCCAGATTTTGTACCCGTCCTGGAATTCCTGACATTGCTGGGTTGTACGTGTCCCGCAATTCCCGGAATTCCCAGTTTTACCTGTCCCAGCATTGCCAAGTTTTACCTGTCCTGGAATTCCCAGCATTCCTGGATTTTACCTGTCCCGGGATTCCTTGAATTCCCAGTTTTACCTGTCCCAGCATTCCTGGATTTTACCTGTCCCACCATTCCCAGAATTCCCAGATTTACCTGTCCCAGCATTCCCAGATTTACCTGTCCCAGCATTCCCAGAACTCCCGGAATTCCCCGCTTTACCTGTCCTAGAATTCCTTGAATTCCCAGTTTTACCTGTCCCAGTATTCCCAGGTTTTACCTGTCCCAGAATTCCCAGCATTCCCAGTTTTACCTGTCCCAGAATTCCTGGCATTCCTGGATTTACCTGTCCCTAAATTCCTGGCATTCCCAGTTTTACCTGTCCCGGCATTCCCAAATTTACCTGTCCCAGAATTCCTGGATTTTACCTGTCTTGGAATTCCCAGCATTCCCGGTTTTCCCTGTCCCAGCATTCCCAGTTTTCCCTGTCCCTGAATTCCTGGCATTCCCGGGGTCCATTCCCGGGGTTCATTCCCGGGGTTCATTCCCGGCGTTCCCGGGGTTCATTCCCGGCGTTCCCGGTTTCCGTTCCCGGCGTTGCCATGGTTACCTGTTGCGGAAGGCGGCGCGGTGGTCGCTCAGCACCACCCCCGGGATGCTCCGGGCCCTCAGGAACCGCTGGAATGACGAGGGGGGGAGGGGCTGGGACACCCCCGGCTCCTCCAGGGACACCCCGGAGCCGGAGCCGCTCCTCCGGAGCGCATCCAGGATATTCCGCACCTGGAAAAGCGGGAATGCCGGGAGTGCCGGGAATGCCGGGGCGGGGAGCTGCGATCCTGCTGGAAATCCCGGAGTTTCGCTTGGAATATCCACGGAAAAGGGAATCGGGGATGAGCCCAGGGGGTTCTTCGGGATGGAATTCCCACTGGGAATTTGATAGGGATGGAATTCCCACCGGGAATTGGAACTGGATGGAATTCCCACTGGGAATGTGAACTGGATGGAATTCCCACTGGGAATCCAATGGGGATGGAATTCCAACTGGGAATTGGAACTGGATGGAATTCCAACTGGGAATTGGATGCAGATGGAATTCCCACTGGGAATCCAATGGGGATGGAATTCCCACCGGGAATTGGAACTGGATGGAATTCCAACTGGGAATTGGAACTGGATGGAATTCCAACTGGGAATTGGAACTGGATGGAATTCCCACTGGGAATCCAAATCTGATGGAATTCCCACTGGGAATCCAAATCTGATGGAATTCTCACTGGGAATTTGAGCTGGAAGGAATTTCCACTGGGAATCCAAATCTGATGGAATTCCCACTGGGCATGTGAACTGGCTGGAATTCCCACTGGGAATCCAAATTGGATGGAATTCCCACTGGGAACCCGAATTTGATGGAACTCCCACTGGGAGTTGGAAATCCCCCGAGGGATCCCGGATTTTGCCGGGAATATCCCAGGAATTCTGGCGGGGTTTGGGTTTCTGGGAAAGGCTCCGAGCCTGGGGTGGCTCCCAGGGAATTCCCGGGGTTTTCTGGGATGGGGAGCGCTCCCGGCGTTCCGGCCTCACCTGGGATTCCACGGATTGGTTCCGGCGGGAGACGGGATCCGTGTGCATCCAGAGCACGGAGCTGTTCCGCAGGGACACCTGGAAAACGGCCGGGAATTCCGGGAAAATCAGGGATGGGAATTCCAGGGAAATCAACCAGGGATGGGAATTCCAGGGGAAAACAGGGATGGGAATTCCAGGGAAAAATCAGGGATGGGAATTCCAGGGAAAATCAGACCCAGGGTGGGAATTCCAGGGAAAATCAGACCCAGGGTGGGAATTCCAGGGAAAATCAACCAGGGATGGGAATTCCAGGGAAAAACCCACGTTGGGATGGGAATTGCAGGGAGAACTCAGCCCCAGGGTGGGAATTCCAGGGGAAAATTCCAGCTGGAATGGGAATTTCAGGGAAAAACCAGCCACAAGGTGGGAATTCCGGGGCCCTGGGTGGGAAATCCAGGAAAACCCACATTGGGATGGGAATTCCAGGGAAAACTCAGCCTCAGGGTGGGAATTCCAGAGCCCTGGGTGGGAATTCCAGGAAAAATCACAACTGGGATGGGAAATTCAGGGAAAATCAGAGTTGGACTTGGAATTCCAGGTCAAAAATCAGGGCTGGGATGGGAATTCTGGGGAAAACTCAGCCCCAGGGTGGGAATTTTGGGGTCCTGGGTGGGAATTCCAGGGAAAAAATCAGAGCTGGGATGGGAAATTCAGGGAAAAGTCAGGGCTGGGGTGGAAAATTCAAGGAAAACTCGGGGAATCAAGGGGAAACTCCGGGAATTGCGGGGAAAGGATCCCGGGAACGCTTTCCCAGACCTGGCCCAGCTCCAGGAAGGCGCCGACGTTCTCCAGGCGCACGGGGAACTTCTCCTGCTCCATGTCAAACACCAGGCGCGAGCTGCCGATGTAATCAAAGGTCTCCTGGAACAGGGAAACTCCCGGAATGCCGGGGGGAAAAGGGGAATAAAGGGAAAAAAGGAAAAAGGGGAAATGGGAGAGGGGAAATGGGAATGGGAATGGGGAAAGGGGAAAGGGGAAATGGGAAAGGGGAAAGGAAGGAAAAACCAAGGAATGAAAAAGAAAGAAATGGAAAAAAAAAGAAAATAAAGGGGAAGAAAGGAAAAAGAAAAAGGAAAAGAAACAAAATGGAAAACGCAGGAAAGGAAAGGGAAAGGAAAAGGAAAAGGAAAAGAAAAGGGAAAAAAGTGTAAGAAACCAAATCACAGCCAATCCCACCCAAAAACCCGGGAAAAACCCGATCCCAAGGGCTGGGACTGATCCCAAGGGCTGGGACTGATCCCAAGGATTTGGGGCTGGGATCCCGAGGTGGATCCCAAGGATCTGGGGCTGGATCCCAGGGAATTGCCACTCTCAGACAAAGAAAATATTCCTGGGGAGCTGACCCCAATCCCACCCAAAACCTGGGAAAAACCCATTCCCAAGGGCTGGGACTGATCCCAAGGGCTGGGACTGATCCCAAGGATTTGGGGCTGGATCCCAGGGAATCCCAGGATGGATCCCAGGGAATCCCAGGATGGATCCCAGGGAATCCCAAGATGGATCCCGAGGATCTGGGCCTGGATCTGAGGGAATCCCAAGATGGATCCCAGGGAATCCCAGGATGCATCCCAGGGAATCCCGAGGATCTGGGGCTGGATCCCGGCCTGGATCCCAAGGATCTGGGGCCGGATCCCAGGGAATCCCGAGGGTCTGGGGCTGGATCCCTGGGAATCCCGAGGATATGGGGCCGGATCCCAGGGAATCCCGAGGCTCTGGGTCGGATCCCAGGGAATCCCAAGGATCTGGGGCTGGATCCCAAGGATCTGGGGCGGATCCCAGGGAATCCCAAGGATCTGGAGCTGGATCCCAGGGAATCCCGAGGGTCTGGGGCTGATCCCAGGGAATCCCGAGGATCTGGGGCTGGATCCCAGGGAATCCCGAGGATCTGGGGCTGGATCCCAGGGAATCCCGAGGCTCTGGGGCCGGATCCCAGGGAATCCCGAGGCTCTCACCCCCTGGAAGAAGACGAAGAGGACGTTCCTGGGCAGGCTCTGGGCGCCCGGGGCCGCCTGCAGCGCCTGCGCCGCCGCCAGCAGCGCCACGAAGGAGCCGACGGCCGCCTCGGCGCCCGGCGCCACGTTCCAGAAAAACGAGTGGCTGTCCACCTGGGGAAGGGGGAAAGTTCCAGAAAAATGAGGGGCTGGACACCTGGGAAACAGGGAATGTTCCAGAAAAACCAGGGGCTGAACACCTGGGAAACAGGGAATGTTCCAGAAAAATGAGGGGCTGGACACCTGGGAAATGGGGGAAAATGGGAATGTTCCAGAAAAACGAGTGGCTGTCCACCTGGGAAACAGGGAATGTTCCAGAAAAACCAGGGGCTGAACACCTGGGAAACAGGGAACGTTCCAGAAAAACCAGGGGCTGAACACCTGGGAAACAGGGAATGTTCCAGAAAAATGAGGGGCTGGACACCTGGGAAACAGGGAATGTTCCAGAAAAATGAGGGGCTGGACACCTGGGAAACAGGGAATGTTCCAGAAAAATGAGGGGCTGGACACCTGGGAAACAGGGAATGTTCCAGAAAAACCAGGGGCTGAACACCTGGGAAAGGGAGAAATGGTAATGGGACAGGGAAACAAGGGGCTGAACACCTGGGAAACAGGGAAAAATGGGAATGTTCCAGAAAAACCAGGGGCTGTCCACCTGGGAAAGGGAGAAATGGTAATGGGACAGGGAAACGAGGGGCTGAACACCTGGGAAGCAGAGAATGTTCTGGAAAAATGGGAATCTTCCAGGAAAATGAGGGGCTGAACACCTGGGAAAACACAGGAATGGGACAGGGAACATCCCCAAAACAAACACAACTTTCATGGGATTTTTCACGTGATTTTCCTGAGATTTTTCCTGGGATTTACCCTGACTTCCCCAGGATTTTCCCCGAGATGTTCCCAGGATTTCTCCAGGAATTCCCCCACGATTTCCCAAGGATTTTTCCCAGGGCTTCCCCCATGATTTCCCCAAGATTTTCCCAGAGACGTTCCCAGGATTTCCCCATAATTTCCCCCACGATTTTCCCCAGGATTTTCCCGTATTTTTCCAGGATTTCCGGAGGAATTTACCCATGATTTCCCAAGGATTTTCCCCACAATTTCCCCATGATTTTCCCAGGATCTTCCCCACGATTTCCCAAGGATTTCCCCAGGAATTTACCCAGAATTTTCCCCAGGATTTCTGCACGACTTTCCCAGAGATGCTCCCAGATTTTTCCCACAAGTTTTTCCAGGATTTCCCCAGGATTTCCCCAGGGATTTTCCCACAGATTTCCCCAGGATTTTCCCAAAGATGTTCCTTAGGATTTTCACCACGATTTTCCTAGGATTTCTCCAGGAATTTCCCCACGATTTCCCAAGGATTTTTCCCAGGACTTCCCCCACAATTTTCCCAGATTTTTCCCAGGATTTCTGGAGGAATTTCCCCAGGATTCCCCGGGCACTCACCCTGGTGGCCGCCAGCACCAGCTGCTGCTCGGGCTGCAGCCGCCCCGAGGCGTTGATGGGCTGCAGGGAGCTCCAGACGTTGTAATCCAGCAGGGGGTCACACACGATCTCTGGGAAGGGCAAAACATTCCTGGGGTTGGGAAAAACCAGGAAATCCTGCTAAAACCGGGGAAAATGGGATTTCTCTGGGGGTTTTTATGGAAAAGAAGTGATTCAGGGAGCTGCAGATGCTGGAATCCAGCAGGGGGTCACACACGATCTCTGGGAAGGGCAAAACATTCCTGGGGTTGGGATGGCTCTGGGGAAAACCAGGAGATCCCTCAGGAAAATGGGATTGCTGTGGGAATTCTTATGGAGAAAGCAAAGCCTGGGTGGGATTCAGGGAGCCGGGATTGCCGGGGTTCCCCTGGACTCCCCTGGATTCCCCTGGACTCCCCCTGGGTTTCCCTGGGATCTCGTCACCGTTTTCCCAAAGTTTCCCCAGGATTTTCCTGTCCTGCTCCCAGGATTTCCCCACAACCTTCCCAGGACTGTCCCGGGATTTCCTCAGGGTTTTCCTGTGGTTTCCCTGGGATTCTCCCAGGATTCTCCCAGGATTTCCCCCAGAACTTTCCCAGGATTTCTCCGCGATTTCCCCAGGATCCTCCCGGGATTCCACCAGGATTTTCCCAGGGATTTTCCCAGGATTTCTCTGTGATTCCCCCAGGATGTTCCCGTGATTTTCCTGCGATTCTCCCAGGATTTCCCCAGGATTTGGGGGCTGCTGACCTGGGCTGAGGCTGCAGCCCCATTGCAGCCCCCCACAGCACTGACCTGGGTTGATGCTGAAGGCGCTCTGCAGCCCCATTGCAGCAGCCCCATTGCAGCACTGACCTGGGTTGATGCTGAAGGCGCTCTGCAGCCCCATTGCAGCAGCCCCATTGCAGCCCCACTGCAGCCCCCATGCAGCCCCATTGCAGCACTGACCTGGGTTGATGCTGAAGGCGCTCTGCAGCCCCATTGCAGCAGCCCCATTGCAGCAGCCCCATTGCAGCACTGACCTGGGTTGATGCTGAAGGCGCTCTGCAGCCCCATTGCAGCCCCATTGCAGCCCCATTGCAGCAGCCCCATTGCAGCAGCCCCATTGCAGTCCCAGTGCAGCCCCATTGCAGCCCCATTGCAGCAGCCCCATTGCAGCAGCCCCAGTGCAGCACTGACCTGGGTTGATGCTGAAGGCGCTCTGCAGCCCCATTGCAGCAGCCCCATTGCAGCAGCCCCAGTGCAGCAGCCCCCCACAGCACTGACCTGGGTTGATGCTGAAGGCGCTCTGCAGCGAGCTGCGGCGCATGCAGGTGACGGTGCTGGCTGCGGCGTGCATGTGAGCCTGCAGCTGCATGGCACACAGCGGGAACGGCGGCGCCGAGCCCCCGGCGCCCGGCAGGTTGTGGGCACGGAAACACTGCAAGACAGCACAGAACCTTCCGGAATTTTGAAGTTTTCAGTTGATATTTGGACGAATTTTTATTCCAATTTTTGATGGGTTATGATATAATTTCAAATTATTTTTAATTTTTTTTTTTATTACTTTTTAAGGAATTTTATATGAGGATTTTAGATTTCTTACCCCAGATTTTATGGGGTTTTTCATGGGTTTTTAAGGGGGTGTTTTTCCAGAATTTTTACCGTTTTCGGTGAATTTTTGGATGGAATTTTTGACGGGTTTTTGATGGATTATGATTTATTTCAAAGGATTATTTTTAAAGGATTTTTAAATGAGAACTTTATATTTATTTTCAAGATTTTTATGGTTTTTTTTTTGTAGATTTTTAATGGATTTCTGCCAGAGTTTTTACAGTTTTCAGTGAATTTTTAGGTGTTTTTTAAAATGGGTTATGATTTTTTAAAAAAATGATTCTTAAGAGGTTTTTTCTCAGTATTTTCCAAGGAATTTTAAATGAGGACTTCATACTTATTTTTCTAGATTTTATGGGCTTTTCCTGGATTTTTCCTGTTTTTTTTCCCAGAGTTTTTAATGTTTTCGGTGAATTTTTGGATGGATTTTTAATCCATTTTTTGATGGATTATGATTTATTTTTCAAAGTATTTTTAATGTTTTTTTTAATTATTATTTTTAATAGATTTTTAATGGGATTTATATGGATTGAAATGATTTTTAATGGGATTTTAATGGATTTTACTGGGTTTTAATGAATTTTAATGAACTTTTAATCGGTTTTTAGTGGGATTTTTACGGATTTAAATGATTTTTAATGGGATTTTAATGGATTTTACTGGGTTTTAATGAATTTTAATGAACTTTAATTTGGTTTTTGGTGGGATTTTGCCTCCCTCACCTCTTTGATGAGCTGGGTCTCGTTGGCATCCTGCAGCAGGAAGATGGGGAAGGGGAAATCCTCGTAGGAGAGGCCGGAGCCGCCCGGGTTCCAGACGGAGCCGTTGCAGTGCGCGAACTGCGGGCCGTAGGTGTCGGAATAAACACCTGGAAACGGGGCAAAAATGGGCAAAAATGGCAAAAAAATCAGTGAAAAACAAGGAAAAAACCAGGGCAGGAACTGCGGGCCGTAGGTGTCGGAGTACACCCCTGGAAACGGGGCAAAACCACAGAGAAACGGGCAAAAAAATCAGTGAAAACTGGGCAGGAACTGTGGGGAGTGGGTGTCAGAGTAAACACCTGGAAACGGGGCAAAAACACAGAGAAATGGGCAAAAACATCAGTGAAACCAGGGAAAACAGGGCAGGAACTGCGGGTTGTAGGTGTCGGAGTACACACCTGGAAATGGGGCAAAAACACAGAGAAATGGGCAAAAATGGCAAAAAAAACAAGTGAAAAACAGGGCAGGAACTGCGGGCCGTAGGTGTCGGAATAGACACCTGGAAATGGGGGAAAAACACAGAGAAATGGGCAAAAACAGGGAAAAAACCAGGGCAGGAACTGCGGGCCATAGGTGTCAGAGTACACCCCTGCAAACGGGGCAAAAACACAGAGAAATGGGCAAAAAACAGAGAAAAAAACCAGGGCAGGAACTGTGGGGTGTGGGTGTCTGAATGGACACCTGGAAATGGGAGAAAAACAAAGAGAAATGGGCAAAAATGGCAGAAAATGGCAAAAAACCAGTGAAAACTGGGGCAGGAACTGTGGGGCGTAGGGGTCTGAGTAAACACCTGGAAATGGGGGAAAAATGGGAAAAAATGGGCAAAAACTGGGGAAGAACTGTGGCCTGTGTCTGAGTAAGCACCTGGGAAATGGGGGGAAAATGGGATAAAATAGGGGGAAAATGGGAAAAATTGGAAGAAAGGTGAAAAATGCAAAAAGAACAGTGGAAAAAATGGGATAAAACGGGGGGGGAATGGGAAAAAAGAAGGGGAAAAAAGAGGGAAAGCCCAAGAATAAATGGAAGAAAAATGTGAAGAAATGGGGAAAATGGGAAAAAATGGGGGAAAGTGGGATAAAAACTGGGGAAAAAATGTGAGAAAAATGGGAAGAGACGGAGAGAATTGAGGAAAAAATGGAAGAGAAAAGGGAAAAATGGGGAAGGAATGGGGGAAAAAACGGGGAAAAAATGGGAAAAAAAAGGGGGGAAAACCAGGAAAAAAACTTGAGGGGGAAAAAAGGGGGAAATTGGGAATTCTGCTCACCAAATCCATCGTTGGGACACTTCAGGCCTGGGGAGAATCCCTGGGGAGGGGCGGGAGAGGCAGCGGCCACGGCCAGGCCGGAAATCCGGGAGGTTCCTTTGAGCTGCATCAAAACCTCCCTGGAAAAGGGAAAATGGGGCTGGAATTGGGGGTTTGTTGGGATTGGAATTTATCTGGGATTTATTGGGATTGGAATCTGGGGGTAAAGCCAGGGAATGGAGGGGAAATCCCGGGATTTTTATCTTGGGAGGAGCCAAAATGATGGAAAAGCCAACGGGGCTGGAAATCCTGGAATTTCCCCTCAGGTGCAGCAAAACCTGACTGGAAATGGGGAAAAAGGGCTGGAATTTGGGATTTATCCATGAGGAACTGAAATCTGGGGATAAACCCAGGGAATGAAGGGAAAATCCCGGGATTTTTATCTTGGGAGGGGCCAAAATGATGGAAAAGCCAACAGGGCTGGAAATCCTGGAATTTCCCTTGGAAATCCTGGAATTTCCCCTCAGGTGCAGCAAAACCTCCCTGGAAATGGGGGGAAAAGGCTGGAATTTGGGATTTATCCATGAGGAACTGAAATTCGGGGATAAACCCAGGGAATGAAGGGAAAATCCCTTGGGAAAATCTTGGAAGGGCCTAAAAAGAGAGAAAAATCAACAGGAGAAAATTCCAGGCACGTTTCTCCTGCTTTTCCCAGGGAAAGGAGCCCCAGCTCCATCCCAAGGTTTTTATCCCAGTTTTTTACATCGTGGATCAACATTCCAGGGATTTGGGAGTCCAATCCCACAACAAAAAAGGAAGGAAAATCAAAGTTTAGCAAAGAGAAAATTCCTGCGATCCCAGGAACGGCTCAGGCCTGGAGCAGCACCTGGAGAGGGATCTGATCCCAAAGATCCCACCTGGAAAAGGGATCTGATCCCAAAGATCCCACCTGGAAAAGGGATCTGATCCCAAAGATCCCACCTGGAAAAGGGACCTGATCTCAAAGATCCCACCTGGAAAAGGGATCTGATCCCAAAGATCCCACCTGGAAAAGGGATCTGATCCCAAAGATCCCACCTGGAAAAGGGATCTGATCCCAAAGATCCCACCTGGAGGAAGGAGTTTGATCCCCCATTTCCCACCTGGAGGAGGAGTTTGATCCCAGATTTCCCACATGGAAAGGGGCCCTGTTTCCCCATTTTCCACCTGAAGGAGTTTGATCCCCCATTTCCCACCTGAAGAAGGGGTTTGATCCCAGATTTCCCACCTGGAGGAGGGATCTGATCCCCTTTTCCCACCTGGATAATAGGATCTGATCCCCATTTCCCACCTGGATAATGGGATCTGATCCCCATTCCCCACCTGGATAATGGGATCTGATCCCCATTCCCCACCTGGATGAGGGATTTCATCCCAGATTTCCCACCTGGAGAAGAGGCTCTGATCCCCATTTCCCCCCTGGATAATGGAATTTCACCCCCATTCCCCACCTGGAGAAGAGGCTCTGATCCCCATTCCCCACCTGGATAAGGGATTTCACCCCCATCCCCCACCTGGAGAAGAGGCTCTGATCCCCCATTCCCCACTTGGATAATGGGATTTCACCCCCATTTCCCCCCTGGATAATGGGATTTCACCCCATTTCCCCCCTGGATAATGGGATTTCACCTCCATTTCCCACCTGGATGAGGGATTTCATCCCAGATTTCCCACCTGGAGAAGAGGCTCTGATCCCCATTTCCCACCTGGATAATGGGATTTCACCCCCATTTCCCACCTGGATGAGGGATTTCACCCCCATTCCCACCTGGATGAGGGATTTCACCCCCATTCCCCACCTGGATGAGGGATTTCACCCCCATTCCCCACCTGGAGAAGAGGCTCCCCTCCAGCAGCACCATGTAGGGCGGGTGGGGCCCCTTGGACAGGGCCCACTCCAGGTCCTGCTCCCGCTCCACCACGTGGATCACGCCCGTGTCCCCGCTCAGGGAGGCTGGGGGGAGAGAAAAGGGGATCAGCCCCCCAGAATTCCAGGGATTCCCTGGAAAAACCCCAGGAACAGCAGGGGAAAGGGTTGACTGATTTAGGGAAGAGCTGTGGGGTGGAAATGTGGGATTTGTCCACTCAGAATTCCCAAAATCCTCTGGAAAAGATGGACAGGAGAATGAGGGTTTTAAGGAAGAGCTGTGGGGTGGAAATGCAGGAGTTGTGCCCTCAGAATTCCCAAAATCCTCTGGAAAAGATGGGCAGGGAGCTGAGGGGCTCTGACGCTGCCAGCATCACCGGGAGCCTCCCTCAGGCACCTCCGGCATTCCCAGATTTCCCTGTAATTCCCATCATTCCCATATTTCTGCTCACACTGGCAGCCGATCTGGTGCGTGGCGTTGAGCAGCCCTGACACCCCCAGCATTCCCAACATTCCCAGAATTCCCAGGATTTCCCGTTATGCTCACACTGGCAGCCGATCTGGTGGGTGGCGTTCAGCACCCCCACACCCCCAGCATTCCCAGATTTCCCCAGCATTCCCAGATTTCCCCGTAATTCCCAGGATATCTCACACTGGCAGCCGATCTGGTGCGTGGCGTTGAGCAGCCCTGACACCCCCAGCATTCCCAGATTTCCCTGTAATTCCCGGAATTCCCATCATTCCCTGAATATCTCACACTGGCAGCCGATCTGGTGGGTGGTGTTGAGCAGGCGCACGCCCCCAGCATTCCCAAATTCCCAGAATTCCCGTAATTCCCATATTTCTGCTCACACTGGCAGCCGATCTGGTGCGTGGCGTTGAGCACCCCCACACCCCCAGCATTCCCAACATTCCCAGATTTCCCAGGATTTCCCGTTATTCTCACACTGGCAGCCGATCTGGTGGGTGGCGTTGAGCAGCCCCACGCCCCCAGCATTCCCAGATTTCCCCAACATTCCCAGAATCCCCATCATTCCCACGTTTCTCACACTGGCAGCCGATCTGGTGGGTGGCGTTGAGCAGGCACACGCCCCCAGCATTCCCAGATTCCCCCAGCATTCCCAGATTTCCCTGTAATTCCCAGAATTCCCACGTTTCTCACACTGGCAGCCGATCTGGTGGGTGGCGTTGAGCACCCCCACACCCCCAGCATTCCCAGATTTCCCAGAATTCCCAGGATTTCCCCGTTATGCTCACACTGGCAGCCGATCTGGTGGGTGGCGTTGAGCACCCCCACACCCCCAGCATTCCCAAATTCCCAGATTTCCCCAGCATTCCCAGGTTTCTCACACTGGCAGCCGATCTGGTGCGTGGCGTTCAGCAGGCGCACGCAGGGCGCCGTGCGGTTCAGCGCGATGTAAATCTTCCTGTGCACAGAGTTCCCCTGGCACGGACCTGGAAATGGGAAACAACAGTGTGAGAAACTGGGAATGACTGGGAATGACTGGGAATGACTGGGAATGGGACTGGGAATGACTGGGAATGGGACTGGGAATGACTGGGAATGACTGGGAATGGGACTGGGAATGACTGGGAATGGGACTGGGAATGACTGGGAATGACTGGGAATGACTGGGAATGGAACTGGGAATGGGGCTGGGAAACATGGGATCAAACATTGGGAATGGGGCTGGGAAACAACGGGATCAGGGACTGGGAATGGGGCTGGGAATGACTTCCTGTGCACAGAGTTCCCCTGGCACGGACCTGGGAATGGGACAGGGAAAAATGGGGTGAGGGACTGGGAATGACTGGGATCAGGGACTGGGAATAGGGCCAGGAAAAACCGGGAATGGGGCAGGGAAAGGGGGGCAGAGAGCCCTGGAGACACTGAGGGACACAGGGACCCCAAAAGGGGAATTTGGGGACCCCAAAAGGGCCAACAGGGACCCTAAAAGGGGCATGGAGGGGGACACGGACCCCTCCCCACCCATGAGGGGACCCCAGAAGGGCCCTTGGGGACCCCGAAAGGGACATCGGGGACCCCGAAAGCGCCCCCGGGCGGCCTCGCCCCCTCCCCTCCCCTCGGCACCCCCCAAACCGCCCCTCCCCCGTCCCCCTCAGGCCTCACCCGCCGCCAGCGCGGCCAGGAGCAGCGCGCGGAGCAGCCGCAGGGAGCCGCGGAGCGGGCCCGGGGAGCCGCAGGCGGCGCCCGGGGAGCTCCGGGCGGCTCCCGGGGGATCCCGGCCCGGCCCCGCCGCCATCGCCGCCCGCCGCCGCTCCACTTCCGCGTTCCGGCGGAAGTGAGGCGGAGGAAGCGGTGCCGCTTCCGGGGCGGTCCCGCGGTGCCGACGTGGAGGTTCCGGGCTGCGGCCGGGCCGGGCTGGGACCATGTTGACCAAATTCGAGACGAAATCGGCGCGGGTGAAAGGTGGGGAAGGCCGGGAGGAACCGGGATGAACCGGGAGGAACCGGGAGGAACCGGGAAAAGCCGGGGTTCGGGGAGCGGGGAGGGGGAACTGCCGGGGGAAGGGGGAGTTCCGTCATGGAGGGAGGGCCGGGGGCGGCTGGAGAAGGGAATGGAGGGGCCGGGAGGGATCGGGATGGAGAGGAGGGGAGAGAGGAGGGAGAGAGGAGAAAGGGGATTCGGGAAAGGGGATTCGGGATCCAGGGGGGATCGGGAATCTGATCCAGGGGGGATTTGGGATCTGATCCAGGGGGGATTTGGGATCTGATCCCAGGGGGGATTTGGGATCTGATCCAGGGGAGATTTGGGATCTGATCCGGGGGGGATTTGGGATCTGATCCCAGGAACAGCCTCGAGCTGTGCCAGGGCTGGGAATTTGGGATGATTTTTCCATGGGTTTTCCCAGTTTTCTCCCCACCCTTTTCCTGGGTTTCCCCCAAGCTTTTCCCAGGTTTTTCCCAGATTTATTTCCCACCCTTTTCCCAGGGTCTTCCCCACCTTTTCCCAGGTTTATTTCCCACCATTTTCCCAGGTTTTCCCCAAGGTTTCCCCCAGCTTTTTTCCAGCTTTATTTCCCAGGTTTTTCCCATTTTATCCCCACCTTTTCTCAGGTTTATTTCCCACCCTTTTCCCGAATTTTCCCCAAGGTTTTTCCCAGGTTTATTTCCCACTTTTTTCCCAGGTTTATTCCCCAGATTTCCCCATTTTCCTCTACCTTTTCCCAGGTTTATTTTTCCCAGATTTTCCCCTGGATTTTCCCCGAGGTTCCCCCAGTTTTTCCCCACCTTTTCCCAGATTTATTTTTCCCAGGTTTTTCCCATTTTTCCCCACCCTTTCCCAGGGTTATTTTTCCCAGATTTTCCCTGAGGTTTCCCCAGTTTTCCCCCATGTTCCCCCCTCCCTTTCCCAGGTTTATTTTCCCCAGATTTCCCCAGTTTTTCCCCATTTTCCCCCACCTTTTCCCAGGTTTATTTCCCAGTTTTTCCCCATTTCCCCCCGCCCTTTCCCACGTTTTTTCCCCAGATTTTCCCCATTTTCTCCCCACCTTTTCCCAGGTTTATTCCTCAGATTTTCCCCAAGGTTTTCCCAGTTTTTCCCCATTTCCCCCACCTTTTCCCAGGTTTATTTCCCAGGTTTTCCCCAGTTTTTCCCCATTTTTCCCCCACCTTTTCCCAGGTTTATTCCCCAGTTTTTCCCCATTTTCCCCCACCCTTTCCCAGGTTTATTCCCCAGGTTTTTTCCCCATTTTTTCCCCATTTTCCCCCCACCTTTTCCCACGTTTTTTCCCCAGATTTTCCCCAGGTTTTCCCCATTTCCCCCACTCTTTCCCAGGTTTATTTCCCAGTTTTTTCCCGTTTTCCCAGGGCTGTCGTTCCACCCCAAGCGGCCCTGGGTGCTGAGCAGCCTCCACAACGGCGTCATCCAGCTCTGGGACTACCGCATGTGCACCCTCATCGACAAGTTCGACGAGCACGACGGTCAGAACGGGGCGAAAACAGGAAAAAATGGGCAAAAACGGGGAAAAAACAGGAATTCTGGGGAAAAACGGGAAAAATCCGGGAATTCTGGGGGTCTGGGGTTCCTGGGTTTGGGTCCAAGGGAGAATTCCCAAAGGTTTGGGGTGAGTTCTTTGTGCACCCTCATCGACAAGTTCGACGAGCACGACGGTCAGAACGGGGCCAAAATGGGAAAAAACGGGAAAAAAATGGGAAAAATCCTGAAAAATCCGGGAATTCTGGGGGTTTGGGGCTCCTGGGTTTGGGTCCAGGGGAGAATTCCCAAAGGTTTGGGGTGAGTTCTTTGTGCACCCTCATCGACAAGTTCGACGAGCACGACGGTGAGAATGGGGGAAAAACGGGGGAAATCGGGAAAAAACGGGAAAAAACCGGGAAAAAAACGGGAAAAATCCTGAAAAATCCGGGAATTCTCGGGGTTTGGGGTGCCCCTGTGGGGCTCCTGGGTTTGGTTCCAGGGGGAGAATTCCCAAAGGTTTGGGGCGGGTCCCCTGTGCACCCTCATCGACAAGTTCGACGAGCACGACGGTCAGAACGGGGCGAAATCGGGGGAAATCGGGAAAAAACGGGAATTCTGGGAAAAAACGGGAAAAATCCAGAAAAATCCGGGAATTCTGGGGGTTTGGGGCTCCTGGGTTTGGGTCCAGGGGAGAATTCCCAAAGGTTTGGGGCAGGTCCCTTGTGCACCCTCATCGACAAGTTCGACAAGCACGACGGTCAGAACGGGGCGAAATCGGGGGAAATCGGGAAAAAACGGGGAAAAAACGGGGAAAAAACGGGGAAAAAACGGGGAAAAAACGGGAGTTCTGGGGGTTTGGGGCTCCTGGGTTGGGGTCCAGGGGGAGAATTCCCAAAGGTTTGGGGCAGGTCCCTTGTGCACCCTCATTGACAAGTTCGACGAGCACGACGGTCAGAATGGGGCGAAATCGGGGGAAATCGGGAAAAAACGGGGAAAAAAGGGGAATTCTGGGAAAAATCCGGGAATTCTGGGGGTTTGGGGCTCCTGGGTTTGGGTCCAAGGGAGAATTCCCAAAGGTGTGGGGTGAGTTCTTTGTGCACCCTCATCGACAAGTTCGACGAGCACAACGGTCAGAGCAGGGAGAAAATGGAGAAAAATGGGAAAAATCCGGGAATTCTGGGGAAAAATGGGAAAAATCCGGGAATTCTGGGGGTTTTGGGGTTTTCAGGATCCCTCTGAGCCCGTGGGGTTCCTGGGTTTGGTTCCAGGGGGAGAATTCCCTGAGGTTTGGGGCGGGTCCCGTGTGCTCCCTCAGGGATGGGTTTAAGGAGCATGATGGTGAAAATGGGGGAAAAGAGGAAAAAATGGGAAAACTCCTGGGAAATTTCCAGGGAAAAAAATTGAAAAATTCTGGAAAAAAATCCAGGAGAAAAAAACAGGAGAAATCTGGGAATTCTGGGGGTTTGGGGATCCCTGGAACCCGCCCCGCTGCCGGCTTTGACTGCAGGGATTGGGGGGGAAAAATTCCCAAAAATTGGGGAAAAAAAATCCCAAAAAATCGGGAAAAATTTCCAAAAAATCAGGAAAAATTCCAAAAAATCAGGAAGAATCCCCCAGGCTCAGGGCAGGCCTGCAGAGGGAGCTGGGGCTGTTTGTGTTGCAGGGCCCGTCCGGGGCATCGATTTCCACAAGCAGCAGCCGCTCTTCGTCTCCGGGGGCGATGACTACAAGATCAAGGTCAGCATCCCCAATTTCCTCCTGGGTTTCCACTTTCCCCCCAGTTCTTTTCTTTAGTTTTTTTCTATTTTTCCCTTTTTTCACCCCCATTTTACCCCATTTTTCCCCCATTATTTCCCTAAATTTTTTCTCAATTTTTTCCCATTTTCCCTCCCATTTTCCCTCCCATTTTCCCTCCCATTTTCCCTCCCATTTCCCTCCCATTTCCCTCCCATTTCCCTCCCATTTCTCTCCCATTTTTCCCCATTTTTCCTCCCATCTTCTCTACTTTTCCCCTATTTTTTCCCAATTTTCCCCTTTTTCCCCCCATTTTCTCCCCATTTTTCCCAATTTTCTCCCCACTTTTTTTCTCCATTTTTTCTCCATTTTTTCTCCATTTTTTCTCCATTTTTTCTGCATTTTTTCTGCATTTTTTCTCCATTTTTTCTCCATTTTTTCTCCATTTTTTCTCCATTTTCCCCCCAATTTTCCCCCAATTTTTCCCCATTTTTCCCCCCATTTTTCCCCATTTCCCCCCCCCCCCCCCATTTTTCCCCCCATTTTTCCCTCCACTTTCCCCACATTTTTTTCCATTTTTCCCATTTTTTCCCCATTTTCTTCCATTTTTTCCCCACTCTCTTCTCATTCCCCCCTTTTTCCCCAAAAAACGGGGCCTGGGAAGGGCTGGGATGCAATCCCACCTCGGGATTTGTGGGAATAAAATCCGGGAATTGGGACGGGGGGCCGGGATCGGAGCGGGAAGGAACAGGGAAAAAATCCCGGAAAAAAACCCCCAAAAAACCCCAAAAAATCCCCAAAAAACCCGGGAATTCTGCTGGTGCTGGTGGTTTTGGGAATTCTGGAATTTTCCATGGAATTCCCTGGATGGCAGGTGTGGAATTACAAACTGCGGCGCTGCCTCTTCACCCTGCTGGGGCACCTGGACTACATCCGCACCACCTTCTTCCACCACGTGAGTCAGCCCGGAATTCCGGGAATTCCGGGGATTTCCTGGGAATTCTGGGGGCTCTGGGGATTCTGGAGATCCTGGGAATTTGGGGGTTTTCCTGGGGATTCTGGGATTTTCTGGGGGTTCTGGGGATCCCGGGAATTCTGGGATTTTCCTGGGAATTCCTGGGGATTTCTGAGGATTCTGGGGATTCTGGGAGTCTGGGGTTATCCTGGGGATTTGGGGCTTTTCCTTGGAGTTCTGGGAATGCAGGGTTATCCTGGGAATTCTGGGGATTATCCTGGGAATTCTGGGAATGCAGGGTTATCTTGGGAATGCAGGATTATCCTGGGAATCCTGGGCGTTATCCTGGGAGTTCTGGAGTCCTGGGAATTCTGGGGTTTTCTGGGAATCCAGGGTTATCCTGGGAATTCTGGGAATGCAGGGTTATCCCGGGAATCCGGGATTTCTGCTGGGAATCTCCCCCCCAGGGAATCTCCCGTTGGAATTTTCTCCTGGAATTCTCATTTCCCTGGGAATCTCCCCCAGCGGGAATGCCCTTCCTGGGAATTCCGGGGTTGTTTTTCCAGGGAATCAATTCCCAAAGGTTTTTTTTTCCCTGGGAATTGGGGAATTCCCGGGGCTGGTCTCTCCCCAGCCCCCCCCAATCCCGGATTTTCCCTTTTTCCCAGGAATATCCCTGGATCCTGAGCGCGTCCGACGACCAAACCATCCGCGTCTGGAACTGGCAGTCCCGCACCTGCGTCTGGTGAGCCCCGGAATTCCTGGGAATGCTGGGAATTCCTGGGATAAACCCTTCCCTGGGATCCTGGGAAAGCTGGGATAAACCCTTCCTGGGAATACTGGGATTCCCTGGGACAAACACTTCTCTGGGATCCTGGGATTCCTTGGATTGTGGGATTCCCTGGGATAAACCCTTCCCGGGAATACTGGAATTCTTGGGATTTCCTGGGATAAACCCTTCCCTGGAATCTTGGGGATCCCTGGGATTCCCTGGGATTCTGGGATAAACCCTTCCTTGGGATTCTGGAATTCCTGGGATTCCTGGGATAAACGCCTGGGATTCCCTGGGAATACTGGAATCCTGGGATCCCCTGGGATTTCTGGGATTCCTGGGATAAACCCTTCCATGGAAATCCTGGGAATTCCTGGGATTACTTGGGATAAACCCTTCCCTGGCCTTCCTGGGCTTGTGGGATTCCTGGGATTCCTTGGGATTCTGGGATTCCCTGAGATTGGTCCTTCCCTGGGATTCTGGGATTCCTTGGATTGTGGGGTTCTGGGGTTCCCTGGGAATACTGGGATAAGCCCTTCCCTGGATTCTGGGATAGATCCCCCCTGGGATCCCGGGATGAATCCATCCCTGGGAGGGCCGGGAATGGCCGGGCCCAGGGAATTCCATGAATTCCGTGGATTCCGTGGATTCCCCGTCCCTGGGAAGGGCCCAGGCCAGGCTGGAGCCCCCCGGGATTTTGGGAATGTCGCTGCCCTCGGAATTCCGGGAATCTTTGGGGCCTTTCCCATCCCAAACCCTTCCTGGATCCCCCCTGGGGATAAATCCTGGATCCCGAACTCCCTGGGGAGCCCCAGGACTCCCAGCCCCGCCGGGATCCGGGATTCTGACGGAATTCCCTGCGGGAATTTGGGCTCAGCGTCCTGACAGGGCACAACCACTACGTGATGTGCGCCCAGTTCCACCCCGCCGAGGACCTGGTGGTGTCGGCCAGCCTGGACCAGACCGTCAGGGTGTGGGATATATCCGGTGAGAATCCGGGAAAAACTGGGAAAAAATGGGAATGGGGGTGGGATGGACCAGAGCGTCAGGGTGTGGGATATATCCGGTGAGATTCCAGGGAAAACCGGGAAAAACTGGGATAAAATGAGAATGGGAGTGGGATGGACCAGAGCGTCAGGGTGTGGGACATCTCCGGTGAGATTCCAGGGAAAATCCATGGAAAAACCGGGAAAAAATGGGAATGGGGATGGGGATGGACCAGACCGTCAGTGTGTGGGACATCTCCGGTGAGAATCCATGGAAATCCATGGAAAAACGGGAATGGGAATGGGGATGGACCAGAGTGTCAGGGTGTGGGATATATCCGGTGAGAATCCAGGGAAAAATCCATGGGAAAAATGGGAATGGGAATGGGGATGGACCAGACCGTCAGGGTGTGGGACATATCCGGTGAGAATCCGGGAAAAACTGGGAATATCCAGGGGAAAAATGGGAATGGGGATGGGGATGGACCAGACCGTGAGAGTGTGGGATATATCCGGTGAGATTCCGGGGAAAAATCCGGGAAGATCCAGGGGAAAAATGGGAATGGGGGTGGGATGGACCAGACTTGGGATCTGATCCCAGGGGGGATTTGGGATCTGATCCAGGGGGAGTTTGGGATCTGATCCAGGGAATGGGGCAGGACAAGCGGGAGTGGCCTCGAGCTGTGCCAGGGTGGAAATCTGGGATGATTTTTCCATGGAAAAAGGGCTGGGAAGATCGGGAGGGGCTCAGGCAGGGCTGGATCCCCACCCCTGCCGGGAATCCCTGGGGCTCCCCCTCGGAGCGGGAAAAACGGGGATGGGAAAAACCCTGGGGGTTGCTGGCTCCGGGTGCTGATCCCTTTGGTTTTCCGGGGTTTTTCCTGGATTTTCCCGGGATTTTCCCCTTCCCAGGGCTCCGGAAGAAGAACCTGTCCCCCGGGGCCGTGGAGTCGGACGTGCGCGGCATCACCGGCGTGGATCTGTTCGGCACCACCGACGCCGTGGTCAAACACGTGCTGGAGGTGCCTGGGATTCCCAAAATCCCGGGAAATTCCTGGGAAATTCCTGGGAAATCCCTGGGAAATCCCTGGGAAATCCATGAGAAATCGCTGGGAAATCCCAGCTGGGAATAGGGGGATCCAGGGGGGGTTTGGGATCTGATCCCGGGGGCATTTGGGATCTGATCCAGGGGGGATTTGGGATCTGATCCCAGGGGGGATTTGGGATCTGATCCAGGGGAGATTTGGGATCTGATCCAGGGGGGATTTGGGATCTGATCCTGCGGGGGATTTGGGATCTGATCCAGGGGGACTTTGGGATCTGATCCCAGGGGGGATTTGGGATCTGATCCAGAAGGAATTTGGGATCTGATCCAGGGGGGGATTTGGGATCTGATCCAGGAGGGATTTGGGATCTGATTCAGGGGGGATTTGGGATCTGATCCCAGGGGGAATTTGGGATCTGATCCCAGGGGGGATTTGGGATCTGATCCCAAGGGAGCAAGGACAGGACAAGAGGGAACGGCCCCGAGCTCTGCCAGGGGAGGCTCAGGCTGGGAAATCTGGGAAAATCCC
The DNA here is from genome assembly GCF_963513975.1 of Fringilla coelebs. Classification (NCBI taxonomy): domain Eukaryota; kingdom Metazoa; phylum Chordata; class Aves; order Passeriformes; family Fringillidae; genus Fringilla; species Fringilla coelebs. Next base: position 384,474 of record NC_140055.1, read on the forward strand.
TCCTGGAAAAGGGAAAAACCTTGGGAAAGGCTGGGGTGGCTCCGGGGTGGGATAATCCCGGATATCTGCAAAATTCTTTGGGAATGGTTTGGAATTTCTCAGCTCAGCTGGATTGGGTCCCTTCTCAATCCCTGTCCTGGGAAGGGATTCCAGAAGGATTTTCCCGCTTTTCCTCCCATTCCTGGGGGTTTTTCCCCCATTCCGCTCATTTTCCCTGGATTTTCCCCATTCCTGTCCCTTTTTCCTTGGATTTTCCCCATCTCTTGCCGTTTTCCCCCCGTTCCAGGCCAGTTTTCCCTGGATTTTTCCCCCCTTCCCTGGATTTTTCCCTGGATTTTCCCCATTCCTGTCCCTTTTTCCCTGGATTTTCCCCATCCCTTGCCATTTTCCCCCCGTTCCAGGCCAGTTTTCCCTGGGTTTTTCCCCCTTCCCTGGGTTTTTCCCTGGATTTTCCCCATTCCTGTCCCTTTTTCCCTGGATTTTCCCCATCCCTTGTCATTTTCCCCCCGTTCCAGGCCAGTTTTCTCTGGATTTTTCCCCCTTCCCTGGGTTTTTCCCTGGGTTTTTCCCCCTTCCCTGGGTTTTTCCCTGGTTTTCCCCGTTCCTGTCCCTTTTTCCCGGGATTTTGCCTCATTCCCGCTTTTCCAGGGCCATGACCGGGGGGTGAACTGGGCCGCCTTCCACCCCTCCATGCCCCTGATCGTGTCCGGGGCCGACGACCGCCAGGTGAAGATCTGGAGGATGAACGGTGAGGGAAAACCGGGAAAAAACGGGAAAAAAATGGGAAAAAGCCTCGGGATCCTGGTGGGGACGGGGAAAAGCGGGAATCACCCCCGATCCCAGCGTTTTCCTGCTTTTTCTCCCCAATCCTGGGGAGTTTTTTCCTCCTCATTCCTCTCGTTCTCTAGGGGTTTTATCCCCATTTCTCCCATTTCCCTTTTTTTCCTTCCCCATTCCTCCCTTTTTCCCGGGGTTTTGTCCCATTCCATGAATGTTTTTCCGTTTTCCCTGGATTTTCCTACAAATCCCACAGAACCCAAGCTGTGGCAGGTGGCCATGTGCCGGGCTGGTTTCTCCCTTTCTGGGCCGTTTTTTCCCATTTTCCTGCTGTTTCTCCCCATTCCCCTGGGGCCTCTCCCCATTCCTCTACCATTTCTCCCATTTTTCCAGGTTTTTTCCTCATTCCTCTGGGATTTTTTTCCCTGGATTTTTCCCTAATTCTTCCAGAACCCAAGCTCTGGCAGGTTGCCTTGTGCTGGGCTGGTTTCTCCCTTTCTGGGCTGTTTTTTCCCATTTCCCTGCCGTTTCTCCCCGTTCCCCTGGGGTCCCTCCCCGTTCCCCCGGGGTCCCTCCCCATTCCATGACTTTTCTTTCCCGTTTTCCCTGGATTTCCCCCCGATCCCAGAGTCCAAGGCCTGGGAGGTGGACACGTGCCGGGGCCACTACAACAACGTCTCGTGCGCCGTGTTCCACCCGCGCCAGGAGCTGATCCTCAGCAACTCCGAGGACAAGAGCATCCGGGTCTGGGACATGTCCAAGCGGTCAGTGCCCCTCCCCGGGGCGGGGGGGATCCTTGGGAATCCCGGGAATTCCCGGCATTGCCGCAATTCCGGGATTTTGCCCCTCCCAGGACCGGCGTCCAAACGTTCCGGCGCGACCACGACCGGTTCTGGGTGCTGGCGGCGCATCCCAACCTCAACCTCTTCGCTGCCGGTGAGTCCCGGGGTTCCAGCTGGGAATTCTGGCTGGGAACCCCGGAATTCCGGCTGGGAATCATGGAATTCTGGCTGGGGATCCCGGAATTCCTGCTGGGAATCCCAGAATTCCGGCTGGGCATCCCCGAATTCCGGCTGGGGATCCCCCAATTCTGTCTGTGTGTAATTCCCGCTGTAATTCCGGGTGTTTTCCCCTGGAATTCCCAGTGTAATTCTGGGTGTTTTTCCCTGGAATTCCCAGTGTAATTCCAGCTGTAATTCCAGGTGTTTCCCACTGAATTTCGGGTGTTTTTCCCAGTGTGCTTCCGGGTGTTTTCCCCTGGAATTCCCAGTATAATTCTGGGTGTTTTCCCCTGGAATTCCCAGTATAGTTCCGGGTGTTTTCCCCTGGAATTCCCGGTGTTTTCCCAGTGTGATTCCTGCTGTGATTCCCGGTGTTTTTCCCGGTGTGATTCCCTGTTTTTCCCTGGAATTCCCGGTGTTTTTCCCGCTGTGATTCCCAGTGTTTTCCCTGTAATTCCCGCTGTCATTCCTGCTGCCATTCCCGGTGTTTTTCCTGCTGTCATTCCTGGTGTTTTTCCCTGTTTTTCTTGATGTCATTCCCGCTGTCATTCCCGGTGTTTTTCCCTGTAATTCCCGTTGTTTTTCACGCTGTCATTCCCGGTGTTTTCCCCTGGAATTCTCGCTGTTTTTCCCGCTGCCATTCCTGGTGTTTTTCCTTGTCATTCTGGGTTTTTCCCGCTGTCATTCCCGGTGTTTTCCCGCTGCCATTCCCGCTGTTTTTCCCACTGTCATTCTGGGTTTTTCCCTGGAATTCCCGCTGTTTTTCCCGCTTTCATTCCCGCTGTTTCCCCCAGGGCACGACGGGGGCATGCTGGTGTTCAAGCTGGAGCGGGAGCGGCCGGCGCTGGCCGTGCACGGCAATTCCCTGTTCTACGTCAAGGATCGATTCCTGCGGCAGCTCGACTTCGGCAGCTCCCGCGACGTGGCCGTGATGCAGCTGCGCAGGCACGGCGCGCCCCGCCGCCCAAAACACCCCAAATCCACCCCAAAATCCGCCCCGAAATCCGCCCCGAAATCCAGCCCGAAATGCACCCTGAAATCCACCCTGAAATCCCCTCAAGCATCCCTGAAATCCTCCCCGAAATCCTCCCCGAAATCCATCCTGAAATCCACCCCGCAATCCATCCTGAAATCCACCCCGAAATCCGCCCCGAAATCCGCCCTGAAATCCACCCCAAAATCCACCCTGAAATCCATCCCGAAATGCACCCCAAAATCCATCCCAAAATCCCTGAAATCCACCCTGAAAACCATCCCAAAATCCCTGAAATCCACCCCGAAATCCACCCTGAAATCCCTGAAATCCACCCCGAAATCCATTCCAAAATCCACCCCAAAATCCACCCCGAAATCCCTGAAATCCATCCCAAAATCCTCTCAAAAATCCTTGAAATCCACCCTGAAATCCATCCCAAAATCCTCTCAAAAATCCTTGAAATCCATCCCTGAAGTCCACCCCAAAATGCACCCCAAAATCCCTGAAATCCCCCCCAAAATCCATCCCAAAATCCACCCCAAAATCCCTGAAATCCATCCCAAAATGCACCCTGAAAGCCCCCCAAAAATCCTTGAAATCCACCCCGAAATCCATTCCAAAATCCCTGAAATCCACCCCGAAATCCACCCCAAAATGCACCTCAAAATCCATTTTAAAATCCCTGAAATCCACCCCAAAATTCACCCTGAAATCCCCCCAAAAATCCCTGAAATCCATCCCAAAATCCATCCCAGAAATCCACCCCAAAATGCACCCCAAAATCCACCCCAAAATTCACCCTGAAATCCACCCCAAAATCCATTCCAAAATCCCCAAAATGCACTTCAAAATCCGTTCTGAAATCCCTGAAATCCACCCTGAAATCCACCCCAAAATCCATTCCAAAATCCCCAAAATGCACTTCAAAATCCATTCTGAAATCCCTGAAATCCACCCTGAAATCCACCCTGAAATCTCCCCAAAAATCCCTGGAGTCCACCCCAAAACCCACCCCCAAACCCACCCTCAAATCCCTGAAATCCACCCCAAAATCCACCCCAAAACCTCTCCCGAAACCCCCAAAATCCACCCCAAAAATCCCCAAACCCATCCCAAACATCTCTAAACTCCATCCCAAAATCTCTCCTGAAAACTCATCCTGGAGTTCCCAAAATCCATCCCGAACCAACCCCAGGCTTCCCAAAATCCCCCAAATCCATCCCAAACACCCCCAGCCTTCCCAAATTCCCATTTTTTCCCATTTTTTCCCCGTTTTTTCTTTTCCAGCGGCTCCAAGTTCCCGGTGTTCAGCATGAGCTACAACCCAGCTGAGAACGCCGTGCTGCTCTGCACCGTGAGTCCCAAAATCCCCCAGATTTTGGGGAGAAATCCCCCAAATCCGCGACTCTGGGGGAAAACCCCTCCAATCCCGCTTCACTCCTCGGAAAAATCCCTCAAATTCCACAGATTTGGGGCAGAAAATCCCTCAAATTCCACGGATTTGGGGCAGAAAATCCCTCAAATTCCTGAATTTTTGGGGGGGAAGATCTCTCAAATCCCTGAATTTTTGGGGTGGGAATCCCAATCCCTGAATTTTTGGGGAAAAGTCTCCAAATCCCTGAATTTTTTGGGAAAAGTCTCCAAATCCCTGAATTTTTGGGGTAAAAGTCCCTCAAATCCCTGAATTTTTTGGGAAAAGTCCCTCAAATCCCTGATTTTTGTGGGGGGGAATCCCAATCCCTCAAATTCCACTTTTTTGGGGTGGAGAGGAACCTCTCAAATCCCACATTTATTTTAAAATGGGAAAATCCCTTAAATTCTTCCTTTTCTTGAGGGAAAAATCCCTTAAATTCCTCAGGGTTTTTTGGGGGAAAATCCCTTAAATTTCTCATTTTGTGGGGGGAAAATCCCTTAAATTCCCCGGGTTTTTTTTGAGTAAAATCCCTCAAATCCCTGATTTTTTTGGGGGAGGAATCCCTAAATTTCCCCGTTTTTATCCTGCAGCGAGCCAGCAACCTGGAGAACAGCACCTACGACCTGTACACCATTCCCAAGGACGCAGATTCCCAAAATCCCGACGGTGGGTGTGGCCTGAGCTCCCCAAAATCCCAGGAATTCCCATCCCCACCCCTCCCCTCTTTTTCCCTCCATTTCTCCCCAAAAATCCCCTTTTTTTTTTGTTTTACCCCAAATTTTGAGGTTTTTTTGGCAGCTTTCCCTTGAAAAATTCCAACTTTTCCAGCCCCCCATCCATATTTTATCAGGAATTCTCCTCTCCCTTCCCAAATTTTCCTCCCAGCTGGAGATTTCCTGGCTCTGTCCAACGTTGATGGATCTCAGGCGGATTTTTGGGACGTTTCATCCACAAAAAAAAAACCCTTTAAAAGTGACAATTCCAGGAATTATTTTGTTTTCCCTTCCTGGCAAATTCCACGTGGGTTTTTTTTTTTTGGGAGGGGGAGGAATTTACGATTCCAAGCCTTGATTTAATGGGATGAAAACTCCCAAATTATTGGATTTTTTTTGCCTCCTGGTTTTTAAATCCCAGCTGCTCCCCCTGCCAGGCAGCGCTGATGGATTTGGGGCCTTTTCCAGGGATTTATGGATTCTGTTTGGAGCAGGGAATATTTCCCTGCTGGGGTGGACTTGGAGGGAAAGAACGGGGGAGAAAAAAAAAAAAACCAACCAAAAATCGTTTTTTTGGGAAGTTTTTCCAGCTGGGATATTGGGAAGATCAATCAAATGCCTGGATTTGATGGAGGAGCAGCTGGGGCCCAAAAAAAAAAGAGGGAAAAGGGAAAATTCAGCTGCCAGAGGACAGAGAAGGGCCTGGCCTCGGGAAGGGTTTGGGGGAAAAACCCTCAAATCCCTAAGATTTTGGGAAAAATCCTCCAATTCTGCATTTTTTGGGGGAAAGTCCTGGTTTTTTTGCTCCAAATTCCATTTTTTTTCCCCCTAAATCCTAATTCTGCTTTATTTTTTTGAAAAATCCCTCAGCTGCTGCAGTTTTTGGGAGAAATTCCTCAAATCTTGCAGTTTTGGGAGAAATCCCTCAAATTCCTCATTTCTGGGGGAAAAACCCTCGAGTTCCACATTTTGGGGATTTTCAGGGCCTTTTCTGGCCAAAAACTTTGGATTTTTGTGGAATGTGTGAGGCTGGAGCAGCCTGGGATGGGGGAAGAGATTGGGAGTCCCTTCTGATCCCAAAAATTCCGGGATCCTGGGTTGTGAATCCAGGAGGAATCCGGGTCCCATCCCAAGCTCTGAACCCCATCCCGTCAATCCCATGGATCCCATCCCAATCCCTGAATCCCACTGATCCCCAAAACCCCATGGATCCCATCCCAATCCCATCCCCTAAATCCCATCCTGAGGGATGGATTCCCAGGTTGATCCCGGGTGGATTCCAGGGTTGATCCTGGCTTAATCCCAGGTTTATCCCAGGTGTATCCCGGCCAGATTCCTAGGCTGATCCCAGGTTAATCCCAGGTGGATCCTGGCCAGATTCCCAGGTGAATCCTGGCTGGATTCCTGGGTGGATCCCAGGTTAATCCTGGGTTGATCCCGGCTGAATTCCGGTGTTGATCCCAGGTGGGTCCCAGCCAGATTCCCAGGTTAATCCCAGGTGGATCCTGGCTGGATTCCTGGGTTAATCCCGGGTTTATCCTGGGTTGATCCTGGCTGGATTCCGGGTTTGATCCCAGGTTAATCCCAGGTTGATCCCGGCTGAATTCCGGTGTTGATCCCGGGTGGATCCCAGCCAGATTCCCGGGTTAATCCTGGGTTGATCCCAGCTGGATTCCCAGGTTGATCCCAGGTTGATCCTGGGTTGATCCCAGCTGGATTCCCAGGTTGATCCCAGGTTAATCCTGGGTTGATCCCGGCCGAATTCCCGCATTGATCCCAGTTTTTTTTGGGGTCCCAGCTCCGGAGGGGAAGCGCTCCTCGGGGCTCACGGCCGTGTGGGTGGCGCGGAACCGATTCGCCGTCCTGGACAGGATGCACTCGGTGAGATCCCGGGAAAAACCGGGAAATGGGATAAGGGGGATGGGATCCAGGGGGGCCTGATCCCAAAAAAAGGGCTGGGAAAACCAGGAATGGGCTGGAGCAGCTGGAAAAGGGAATGGAGGATCCCGAGGGAGCTGGGGTGGCTCAGCCTGGAGAAAAGGGGGATCCAGGGGGGATTTGGGATCTGATCCAGGGGGGATTTGGGATCTGATCCAGGGGGGATTTGGGATCTGATCCAGGGGGGATTTGGGATCTGATCCAGGGGGGATTTGGGATCTGATCCCAGGGGGGGATTTGGGATCTGATCCAGGGGGGATTTGGGATCTGATCCAGGGGGGATTTGGGATCTGATCCCAGGGGGGGATTTGGGATCTGATCCAGGGGGGATTTGGGATCTGATCCAGGGGGGATTTGGGATCTGATCCAGGGGGGATTTGGGATCTGATCCAGGGGGGATTTGGGATCTGATCCCAGGGGGGGATTTGGGATCTGATCCAGGGGGGATTTGGGATCTGATCCAGGGGGGATTTGGGATCTGATCCCAGGGAATGGGGCAGGACAAGAGGGAACGGCCTCGAGCTGTGCCAGGGTGGGAAATTTGGGATGATTTTTCCATGGCAAAAGGGTTGGGAAGTGTCGGGAGGGGCTCAGGCAGGGCTGGATCCCCATCCCGGGAGGGATCCAAGGGATTCCCAGGATTTGGGTTGGGTTTGATGTTCCTGGAGGGCTTTTCCAACCTCCAAAATCCTGGAATTCTGGGAAAACCCCGATTCCCAGCCCAGCTCTTTGTGCTCCCTCAAAAAAAGGGGGAAAATCCTGGAAAACCCCAATTCTGCTTCAGCCCAAAGGGCACAAAAACCTCCCCACTTTCCCTAAAAATCCCCAAAATCTGGGAATTGCCCCCAAAATCTGGGAATTCTCTTCCCGGGGGAAGATCCTGATCAAGAACCTGAAGAACGAGATCACCAAGAAGGTTCCGGTTCCCAACTGCGACGAGATTTTCTACGCGGGCACGGGGAACCTGCTCCTCCGGGACTCCGACTCCATCACCCTCTTCGACGTCCAGCAGAAAAGGTGGGAATTTCCCAGGAATTTTCCAGGAATTTTCCAGGATTTTTCCAGGAATTCCTCACCTAAACCCTTGCCTTTTTCTGCTCCAAATTCTGGGTTTTTCACCCTAAACCCTGGGTGGTTTATCACCCTAAATCCTGGGGGTTTTACTCTAAATCCCACTTTTTTCCTCCTAAATCCTGGGGTTTTTCCCCCTAAATCCCACTTTTTTTACCCTCAATCCTTCTTTTCCCACCCCAAATCCTGCTTGTTCTTGTGGAAAGCTGGGAAAGGCTGAAGAAGGGATCTTGCTGGGGTTTTTTGGGATCTGCTGGGGTTTTTTGGGGTCTGCTGGGGTTTTTTGGGGTCTGCTGGGTTCTTTTGGGGTCTGCTGGGTTCTTTTGGGGTCTGCTGGGTTCTTTTGGGGTCTGCTGGGTTTTTTTGGGATCCTAGGGCTGGATTTTGAGCCATTCCCTGATCCCGGATCTGGGATTTTCCCAGGACTTTGGCCTCGGTGAAGATCTCCAAGGTGAAGTACGTGATCTGGTCGGCCGACATGTCCCACGTGGCCCTGCTGGCCAAGCACGGTGAGCTCCGGGGGAAAATCCCTGTCCCCATTCCCGCTCCCATTCCCATCTTCATTCCCATCCCCATCCCCGTCCCCATCCCCGTTCTCATTCCCATTCCTGTAATTCCCGCAATCCTATTATTCCCACTGTTCCTGCCATTCCCCATTCTCGCCGTTCCCGCCATTCCTGCTGTTTCCGTTATTCCCATCGTTCCCGCCATTCTTGCAATTCCCGCTAATCCCGCCGTTGGTTCCCGCTAATCCCGCCGTTGGTTCCCGCTAATCCCGCCGTTGGTTCCCGCCATTCCCGCCGGTTGTTCCCGCTATTCCCACCATTCCCGCTAATCCCACTGTTGGTTCCCGCCATTCCCGCCGTTTGTTCCCGCTATTCCCGCCATTCCCGCCATTGGTTCCCGCTAATCCCGCCGTTGGTTACCGCCATTCCTTCCCGCTATTCCCACCATTCCCGCTAATCCCGCCGTTGGTTCCCGCCATTCCCGCCGTTGGTTCCCACAATTCCCGCCATTCCCGCTAATCCCGCCGTTGGTTCCCGCTAATCCCGCCGTTGGTTCCCGCCATTCCCGCTAATCCCGCCGTTGGTTCCCGCCATTCCCTCCCGCCGTTCCCGTTGTTCCCGCCGTTCCCGCTATTCCCACCATTCCCGCTAATCCCGCCGTTGGTTCCCGCCATTCCCGCTATTCCCACCATTCCCGCTAATCCCGCTGTTGGTTCCCGCCATTCCCGCTATTCCCACCATTCCTGCTAATCCCGCTGTTGGTTCCCGCCATTCCCGCCATTCGTTCCCGTTATTCCCGCCGTTCCCGCTAATCCCGCCGTTGGTTCCCGCCGTTCATTCCCGGCGTTCATTCCCGGTGTTCCCGCCGTTCCCAGCCATCCTGATCTGTAACCGGAAGCTGGAGTCGCTGTGCCAGATCCACGAGAACATCCGGGTCAAGAGCGGCGCCTGGGACGAGAGCGGCGTCTTCATCTACACCACCAGCAACCACATCAAATACGCCGTCACCTCGGGGTCAGCCCGGAATGCGCCCCGGGAATGCTCCCCGGGATGGCTGGGAATGCTCCCCGGGATGGCTGGGAATGCTCACTGGGATAGCCGGGAATTTTCCCTGGGATGTCTGGGATCTCACTGGGATGGTCAGGAATTCCCTGGGATGGTTGGGAGCTCACTGGGATAGTTGGGAATTCTCACTGAGATGGCTGGGAAATCTGCCTGGGATTGCCAGGAACTCTCCCTGGGATGGCCAGGAATTCTGTGCAGGATAGCTGGGAATTCTCACTGGGATGGTTGGGAATTCCCTGGGATGGCGGGGAGCTCATTGGGATGGCCAGGAATTCTCACTGGGATGGCCAGGAATTCTCACTGGGATGGCCGGGAATTCTTCCTGGGATGGCCGGGAATTTTTCCTGGGATGGCCGGGAATTCTCCCTGGGAATGTCCCCCCGGAACTCCCCAGAATGGCCGAGAATTCCCCGGGATGGCTGGGAATTCTCACTGGAAAATGTCCCCCTGGAATTCCCTGGGACGGTCAGGAATTCTGACTGGGCATGTCCCCCGGAGTTCCCCGGGATGGTCAGGAATTCTGGCCGGGAAATGTTCCTCTGGAATTCCCTGGGATGGTCAGGAATTCCCACTGGGAATGTCCCCCTGGAATTCCCCGGGACGGTCAGGAATTCTCACCAGGAATGTCCCCCTGGAATTCCCCGGGACGGTCAGGAATTCCAACCGGGAATGTCCCCCGGAATTCCCCGGGATGGTCAGGAATTCTGACCGGGAATGTCCCCCCGCAATTCCCCGGGACGGTCAGGAATTCCAACCGGGAATGTCCCCCGGAATTCCCCGGGATGGTCAGGAATTCTGACCGGGAATGTCCCCCCGCAATTCCCCGGGACGGTTGGGAATTCTGACCGGGAATGTCCCCCCGGGACGGTCAGGAATTCTGACCGGGATCACCCCCCGGCGCAGGGATCACGGCATCATCCGCACGCTGGACCTGCCCATCTACGTGACGCGGGTGAAGGGCAACAACGTGTACTGCCTGGACCGGGAGTGCCGGCCCCGCGTGCTGACCATCGACCCCACCGAGTTCCGCTTCAAACTCGCCCTCATCAACAGGAAGTACGACGAGGTCAGGAAATGAACCGGGAATGGGGAAAAAGAGGGAAAAGTGGGGGAAAGTGGGGTTGGGAATGGTGGGAAAAACCTGACGTGCTCAGCATCGACCCCACCGAGTTCAAGTTCAAACTCGCCCTCATCAACAGGAAGTACGACGAGGTCAGGAGATGAACTGGGAATGGGGAAAAGTGGGGAAAAGTGGGGGAAAGTTGGGAAAAGTGGAATTGGGGATGGTGAAAAATCATGGGTGAGCCCTGCGTGCTCAGCATCGATCCCACTGAGTTCACGTTCAAACTCGCCCTCATTAACAGGAAGTACGACGAGGTCAGGAAATGAACCGGGAATGGGAAAAAGTGGGGAAAAGTGGGATTAGGAATTGGGGAAAAGTGGGACTGGGAACGAGGGAAAAGTGGGGTTCAGAATGAGGGAAAAGTGGGATTGGGAATGATGGAAAAATGCGGGTGAGCCCCGCGTGCTCAGCATCGACCCCACCGAGTTCAGGTTCAAATTCACGCTCGTCAACAGAGGAAATATGATGAGGTTAGGAAATAAATCTGGAATGGGAAAAGTGGGGGAAATGGCATTGGGAACTGGGGAAAAGTGGGACTGGTAATGAGGGAAAAGTGGGGTTCAGAATGAGGGAAAAGTGGGATTGGGAATGATGGAAAAATGCGGGTGAGCCTCGTGTGCTCTGCGTTGATCCCACTGAGTTCAGGTTCAAACTCGCCCTCATCAACAGAGGAAGTATGATGAGGTTAGGAAATAAATCTGGAATGGGAAAAGTTGGGGAAATGGGATTGGGAACTGGGGAAAAGTGGGACTGGGAATGAGGGAAAAGTGGGGTTCAGAATGAGGGAAAAGTGGGATTGGGAATGATGGAAAAACTGAGTTCAGGTTCAAACTCCACAGGAAGTTTGGTGAGGTCAGGAAATCATTTGGGAATGAGGGAAATGGGATTGGGAATGGGGGAAAAGTGGGACTGGGAGTGAGGGAAATGGGATTGGGAATGGGGGAAAAGTGGAGGATTTCCTGAGGATTTTGAATTTGGGCCTGGAGCATTTGGGAATGGGGGCTGGCAAAGCCTTTCCTGAGGATAGGAAGAGCATTTCCCAGGGATTTTGGGAAGAGCCTTTTCTGAGGAATTTGGGAACAGCCTTTCCCAAGGAATTTGGGAAACAGCCGTTCCTGGGGATTTTGGGAAGAGCCTCTCACGAGGGTTTTGGGAAGAGCCTTTCCTGAGGGATTTTGGGAAGAGCCTTCCCGAGGATTTTGGGAAGAGTCTTTCCTGAGGGATTTTGGGCTCCTGGGCAGGTGCTGCACATGGTGCGGAACGCCAAGCTGGTGGGGCAGTCGATCATCGCGTACCTGCAGCGCAAGGGGTACCCCGAGGTGGCTCTGCACTTCGTCAAGGACGAGAAAACGCGCTTCAGCCTGGCCCTGGAGTGCGGCAACATCGAGGTGACGGCAGCTCTGCGCCTTTTTGGGGCTTTTTGGGGATGTTTTGGGGTGTTTTGGGGAAAACGCGCTTCAGCCTGGCCCTGGAGTGCGGGGACATCGAGGTGATGCAGGCATGGTGCTGCCTCGGGAGATTCCAGGGGATTTTGGGACATTCTGGGATGTTTTCAGCTGTTTTTGGACGTTCTGGGAAGTTTGGGTTTGGATGTTTTGGGATGTTCCCTGGCACAGATTGTCCTGGAAGCAGCCAAGGCCTTGGACAACAAAGGCTGCTGGGGGAGGTGGCTCTGCCGCCATCCCTGCTCCTAATCCCAGAATTCCAGAATCCCCGTTCCTCACTCCCAATCCCTCTAACCCTGGAATTCCCTGGGAACAGATCACCCTGGAGGCAGCCAAGGCTCTGGACGACAGGGGCTGCCAGGGGAGGAGGCTCTGCTGCAATCCCTGCTCCCATTCCTCAGTTCTAACCCCATTCTGATCCCTCAATCCCCATTCCCGATCCCTCTGACACCATTCCCGGTCCCTCTGACCCCATTCCCGGTCCCTCTGACCCCGGAATTCCCTGGGAACAGATCGCCCTGGAGGCAGCCAAGGCTCTGGATGACAGGGGCTGCTGGGGGACGAGGCTCTGCTGCAATCCCTGCTCCCATTCCTCAGTTCTAACCCCATCCCCGATCCCTCTGACCCCATTCCCGATCCCTCTGACCCCATCCCCGATCCCTCTGACCCCATTCCCGGTCCCTCTGACCCCGGAATTCCCTGGGAACAGATCGCCCTGGAGGCAGCCAAGGCTCTGGATGACAGGGGCTGCCAGGGGAGGAGGCTCTGCTGCAATCCCTGCTCCCATTCCTCAGTTCTGACCCCATCCCCGATCCCTCTGACCCCATCCCCGGTCCCTCTGACCCCGGAATTCCCTGGGAACAGATCGCCCTGGAGGCAGCCAAGGCTCTGGACGACAAGGGCTGCTGGGAGAAGCTGGGCGAGGTGGCTCTGCTGCAGGGCAACCACCAGGTGGTGGAGATGTGCTACCAGCGCACCAAGAACTTCGACCGCCTCTCCTTCCTCTACCTCATCACCGGCAACCTCGAGAAGCTGCGCAAGATGATGAAGATCGGTGAGTGCCGGCATTCCCGGCGGGAACGGCGGCCGATTCCCGGTTTTCCTGGGGCTGGGAACGGCGGCCGATTCCCGGTTTTCCTGGGGCTGGGAATGGCGGCCGATTCCCGGTTTCCCTGGGGCTGGGAACGGCGGCTGATTCCCGGTTTTGCTGGGACCAGGAATGGTGGCTGATTCCTGGTTTTCCTGGGGCTGGGAATGGCACCTGATTCCCGGTTCCCCAAGGCCGGGAATGGCGCCTGATTCCCAGTTTCCCTGGGGCCTGGAATGGTAGCTGATTCCCAGTTTTCCTGGGTCTGGGAATGACGGCTGATTCCCAGTTTTCCTGGGGCCAGGAATGGCGGCTGATTCCCGATTTTCCCAGGGCGGGGAATGGCGGCTGATTCCCGGTTTCCCTGGGTCTGTGAATGGCGGCTGATTCCCGTTTTCCCTGGGGCCAGGAACGGCGCCTGATTCCCGGTTTTCCTGGGGCTGGGAATGGCGCCTGATTCCCGGTTTTCCTGGGGCCAGGAATGGTGGCTGATTCCCAGTTTTCCTGGGGCTGGGAATGGCACCTGATTCCCGGTTCCCCAAGGCCGGGAATGGCGCCTGATTCCCGGTTTCCTTGGGTCTGTGAACGGTGGCCGCTTCCCAGTTTTCCTGGGGCTGATTCCCGGTTTCCCCGAGGTCGGGAACGGCAGCTGATTCCCGGTTTTCCTGGGGCCGGGAACAGTGACTGATTCCCGGTTTTCCTGGGGCTGGGAACGGTGGCTGATTCGCGGTTTTCCTGGCCCGGGAACGGCGGCTGATTCCCGGTTTTCCCGGTTTTCCAGCGGAGATCCGGAAGGACATGAGCGGGCACTACCAGAACGCGCTGTACCTGGGGGACGTGGCCGAGAGGGTGCGGATCCTGCGGAACTGCGGCCAGAGTGAGTCATTCCCAAAGGGAATTCCGGGAATTCCGGGCACGGGGAGTCCTTCCCAATGGGAATTCTGCCCTGGGAGCTCAGGAAAGGCTCTTGGATCCCCAAGCACTTCCATTATTCCAGGGGTTATTCCCATTATCCCCATGGTCATTCCCAGTGTTTCCCGTTATTCCAATGGCTATTCCCTGTGTTTTTCCATTATTCCAATAGTTATTCCCAGTATTTCCCGTTATTCCTGTGGCCATTCCCATTATTCCAATGGCTATTCCCAGTGTTTCCCGTTATTCCTGTGGCCATTCCCATTATTCCAGTGGCTATTCCCAGTGTTCCCCATTACTCTCATGGCCATTCCCTTATTCCCGTGGCCATTCCCAGTGTTTCCCGTTATTCCCATGGCCATTCCCAGTGTTTCCCGTTATTCCCGTGGCCATTCCCGGTGTTTCCCATTATTCCCGTGGCCATTCCCAGTGTTTCCCGTTATTCCCATGGCCATTCCCAGTGTTTCCTGTTATTCCTGTGGCCATTCCCAGTGTTTCCCGTTATTCCCGTGGCCAATCCCGTTTTTCCAGAATCCCTGGCGTTCCTGACGGCCGCCACGCACGGGCTGGACGAGGAGGCCGAGAGCCTGCGGGAATCCTTCGATCCCGAGAAGGAAACGGTGGGAACGCCAGGAAAACTCTGGGAATCTGGGAGGGAGGGAGGATGGGGATGGGAGAAATCCTGGGAAACTCCTGGAATTCAAGAAGGGAACAGTGGGATCCAGAGGGGAGAACTTCTGGAAAACTCCAGGAATTTGGGGAGGGAAAAGTGAGATCCAGAGGGGATGGGGCTCCTGGAAAGCTCCAGGAATTTGGGGAGGGAATAGTGAGATCCGGAGGGGATGGGGCTCCTGGGAAACTCCAGGAATTTGGGGAGGGAATAGTGAGATCCAGAGGGGATGGGGCTCCTGGAAAACTCCAGGAATTTGGGGAGGGAATAGTGAGATCTGGAGGGGATGGAGCTCCTGGAAAACTCCAGGAATTTGGGGAGGGAAAAGTGAGATCCAGAGGGGATGAGGCTCCTGGAAAACTCCAGGAATTTGGGGAGGGAATAGTGAGATCCGGAGGGGATGGAGCTCCTGGAAAACTCCAGGAATTTGGGGAGGGAAAAGTGAGATCCAGAGGGGATGGGGCTCCTGGAAAGCTCCAGGAATTTGGGGAGGAGGTGGCGATGGAAAGGCAGCTCCTTGCCGGGGTTTTCCCGACGTTTTCCCGGCGTGTCCCAGATCCCGGCCGTGGATCCCGAGGCGCGGCTGCTGCAGCCGCCGGCCCCGGTGCTGCCCCTGGACACCAACTGGCCCCTGCTGACCGTGTCCAAGGGCTTCTTCGAGGGCTCCATCGCCGGCAAAGGTCGGCATTCCCGGGATTCGGGATGCTGGGAGGGTCCTGAGGTCCAGACAGACCCAGGGAATGTTCTGGGGATGGGGGAAAAGGGGCTGGAAAACTGGGGAAGGGTGTGGGGTGTGAGGCCAAGGGGTGGGAGGGGGTGGGAATGGGATCAGGATTGGGATTGACCCCTGGGAGTGGGATCAGGACTGGGATTGACCCCTGGGAGTGGGATCAGGACAGGGTTTGTCCCCTGGGAGTGGGATCAGGATAGGGATTGACCCCGGGAATGGGATCAGGATTGGGATTGACCCCTGAGAATGGGATCACGACTGGGATTGACCCCTGGGAGTGGGATCAGGATGGGATTGACCCCGGGAATGGGATCAGGATTGGGATTGACCCCTGGGAATGGGATCAGGATGGGGATTGACCCCTGGGAGTGGGATCAGGATTGGGATTGGAATTCCTGGAATTCAGAGGGGGTGTCCAGCTGGGGATGAGCCTCGTAATCCTGGAGCTCTCCCCCACCCTCATAAATCCCGAAATTCCGCAAAATCCCACCCCGAGATGCGACAGCACAGCGTCAGGGTGGGGTTTTCCCCTCGTGGAATTATTTTCCAAGGGTCTTTCCCTGTTTTTTTTAGGGAAAGGGGGAGCCCTGGCTGCTGACATCGACATAGACACCGTGGGCACCGAGGGCTGGGGCGAGGACGCTGAGCTGCAGCTGGATGAAGGTGGGGAAATGCTGGAATTTTCTTTGGGAAAGCTCCATCCCCCCAGGGGATCCCGCTGACATTCCCTGCTCCCTGCAGACGGATTCGTGGATGCCGGGGAAGGATTCGGAGAGGAAGGAACGGGAAAAGGGCAGGAGGAAGGAGGAGGATGGGAGGTGGAAGAAGATTTGGATCTTCCCCCCGAGCTGGTAGGAGAATCCTGGGGCGTCCCCAGCGCTGATCCCTTGGGAATTCGGGAAGCAGGGAATGTTCTGTGGGATCATCCAGCTCGGATTTCAGCTGGAATTCCGGGGTTTTCCCTCAGGACGTCCCCGCCGGCCCTGCAGGAACGGCTGAGGACGGATTCTTCGTGCCCCCCACCAAAGGCACCAGCCCTGCCCAGGTAAAATCCTGGATTTCCTTGGAAAACCAGGAATTCCCTCCTTTTCCCCTTCTGTTTTTGGTTTCTTTCTGGGATTTGTGAGCCCGTTGTGGGCACTCTGCCCATCCCAATCCCACCTGGCTTCCCTTCCCTCTTTCCCAGGTGTGGTGCAACAATTCCCAGCTCCCCGTGGATCACATCCTGGCAGGATCCTTCGAGACAGCCATGAGGGTGAGTTTCCCATGGAATTTTTAATGGGAAAAACGCTTCCTTTCCCCCTTCCTTTGCCTGCTCCACCCTGATTCCTCATTTTTCATCCACCTGGGAACATTCCATCCCCGTTCCCCTGCGGACCCAGAGCGAGGCCTCGGCGCTGCCTTGATCCCGGTTTTCCCCACCCGATCCATGATTTTTTTTTTGGTTTTTGGGGTTTTTTTCCTCCTCAGCTGCTCCACGACCAGGTGGGAGTGACCAACTTCGGGCCCTACAAGCAGCTCTTCCTGCAGACCTT
Organism: Fringilla coelebs; assembly: GCF_963513975.1. Lineage (NCBI taxonomy): Eukaryota > Metazoa > Chordata > Aves > Passeriformes > Fringillidae > Fringilla > Fringilla coelebs. The sequence goes on from NC_140055.1 coordinate 401,437, forward strand.
CTCCCGGGGCAGGACGACATTCCAGGCGCTTCCCAGCCTCCCCGCCATGTACGGATTCCCGCACCGCAACTGGTGAGCACCGGGACGCCCCTTTCCCACATTCCTGGGGTGAAATCCTGGATTTACGAGTCTGAGCCGAACACCCAGAATTCCAGGAACTCCTTGGGCAGCTCCAGGGACGGGGAGGAGCCGGAATTCCCGGTTTGTGGGGAGAGCTGGGAATTGTGTGGGGGATGAGAGGGGTTTGGGGCTGAGCTCGGGGCAAATTCCAGGGAATGGCCAGGGCTGGATCCTCAGGGAATGAGGGCCTGGGAAGTGTCCGGGGAATGGGGCTGGAAAAGGGAATTCAGGATCCTGAGGGAGCTGAGGGGGCTCAGCCTGGAGAAAAGGGGGATCCAGGGGGAATTCGGGATCCCAGGGAACGGGGACAGGACAAGAGGGAACTCCTCGAGTTGCACCAGGGCAGGTTTAGGTGCGATATTTGGGGGAATTTTTCCATGGAAAAGCATTGGAAAATTCCATTTCCGTGGAAAAGCACCGGGACAGGTTTAGGCTGGATATTTGCGGGAAGTTTTCCATGGAAAAGCATCGGAAAATTCCATTTTCCACGGAATTTTTCTGTGGAAAAGCACAAGGAGAGTTTAAGCTGGATATTTGGGGGAATGTTTCCATGGAAAAGCATCGGAAAATTCCACTTTCCACAGAATTTTTCCATGGAAAAGCATTGGAAAATTCCATTTTCCACGGAATTTTTCCATGGAAGACCATTGGAAAATTCCATTTTCCATGGAAAAGCATTGGAAAATTCCATTTTCCACGGAATTTTTCCATGGAAAAACATCGGAAAATTCCACTTTCCACGGAATTTTTCCATGGAAAAGCATTAGAAAACTCCATTTTCCATGGAAAAGCATTGGAAAATTCCATTTTCCACGGAATTTTTCCATGGAAGAGCATTGGAAAATTCCATTTTCCATGGAATTTTTCCATGGAAAAGCATTGGAAAATTCCATTTTCCATGGAAAAGCATTGGAAAATTCCATTTTCCATGGAAAAGCATTGGAAAACTCCATTTTCCACTGAATTTTTCCATGGAAAAGCATCGGAAAACTCCATTTTCCGCTGAATTTTTCCACGGAAAAGCACCAGGACAGGTTTAGGCTGGGTATTTGGGGTAATTTTTCCATGGAGAAGCATCGGGAACCATCAGAAGGGCCTCAGGGCAGTGCACCCCCATCCCTGGAGGAATTCCTGGGCCGCTCCGGGAATTCCATCCCGCCCTCACCCCTGAACCCGGGACCTTTCCGGGCGCCAGGAAGGAGGCCGGGCTGAAGAACGCGCTGCCGGCCGTGGGGCTGAAGCTGAACGACCTGATCCAGCGGCTGCAGCTCTGCTACCAGCTGACCACGGCCGGCAAGTTCGAGGAGGCCGTGGAGAAATTCCGGCTGATCCTGCTCAGCGTGCCCCTGCTGGTGGTGGACAACAAGCAGGAGATCGCCGAGGTGAGGGCGGGCGGCGGCCCGGCGGGATCGGGGAGGGGAAAAATGGGGGGATCCTGAGGGGGAAATGGGGGGATTTGTGAGGGGGAAAATGGGGGGATTGGGGAGGGGGAAAATGGGGGGATTGGGGAGGGGGAAAATGGGGGGATTGTGAGGGGAAATGGGGGATTGGGGAGGGGGAAATGGGGGGGATTGGGGAGGGGGAAAATGGGGGGATTGGGGAGGGGGAAAATGGGGGGATTGGGGAGGGGGAAATGGGGGATTTGTGAGGGGGAAAATGGGGGGATTGGGGAGGGGAAAAATGGGGGGATCCTGAGGGGGAAATGTGGGGATCCTGCCCTGAAAAACATGGAATTCATGAGCAGGAAAATGTGGGATTTGTGAGGTGGAAATGGGGGATTCCTGAGGGGGAAATGGGGGGATCCTGCCCTTAAAAACATGGAATTCCTGAGGGGGGAAATGTGGAAATTCCTGAGGGGGAAAATGTGGGGATCCTGGTCTGAAAAACATGGAATTCCTGAGGGGGAAAATGTGGGATTCATGGGGGGGAAAATGTGGGATTCATGGGGGGGAAAAGGTGGGAATTCCTGAAGGGGGAAATGTGGGGATCCTGCCCTGTAAAGCGTGGAATTCCTGAGCAGGGAAATGTGGGGATCCTGCCCTGAAAAACATGGAATTCCTGAGGGGGAAATGTGGGATTCATGAAGGAGGAAAAGGTGGGAATTCCTGAGGGGAAAAAGTGGGAATTCCTGAGGGGGAAAAAGGTGGGAATTTCTGAGGGGAAATGTGGCAGTCCTGCCTTGGAAAACACAAAATTCCTTAGGGAGGAAACGTGGGATTCCTGAGGGAAAAAAGGTGGGAATTCCTGAGGGGAAAAGGTGGGAATTCCTGAGGGGAGGAATATGGGATTCCTGAGGGGGAAACTGTGGGATTCCTGAGGGGGAACAGGTGGGATTCCTGATCCTGGATGTCCCAGGGAAGGGTTTGATCCCGGTTTTGTCCCAAAGGCGCAGCAGCTGGTTGCCATTTGCCGGGAATACATCGTGGGGTTGTCCATGGAGATCGAGAGGAAGAAGCTGCCCAAGGAGACGCTGGAGCAGCAGAAGAGGATCTGTGAGGTGAGGGAGGCCCGGGGCGAAAAACACGGAATTCCGGAGGGGAAACGAGGGGATTCCTGAAAAACATGGAATTCCTGAGCGGGGAAGTGCAGGATTCCCGAGGGGGGAAATGTGGGAATTCCCGAGGGAGAAATGTGGGAATTCCCGATGGGGAAATGAAGGAAATCTGGAGGGAGAAATGAGGGAGATCCTGAGGGAGAAATGTGAGAATTTCTGAGGGGGAAAACATGGAATTCCTGAGGAAGGAAATGAGGGAATTACTGAGGAGAAAGCAAAGAATTCATGAGGGGGAAGTGCAGGATTTCTGAGGGGGGAAATGAGGGAATTACTGAGGGGAAATGTAGGAATTCCCGAGGGGGAAATGTGGGAATTCCCGAGGGGGAAATGTGGGAATTCCCGAGGGGGAAATGAAGGAAATCCAGAGGGAGAAATGAGGGAATTCCTGAGGGAGAAATGTGAGAATTTCTGAGGGGGAAAACACGGAATTCCTGAGGAAGGAAAGGTAGGAATTCCTGAGGGAGGAAATGAGGGAATTACTGAGGGGAAAGCAAAGAATTCCTGAGGGGGAAATGTGGGAATTCCTGAGGGGGAAGTGCAGGATTTCTGAGGGGGGAAATGAGGGAATTACTGAGGGGAAAACACAGAATTCATGAGGGGGAAATGTGGGAATTCGCGAGGGGGAAATGCAGGAAATCCAGAGGGAGAAATGAGGGAATTCCTGAGGTGGAAATGTGAGAATTTCTGAGGGGGAAAACACAGAATTCCTGAGGGGGAAATGTGGGAATTTCTGAGGGGGAAAACACAGAATTCATGAGGGGAAAATGTGGGAATTTTTGAGGGGGAAAACACAGAATTCATGAGGGGAAAATGTGGGAATTTCTGAGGGGGAAACCACAGAATTCCTGAGGGAAAAATGTGGGAATTTCTGAGGGAAAAATGTGGGAATTTCTGAGGGGAAAAACACGGAATTCCTGAGGAGGAAATGTGAGATTCCCGAGGTGGTAAAAACCTCACTGGAAATTTGGAATTCTGCCTTCAGCACAAACACAACGGGGAAAGGAGGGATTCCTTGCCATAATTCCGTTATTTCCAAGGATTTTAACCCTTGCTTTCCCTGGCAGATGGCCGCCTACTTCACGCACTCCAACCTGCAGCCCGTGCACATGATCCTGGTGCTCCGCACCGCCCTCAACCTCTTCTTCAAGCTCAAGAACTTCAAAAGCGCCGCCACCTTCGCCCGGCGCCTGCTCGAGCTCGGCCCCAAGCCCGAGGTGGCCCAGCAGGTGAGACCCCAAAGGGGCCTGTCCCCAAACCCCACACTGTGACCCTTCTTTGGGGTTTTCCTGTCCCCAAACCCCCGCTGTGACCCTTTTTGGGGTGTCCCTGTCCCCAAACCCCTGCCATGACACTTTTGGAGTGTCTGGACTCCATTTTGGGGTATCCCCATCCCCAAACCCCTGCTGTGACTCTTTTTGGGGTGTCCCTGTCCCCAAGCCCCCGCCATGACACTTTTGGAGAGTCTGGACTCCATTTTTGGAGTACTTGGACTCCATTTTGGGGTTTCCCTGTCCCCAAACCCCCACTGTGACCCTTTTTGGGGTGTCCCTGTCCCCAAACCCCCGCCATGACACTTTTGGAGTGTCTGGACTCCAATTTGGGGTGTCCCTGTCCCCAAACCCCTGCTGTGACTCTTTTTGGGGTGTCCCTGTCCCCAAGCCCCCGCCATGACACTTTTGGAGAGTCTGGACTCCATTTTTGGAGTACTTGGACTCCATTTTGGGGTTTCCCTGTCCCCAAACCCCCGCTGCAAGCCATTTTGGGGTGTCCCTGTCCCCAAACCCCCACTGTGACCCCTTTTGGGGTGTCCCTGTCCCCAAACCCCTGCTGTGAGCCATTTTGGAGTGTCTGGACTCCATTTTTGGAGTGCTTGGACTCCATTTTGGGGTGTCCCTGTCCCCAAACCACCGCTGTGACCCCTTTTTGGGGTGTCCCTGTCCCCATACCCCTGCTGTGACCCTTCTTTGGGGTTTTCCTGTCCCCAAACCCCCGCTGTGACCCTTTTTGGGATGTCCCTGTCCCCAAACCCCCACTGTGACCCCTTTTGGGGTGTCCCCGTCCCCAAACCCCTGCTGTGACCCTTTTTGGGGTGCCCCTGTCCCCAAACCCCCGCTGTGACCCCTTTTTGGGGTGTCCCTGTCCCCAAACCCCCGCTGTGACCCATTTTGGGGTGTCCCTGTCCCCAAACCCCCGCTGTGACCCTTTTTGAGGTGTCCCTGTCCCCAAACCCCCACTGTGACCCTTCTTTGGGGTTTTCCTGTCCCCAAACCCCTGCTGTGACCCTTTTTGGGGTGTCCCTGTCCCCAAACCCCCGCCATGACACTTTTGGAGTGTCTGGACTCCATTTTGGGGTGTCCCTGTCCCCAAACCCCCGCTGTGACCCATTTTGGGGTGTCCCTGTCCCCAAACCCCTGCTGTGACCCTTTTTGGAGAGTCTGGACTCCATTTTTGGAGTGCTTGGACTCCATTTTGGGGGTTCCCCATCCCCAAACCCCCGCTGTGACCCTTTTTGAGGTGTCCCTGTCCCCAAACCCCCACTGTGACCCTTCTTTGGGGTTTTCCTGTCCCCAAACCCCTGCTGTGACCCTTTTTGGGGTGTCCCTGTCCCCAAACCCCTGCTGTGACCCTTTTTGGGGTGTCCCTGTCCCCAAGCCCCCGCCATGACACTTTTGGAGAGTCTGGACTCCATGGAGTCTGGACTCCATTTTTTGAGTGCTTGGACTCCATTTTGGGGTGTCCCCATCCCCAAACCCCCGCTGTGACCCCTTTTGAGGTGTCCCTGTCCCCAAACCCCCCTGTGACCCTTTCTTGGGGTGTCCCCAAACCCCCCTGTGACCCCTTTTGGGGTGTCCCTGTCCCCAAACCCCCGCTGTGACCCATTTTGGGGTTTTCCTGTCCCCAAACCCCCTCCATGACACTTTTGGAGTACTTGGACTCCATTTTGGGGTTTTCCTGTTCCCCAAACCCCTGCTGTGACCCCTTTTGGGGTTTTCCTGTCCCCAAACCCCTGCTGTGACCCTTTTTGGGGTGTCCCTGTCCCCAAACCCCCACTGTGACCCCTTTTGGGGTGTCCCCATCCCCAAACCCCCGCTGTGACCCCTTTTTGGGGTGTCCCTGTCCCCAAACCCCCACTGTGACCCCTTTTGGGGTGTCCCCATCCCCAAACCCCCGCTGTGACCCTTTCTTGGGGTGTCCCCAAACCCCGCTGTGACCCCTTTTGGCGCGTCCCCTTTCCCCGCGCCGCCGGCGCTGCCCTTCCCAGACGCGGAAGATCCTGGCGGCGTGCGAGAAGAACCCCGTCGACAGCCACCAGCTCAACTACGACCAGCACAACCCCTTCGACATCTGCGCCGCCTCCTACCGCCCCATCTACCGCGGCAAAGCCGTGGAGAAGTGTCCCCTCAGCGGCGCCTGCTACAGCCCCGAGTTCCGGGGACAGATCTGCCGCGTCACCACGGTGAGGGGGCGCCGCGGGAATCGCGTCCCGGGAGCTGGGCTGGGAAAAGTCGGGGTTTGGAGGCGGTTTGAGGGGTCAGCGCTGTTCTTAGGGGGGACATTTTGTGGTTCCGGAGGGGGTTTGGGGTCTCTCCCACAAGGGAGGCCTGCGGGAGTTGGGCCTGGCTGGTCTGGAGGAGGCTGAGGGGGAATCTCATCCATCCGTGGAAATATCTCCAATATCCATGGAAATATCTTCAATATCCATAGAAATATCTGTGGAAATATTCCCAAAAATCTCTCCTCTGAGGGGGGATTCGAGCTCTGGAGGGGTTTTCCCACAAGGGAGGCCTGCGGGAGTTGGGCCTGGCTGGTCTGGAGCTGGCTGAGGGGGAATCTCATCCATCCATGGAAATATCTTCAATATCCATGGAAATATCGCAAATATCCATGGAAATATCGCAAATATCCATGGAAATATCTCCAAAAATCTCTCCTCTGAGGGGGCATTTGAGCTCTGGAGTGTTTCTCCCACAAGGGAGGCCTGCGGGAGTTGGGCCTGGCTGGTCTGGAGCTGGCTGAGGGGGAATCTTATCCATCTGTGGAAATATCGCAAATATCCATGGAAATATCTCCAATATCCATGGAAATATCTTAAATATCTCCAAAAATCTCTCCTCTGAGGGAGGATTCGAGCTCTGGAGGGTTTTTCCCACAAGGGAGGCCTTGGGAGTTGGGCCTGGCTGGTCTGGAGGAGGCTGAGGGGGAATCTCATCCATCTGTGGAAATATCGCAAATATCCATGGAAATATCGCAAATATCCATGGAAATATCGCAAATATCCATGGAAATATCTTAAATATTCCCAAAAATCTCTCCTCTGAGGGGGCATTCGAGCTCTGGAGTGTTTCTCCCACAAGGGAGGCCTGTGGGAGTTGGGCCTGGCTGGTCTGGAGGAGGCTGAGGGGAAATCTCATCCATCTGTGGAAATATCGCAAATATCCATGGAAATATCGCAAATATCCATGGAAATATCTTAAATATTCCCAAAATTCTCTCCTCTGAGGGGGCATTCAAGCTCTGGAGGGTCTCTCCCACAAGGGAGGCCTGTGGGAGTTGGGCCTGGTTGGTCTGGAGGAGGCTGAGGGGGAAACTTATCCATCTGTGGAAATATCTCCAATATCCATGGAAATATCTCCAATATCCATGGAAATATCTTAAATATCTCCAAAAATCTCTCCTCTGAGGGGCCATTCGAGCTCTGGAGGGTTTCTCCCACAAGGGAGGCCTGTGGGAGTTGGGCCTGGTTGGTCTGGAGGAGGCTGTGGGGGAATCTCATCTATCCGTGGAAATATCTCCAATATCCATGGAAATATCGCAAATATCCATGGAAATATCTTAAATATCCATGGAAATATCTCCAAAAATCTCTCCTCTGAGGGGGCATTTGAGCTCTGGATGGTTTCTCCCACAAGGGAGGCCTGAGGGAGTTGGGCCTGGCTGGTCTGGAGGTGGCTGAGGGGGAATCTCATCCATCCGTGGAAATATCGCAAATATCCATGGAAATTCCTCAAATATCTGTGGAAATATTCCCAAAAATCTCTCCTCTGAGGGGGCATTCAAACTCTGGAGGGTTTCTCCCACAAGGGAGGCCTGTGGGAGTTGGGCCTGGTTGGTCTGGAGGAGACTGAGGGGGAATCTCATCCATCTGTGGAAATATCTCCAATATCCATGGAAATATCGCAATTATCCCCTCAAATTTCCACACAAATCCCTCATATTCTCACCCATATCCCCCAATGGGATCTCAGGATGCTCCCAGAGCTCCCAGCACAGGCTCAGGAGTGACAGCCACAAACCAAATCCCTAAATCCTGAATTTTCACCGCTAAATCCCGAATTTTCACCCCTAAATCCTGAATTTCCACCCCTAAATCCCGAATTTTCGTCCCTAAATCCTCTCTTTGTCCCTGCAGGTGACGGAGATCGGGAAGGACGTGCTGGGGCTGCGCATCAGCCCCCTCCAGTTCCGCTAGGAATTCTCCTGGATAAGGAAATTCCCACTCCCCCATCCCAGCTTTCCCCCCGTCCCTCCCCTTGGCCATTCCCATCCTCTCTTCCCGGTTTTTCCCCACTCTGGAATGCCAGATTGGATTTTTTTTCCCACATTTAGTAGAAATTTTTTTTCCTTGTTCCCAGAGCGGTTTTCCTGTGCTTTTATCCCAGTTTTTTTCCAGAGGGGGAAGGGGGCTTTTCCCAAATCCTGGTTGTGACACAGCCACCTCTGTTCCCCTTAAAATCCTAAAAAATGGCTCAGAAAACCTGGGATTGGCTCTGTAGATCCCGAATCCAGGGAAATCCTGCTCCCTCTGGAAGTGTCTCTGTGTTTGTTGACGCCTTCTGTTGTCGTCATGGCAACCAAATGAGCTCCCCTTGTTAATAAAGTTCGTTAATCACCTGGATTCTCCTGGTTTGCAGCTCAGGACACGCACACACACACAAAAAAATGGAATTTAATCCCTTGGAGAGCTGGGAATTTTCCCGAGGATAGGATCTGCACTCCTGGGATGATTCGGAGCTGGGTGTGTTAATTAGTGGGGTGTAATTAACGCCCCAATTAACCCTGAGGGCTTGTCCTGCATTTCCGGGTGGAGTTTTGTCCTTTGGCACTCCCGGGTTTGGCCCCAGGGCTCGGAAAAGGCTCCGGGATTCCCAAATTTGGGTGGATTCCGATCCCCGAGGGGTGGGAATAACAACGGGGGAGGATGCAGGGATGGAATTCCAGGGATTGTCCTGCTGGGAATGTCCAGGGCACGGAGTGAGGGGCTGGAAGTGTCCAGGGGAGGATGCAGGGATGGAATTCCAGGGATTGTCCTGCTGGGAATGCCCAGGGCATGGAATGAGGGGCTGGAAGTGTCCAGGGAATGGGGCTGGAGCTGCTGGAAAAGGGAACGGAGGATTCTGAGGGGGCTCAGCCTGGAAAAAAGGGGAATTTGGGATCTGATCCAGGGGGAATTTGGGATCTGATCCAGGGGGAATTTGGGATCTGATCCTGGGGGGATTTGGGATCTGATCCTGGGGGGATTTGGGATCTGATCCAGGAGGGATTTGGGATCTGATCTAGGGGGGATTTGGGATCTGATCCAGGGGGAATTTGGGATCTGATCCAGAGGGGAATTTGGGATCTGATCCCAGGGAATGGGGACAGGACAAGAGGGAATGGCCTCGAGCTGTGCCAGGGCTGGAAATCTGGGATGATTTTTCCACGGAAAAAGGGTCGGGAAGCATCGGGAGGGGCTCAGGGAGGGCTGGATCCCCATCCCTGTAGGGAATTCCTGGAATTGGGAGCAGGTAAGGATCGCTTTGGGATTCTTCCTCCCCTCACAGATCCCGGAATCCCTCGGGGTCTTCAACCTTTTATTTATCCATAAAAAAGCAGGTGGGGAAAAAAGGGAATGCGAGCATTCCATCGCTTCCAGCATTCCGTGGGGAATTCCGGGGGGGTGTGGGGTGGAGCCGGAGCCTCTGGATTCAGGGCTTGGGGGATTTGAGGACCAGGGAGTCGTGGCAGGCCACGGCGATGCCCCCGATGAGGTTCAGGAACTCCTGGAAATCCAACTGCCCGTCGCTGTTCATGTCCAGCTTCTTCATCATCCTGTCCACCACGCCCGGGTCCTTCTGGTTCTGGGAAAAAACGGGAATCGGTGCCTGGGGTGAGGGGGGTGGGAGCTCGGGGAATCCTGGAATGGTTTGGGGTGGGAAATCCTCGAACAGCCACGCTCAGGGGTGTTCCTACAATCCCATCCCATCGATCCCATCCCATCGATCCGATCACAGCCCACTGATCCCATCCCAGCTGGTTGATCCCACTGTTCCCACTGATCCCATCCCAGTCCCATGGATCACACTGATCCCATGGATCCCATCCCAATCCCATGGCTCCCATGGATCCCATCCCATTCCTTTGATCCCATGGATCCCATCCCCACCCCGCTCCATGGATCCTATCCCAATCCCATTGATCCCATCCCATGGACCTCATCCCCACCCCATTCCATGGATCCCATCCCAATCCCATGGATCTCATCCCAGTCCCATGGATCCCATGGATCCTATCCCATCCCATCCCATGGATCCCATCCCAGTCCCATGGATCACATTGATCCCATGGATCCCATCCCAGTCCCGTGGCTCCCATCCCAGTCCCGTGGCTCCCATCCCATCAATCCCCTCCCACGCTGTGGATCCCGTGGATCCCCCCACTCCCGGACCTTGGTGAAGGCAGCCAGCTCGGTGTCCATGAAGGCGCGGAATTCCCGCTTGGAGAGGGTGCAGGAGTCGCCCTCGCGGCCGGCGTAGCGCTGGAACACGGCCAGCAGCGACTCGATGCAGCGCTCCGTCTCCGTGGGCTGGGCAGCAGAAATCCCGGGATTGGGGCTCAGGGGAGGGCGGGGGAGCCCCCTCTGCCCGTCCCAGCTGTGCCGGGGCCAATCCCGGATTTTTGGGGAGCAGGGAGAGGCCCCCTGTGCCCGCCCATTCCAGGAGCAATCCCGGTTTTTTGGGATGAGGGGAAGGGCTGGAGGAGCCTCCTCTGCCCATTCCAAGTGTGCCAGGGGGCAATCCCGGTTTTTTTGGGATGAGGGGAAGGGCTGGAGGAGCCTCCTGTGCCCATTCCAGGAGCGGTTCCAGGTTTTTTGGGAGCAGGGAAAGGCCCCTCTTCCCATTCCAGGAGCAATCCTAGTTTCTTGGGGATGAGGTGCTCATTCCAGGTGTGCCAAGGAGCAATCCCGAAGTTTTTGGGAGCAGGGAAGCACCTCCTATGACCATTCCAGCTTTTCCAAGAGCAATCCCGGTTTTTTCGGGATGCGGGAAGGGCTCAGCCGGACCCGTTCCGCCGCATTTTTCCCGGGATTTCGCTCCCTGGCGCAGCGGGACGGGCCCGGAGCGGGAGCGGCCCCTGGAAAATGCCCCGGGGAGGCGGCGGATCCGGCGGTGGGAAGGGCGGGGCTCGATCCGGCCCTCGGCTGCGGCGGATTTTTGGGAGATAATCCCGTTCTTTCCCCGTTTCCCCCCATTTCTCCCCACCCCACCCCGGGTTCTCCCTGTTTTTCACCCATTCCCCCCGTTTTTCTCCATTTTTTCCCTGTTTTCCCCCGGTTTTTTCTTTGTTTTCTCTGCTTTTTTTCCATTTTCCTCCCTGTTTCTGCCCTGGTTTTCCCCCCGTTTTTTCCCTGTTCCCTCCTCCCCCTCCCCTCTGTTTTTTCCCTTTTTCCCCTGTTTTCCCCCATTTTTCCGTTTCTTCCCCCTGTTGTTTCCTCCCCTTAGACAGACCACGCCCTATCCCCTCCCACTCCGATTTTGGGGCATTTTGCAGGAAAACCTCCTTTTCCCTCGCTCGGGATCCATTTCCCCCAGATTCCCGGGAATCCCTCACCATGGCTGGGACCGGCGGCGGCTCCGCTGCGCTTCGGAGTTGTCGGATCAGGAAAAGAGCTCGGGGAAAGTTCGGGAGCCCCGCCCGGGCTGAGTCAGCCCCGGACACGTTGGGCAATTCCCGTTTCCAGCGCAACCGCCCTTCTCCCGCGCCTCTGGAATGTGCCCGGCCCGGTCCGGGGCTTGGCGGGCATTCCCAAATCCTGCTCCATCCCGGTTATCTCCTTGGGATATCCCCGGAGTCGTCCTCGGGGGAGAATCCCAAAAATCTTAACGGAGGAGGTTGGGGGAAAAGGGGGGAAATTTCCTCAAAAATCTTCCGGGAGAGCCTGGAGCAGGAAAAGGAAAAATCCCAAAATGTTCAGGGGGAGGCTAGAGAAGGAAAAATGGAAAAATTCCCTAAAATCTTGTGGGGGAGCCTGGAGCACAGAGGGGTTAAAAACCAGGGATCAGGATGAGTTTTGGGATCCCGGTAATTCCTCCAGGACTCGGGAGATTTTTCCTTTTCCCTCAATTTCCTGCCCCCAAACTCCCGTTTGTCCCGAATATTGGGATTTTCCCCCCATCCGCCTTTCCCAAAGGGAATTTTCCCGGGCTGGGATCTCCCTTTGGCTTTTCCCTCCCCCTCAGAACCCCCTGGTGACATCGTGGCCGGGGGGGGTGAGGTGACATTTCCCTGTGCCAGGGCCAGTCCCGGGGATTTGGGACGTTCCGTTCCCTGAGGCTGCGGGATGGAGACGCCGCCATCTGTGCGGCCACATGGCTGTGCCTGGCATTGCCACCAAGCGCTGGCAGCTGTGTCACCGCCCCTGGCATTGTCACCGAGCTGTGTCACTGCCCCGGCACTGCCACCGAGCCCTGCCGGTGTCCCTGTTCCTGCCCCTGTCCCTGGCATTGTCACCAAGCTGTGTCACTGCCCCTGGCATTGCCACCCAGCCCTGCCAGTGTCACTGTCTCTGTCCCTGGCATTGTCACCAAGCTGTGTCCCTGTCCCTGTCAGTTGGGGACAGTGCGGGGACTGAGCCTTGGGAGAGCCCCTGGCTCTGGAGCAGGATGTGGGTATGGGAAATGGGGATTGGGTGGGATTTGGGATCAGGAGGAGTTTGGGGGCTGAACTGGGAATGTCTGATCCCAACTGGGAATGCCCGATCCCGACTTGGAGTGTCTGATCTGAACTGGGAATGTGTAATCCCAGCTGGGAATGTGTGATCCAAACTGGGAATGTGTGATCCAAACTGGGAATGCCTGATCCCAGCCGGGCCCCCCTCCCAGCCCTCCCAGCCCTGCGGAAGGTGACGCTCGGAGCCGCTGCAGGAATCAGCCGTTTATTCCCATTTTCCATGCGATAAAAAGGAAGGAAAAGGAAAAGGAGGAGAAGGAGAATCCCCCACCCACCACCAGCACCCCGTGGCTCTAAACCCCTGGGCCTGGAGCTGGAGTTCTGCTGGAATCGAGGCTAAAAAGGCGATTTTTTTTTTTCCCCAGCCTTGAGGATTTCCAGGCCCTGAAAATCAGGAATTTTTTGGAGCTTAACGGCAGAAGCCGAGAGCAGCCCCAGCCCCAGGGCTGGGGGAACCTGAAGTGACACCCCAGGGTGCAAAAGAGGACAGAGGGACCCAAGGACTCCAATTAGAGCAGAAAAAGTGATTAAATATGGAGGGACACACCCGTCAGGGAGGTGGAAACTCCACGTCCGGGGGGATCTCCCTTCCTGCTGAGGATTCATTGCAGGGAAAAGCCCCCAGACGCCCCTGGACACCCCGGGATCCTTTTGAGTCCATCACTGCTGGGCCACCACATCCCGAGCTGGTAACGGGGGGCAGAAGTGACCCTCAAAAGGACCTGGAGAGGCTCCAGGGAGGGGCAGATTCCCCTCAGGATGTCTTGGATTCATCCCTGGGGCGGCTCGGGGCCTCCTGCGGGGGCTCCTGGCCCTGCTTGGTGCTCCCTTCCCGAGAAACCTGGGAATTGCCGGATTCCCGGGCGCTCCTCTTGCTGGGCTCCTCCTCAGGAGCCTCCTGGCCCTGCTGGATTCCCTCTCTGCGGGTCTCTGCGGGGTCTCTCCGCTCCGGATCCCGACGCTCCGGGGGGATGCAGCTCTTGGCCTCGCCGTCCTCGCGCTCTCTCCGCTGGCAGCCGGATCCGGGCTCCCGCGGCACCTTCTGGGGCCCCTCACCCTGGGGCTGATCCTGCTCCGCCTCGGGGATCTCGGGGCGCCTCCGGCTCTCCTTGGATTTCACCCGCTCGCCTTTCACGGCCTCCGGCTCGGCGGAATCCCGCAGGGCTCCGTCCTTCACCTCTTTTCCGGATCTTTCCCGGGGCTCATCCAGACCCTCGGGGTTTTCCTGGGGGCATTTGGACGGCGGCGCCTCGGGGCGGCCCCTGCGGTCGCTCGGCGGCCGCGGGGACACGGAGCAGGTCCGGACGCGCACGGGCTGGCCCCGCTGGCCGGGCTGGTGGCACACGATCTCGTAGGTGGCGGCCTTGGGGTCCTCCAGGTTCTGGATCACGTGCACCAAGTAGGCGACGGTCTGAGGCTCCACGGGCTCGGGGAGCAGCTGCACCTCGGGCCGGACATCGGGGTCAGCAGGGCGGTACCGGACCCGGAGGTCACTGACGGGCGCCTCCTGTCCCGGGGGGCAGAGATCGCCGGTGTCCACGTCCAGGGTCTGGTACCGGTACCGGCCCTGCTCCAGCTCCTCCTCCTCTTCTTCCTCCAGGACCTCCAGCCTGATCTCCTCGCGGGCCTCCCTCTGGTCACTGATGGTCACTTCTGCCTCCCTGTCCCGTGCCCGGCGGCTGCGGCGCTCAGAGACCTCCAGATCCCGTTCACGGTCAATTCTCCTCTCCCTCAGGGCCTCTTCCCTCTCTCTGACCCGAGAGATTCTCCTCTCTTCCTCCTCACGCTCACAGGGACGTTCTCTCCTTCTCAGCTCCTCTCGTGGTTCCTGTTCCCGGATCTCACGGCGCACTTTGATGTCAACTTCAGCTGCTGCCACTGAGATCTCTCTTCTCCTGTCATACACTTCTTGTTCTCTCCTTGCATCTATTTCAGCCTCACGGATGTCTCGCTCTCTTCTCTCACGTGTTTCTCTCCGTCCGACTCTGGCCACTTCTTCCTCCCTTTCTCGTGCCCGGCGGTCAGAGACCTCCACCTCCAGCTCCCGTTGCTGATCAATTCTCCTCTCCCTCAGGGCCTCTTCCCTCTCTCTGACCCGGGAGATTCTCCTCTCTGGTTCTGCTTCCTCCTCACGCTCACAGGGACGTTCTCTCCTTCTCAGCTCCTCTCGTGGTTCCCGTTCCCGGATCTCACGGCGCACTTTGACGTCGGCCTCAGCTGCTGCCACTGAGATCTCTCTGTCCCTCTCGTATCTCAGAGTTTCTCTCTGTCTCCTTCCATCATCTTCAATCTCACGAATTTCTCGCTCTTGTCTCTCCTCCCTTTCCCGTGCCCGGCGCTCAGAGACCTCCAGCTCCCGTTCACGATCGATTCTTCTCTCCCTCAGGGGCTCTTCCCCGTCTCTTCTGGGGCAAATTCGTCTTTCTTCTCCACACTCACGGGGACATTCCCTCCTTCTCAGCTCCTCTCGTGGTTCCCGTTCCCGGATCTCACGGCGCACTTTGACGTCAGCTTCTGCTGCTGCCACTGAGATCTCTCTTCTCCTGTCATACACTTCTTGTTCTCTCCTTGCATCTACTTCAGCCTCACGGATGTCTCGCTCTCTTCTCTCCCGTGTCTCTCTCAGGTTTCTGGCAGCCACGTCCTCCCTTTCCCGTGCCCGGCGCTCAGAGACCTCCAGCTCCCGTTGCTGATTAATTCTCCTCTCCCTCAGGGCCTCTTCCCTCTCTCTGACCCGGGAGATTCTCCTCTCTGGTTCTGTTTCCTCCTCACGCTCACAGGGACGTTCTCTCCTTCTCAGCTCCTCACCTCGTTCCCGGATCTCACGGCGCACTTTGACGTCGGCTTCTGCTGCTGCCACTGAGATCTCTCTGTCCCTCTCGTATCTCACTGATTCTCTCTGTCTCCTTCCATCAGCTTCAATCTCACGAATTTCTCGCTCTTGTCTCTCCTCCCTATCCCGTGCCCGGCGCTCAGAGACCTCCAGCTCCCGTTCACGGTCGATTCTCCTCTCCCTCAGGGGCTCTTCCCCATCTCTTCTGGGGCAAATTCTTTCTTCTCCACACTCACGGGGACATTCTCTCCTTCTCAGCTCCTCTCGTGGTTCCCGTTCCCGGATCTCACGGCGCACTTTGACATCGGCTTCTGCTGCTGCCACTGAGATCTCTCTTCTCCTGTCATACACTTCTTGTTCTCTCCTTGCATCTATTTCAGCCTCACGGATGTCTCGCTCTCTTCTCTCCCGTGTCTCTCTCCGTCCGACTCTGGCCTCTTCTTCCTCCCTGTCCCGTGCCCGGCGCTCGGAGACCTCGACCTCCAGCTCCTGTTGTTGATCAATTTTCCTCTCCCTCAGGGCCTCTTCCCTCTCTCTGACCCGGGAGATTCTCCTCTCTGGCTCTGTTTCCTCCTCACGCTCACAGGGACGTTCTCTCCTTCTCAGCTCCTCTCGTGGTTCCCGTTCCCGGATCTCACGGCGCACTTTGACGTCGGCTTCTGCTGCTGCCACTGAGATCTCTCTGTCCCTCTCGTATCTCAGAGTTTCTCTCTGTCTCCTTCCATCAGCTTCAATCTCACGAATTTCTCGCTCTTGTCTCTCCTCCCTATCCTGTGCCCGGCGCTCAGAGACCTCCAGCTCCCGTTCACGGTCGATTCTCCTCTCCCTCAGGGGCTCTTCCCCATCTCTTCTGGGGCAAATTCTTCTTTCTTCTCCACACTCACGGGGACATTCCCTCCTTCTCAGCTCCTCTCGTGGTTCCCGTTCCCGGATCTCACGGCGCACTTTGACATCGGCTTCTGCTGCTGCCACTGAGATCTCTCTTCTCCTGTCATACACTTCTTGTTCTCTCCTTGCATCTATTTCAGCCTCACGGATGTCTCGCTCTCTTCTCTCACGTGTTTCTCTCCGTCCGACTCTGGCCACTTCTTCCTCCCTTTCTCGTGTCCGGCGCTCAGAGCCCTCCAGCTCCAGCTCCCGTTGCTGATCAATTCTCCTCTCCCTCAGGGCCTCTTCCCTCTCTCTGACACGGGAGATTCTCCTCTCTGGCTCTGTTTCCTCCTCACGCTCACAGGGACGTTCCCTCCTTCTCAGCTCCTCTCGTGGTTCCCGTTCCCGGATCTCACGGCGCACTTTGACGTCGGCTTCAGCTGCTGCCACTGAGATCTCTCTGTCCCTTTCGTACCTCACTGATTCTCTCTGTCTCCTTCCACCATCTTCAATCTCACGAATTTCTCGCTCTCGTCTCTCCTCCCTTTCCCGTGCCCGGCGCTCAGAGACCTCCAGCTCCCGTTCACGGTCGATTCTCCTCTCCCTCAGGGGCTCTTCCCCATCTCTTCTGGGGCAAATTCTTTCTTCTCCACACTCACGGGGACATTCTCTCCTTCTCAGCTCCTCTCGTGGTTCCCGTTCCCGGATCTCACGGCGCACTTTGACATCGGCTTCAGCTGCTGCCACTGAGATCTCTCTTCTCCTGTCGTACACTTCTTGTTCTCTCCTTGCATCTATTTCAGCCTCACGGATGTCTCGCTCTCTTCTCTCACGTATTTCTCTCCGTCCAACTCTGGCCACTTCTTCCTCCCTTTCTCGTGTGCGGCGCTCAGAGCCCTCCAGCTCCAGTTGCCGTTCACGATCGATTCTCCTCTCCCTCAGGGCCTCTTCCCTCTCTCTGACCCGGGAAATTCTCCTCTCTGGTTCTGCTTCCTCCTCACGCTCACAGGGACGTTCTCTCCTTCTCAGCTCCTCTCGTGGTTCCCGTTCCCGGATCTCACGGCGCACTTTGACATCGGCTTCTGCTGCTGCCACTGAGATCTCTCTGTCCCTTTCGTACCTCACTGATTCTCTCTGTCTCCTTCCATCATCTTCAATCTCACGAATTTCTCGCTCTTGTCTCTCCCGTGTCTCTCTCAGGTTTCTGGCGGTCACTTCTTCCTCCCTTTCCTGTGCCCGGCGCTCAGAGACCTCCAGCTCCAGTTGCCGTTCACGATCGATTCTCCTCTCCCTCACGGTGTCTTCCCTCTCTCTGACCCGAGAGATTCTCCTCTCTTCCTCCTCACGCTCACAGGGACGTTCTCTCCTTCTCAGCTCCTCTCGTGGTTCCCGTTCCCGGATCTCACGGCGCACTTTGACGTCGGCTTCTGCTGCTGCCACTGAGATCTCTCTTCTCCTGTCGTACACTTCTTGTTCTCTCCTTGCATCTATTTCAGCCTCACGGATGTCTCGCTCTCTTCTCTCCCGTGTCTCTCTCTGTCCAACTCTGGCCACTTCCTCCCTTTCCCGTGTTCGGCGCTCAGAGACCTCCAGCTCCCGTTGCTGATCAATTCTCCTCTCCCTCAGGGCCTCTTCCCTCTCTCTGACCCGGGAAATTCTCCTCTCTGGTTCTGCTTCCTCCTCACGCTCACAGGGACGTTCTCTCCTTCTCAGCTCCTCACCTCGTTCCCGGATCTCCCGGCGCACTTTGACGTCGGCTTCAGCTGCTGCCACTGAGATCTCTCTGTCCCTCTCGTACCTCAGAGTTTCTCTCTGTCTCCTTCCACCATCTTCAATCTCACGAATTTCTCGCTCTCGTCTCTCCCGTGTCTCTCTCAGGATTCTGGCAGCCACGTCTTCCTCCCTTTCCCATGTGCGGCGCTCAGAGCCCTCCAGCTCCTGTTCCTCATCCACCCTCCTCTCTCTCATTCTCCCTTTTCTTCTGGGATCATCTCTTTCTTCCCGCTCCTGCTCCTCCTGGATCTCCCTTTCCCTTTCTGCAGATTCCAGCTCCCGTTCCCGCTGTGCTTTCCGTCCGCAGCCGCGTTCCTCTGGCTCTGCTCTCCCACATTCCCCGAGCTCGATCTCTAACGGTTCCTCCAGGTACGACTGATGTGGCCGCCTGGACTCCGGACATTCCAGCTCAGCCACCCGGCAGCTTCTCCCTTCCAGCTCTCTTTGTTCCAGCTCACGCCGGCGGTGGCGGCTCCTCTCTTCCCGGAGCAATTCGGGTTCCCGTGGCCGATTGTCACCTTCTCCATCTGCTCCTCGTGGCCGCTGGGTTCTTTCATCACGCCCTGGCTCCTGGCGGCTCCACCGGTCCGGCCGTGGTTGGGGTTCTCGGCGTTGCCTGCCTGTCCTCACGTCTGCCAGTTCTTCCTCCCGGTCTCTCCTCTCTCCCTCCCAGAGTCTGTCCGGCTCTGGGGGCTGCCGCCTTCTCCGGCTCTCCCGCTGCTCGCATGGCTCCTGGCTCCGTTCCCGGTATTCCCGAGGGATCAGCTCCCCGCGTGGTTCCCCGTCCTTCCTGCTCCGCGTGCGACGTTCCTGCCGATCCCTCCTCGTTTCCTCTGAGATTTCCACCTCCCTGACCCTGAGGTCTCCTTGCAGCTCAGCTTCGCGATTCCTCTCCCAGGTTTGTCGTTCCTCCTCCTCCTGGAGCTGCCGGCGGCTCCCTCTGCTCCTGAATTCCGGCTCCCGCAGGGATTTTCCGCCGGTCGGGAGCTTTGTTCTCTGCACCAGGAACGGGGCCCTTGGCTGGAACCAGAAGCAGCACTTGGCCACCCGGAACACCAGGAGGAGGAACTCGTTAAAATCGATGTCCCCGTCCCCATCCCACTCCAGGAACTGCAGGATCTTCTCGATGGTCTGGGGGTCGTGTGGCTTCTGCAGGGAAAAAACACGGTGGGGGAAAAAGGGGATTTTTGTCTTCCTGCTCCCTGGGAGAGAAATGCAACAATGGGAAGAGTCGCAGGAATTCTCCTTCCACCTCTCAAAATTGAACTTTTAGGGCTCAGCACCAGCTGTGGCAATTCATTCCCCCAAATCCCCCCTGGATCCCCCTTTTCTCCAGGCTGAGCCCCCCAGCTCCCTCAGGATTCTCCATTCCCTTCCCGGGCACACAGGAACCCAACCTTTGGTGGAACCCTCCCCGTTCCCTTTCCAGAGAGGAATTTGCCGTTCCCGCATCCCAGCCCTTCCCCTCAGCTCTCACCACCAGGGAATCTGCGAATTCCCTCTGGATCAGCTCCCTCATCCTCCTGCGGCTGAGCCCGGAGCCGTCCCCATCTCCCCGGGCGTGCTGCTGGAAGACGCCGACGATGGTGGCGATGCTGTCCAAGAACGGGGACATCCTGCAGATCCGAGCGAGCCTGCCAGGGACAGGAGCAGACCGAGGGCTGGGGGAAACCCTCGGGAAATGGGGAGGAATCCCTGGCTCCGCGCTGGGAACGCATTCCGGGGTTTTAGTGGGATGGGGAGTGGCCTCTGGCCTCGCCACTGACGCGTTTGGGTGACGTTGGAGCGGGAACGGTGACGGGGATGCGGTGACGGGGAGGGACCCGGCGGTGCTGACTCAAGAGATGCCCCCAGATCCTGCCCTGTGGGGTTATCCCATGGAATATTTCCTTGGAATGGACCCTAAGTGGAGCCAGTCCAACTCCTCTGCTGTCCAGAGAGGTCTCCAAGGTCTCCACGGAGCTTCTCCTCTCCAGGTGAACCCCTCCAGCTCTCCCAACCTTCCCCCAGCCCTTGGAGCATCTCCATGGCCTCATTCCAGGACTTCCTGGTGTTCCCAAGATTCATCCCCATGATCCTGGCGAGAGAAGCTTTAACCCAACCCAAGACAAGATCTGGGGCAGAGACCTCAAAAGCTGCGTCTGGAAACCTCCAAAGCCTCCTCCTTCCCTCCTTCCTCCCTTGTGGGATCCCCAGGCCTCCTGTCGGGAACCTCCGTGCCCGATCTGATCCCGTGCCCGATTCCCGCCTCCGGAACGTGCCCGGGCACACGAGCACTCCCTGCCCATGGAGACGCCGGAATTTCCATGGAGAAGGGGCCACCGCTCCAGCTGGGAGCTGACCCCACACCCAAGGAAGTCCCCGGGCTTCTCCCAGATTCCCTTCCCTCAAGCACAACCCAACAATTCCAACGGGGAGAAACCCCTCGATATTCCCCAAAACTGCCGGGAGCGGCTCTCCCGTCCACCGTGAATCCCGGAGGAACACCGAAATTCCCAAGCAGGGGAACATTCCCGGCAAAGGGAGCGTTCCCAAGGGAGCCACTCACCCAAGTCACCGGCGGGATGCAGTGGGATTCCTGGGAAGCCGTGCGGAGCGAGGCGAGGACGGGGCTGCTTTTATAGGGTCCCCGTTGGGGTTGGAGAGGAGCCACCCTCCGTGGACGTTGTCCTGATTCATCCTGGGCCAAGCCCAGTCCCAAACGGGTTATTTGGCTTTATCAACCCTTCCCTATCATTTTCACCCCGAAATAGCAGCGGCTCTTCAGGCCGGTTCCGCCTAATCCTGGAAAATCCTGGCTGTAAAATCCTTTTACGGTCGAGTTTCAGATTTTTTGGGGGAAATCTGGAAGGGCTCCAGAGCGTAAACGGACGAGGGTGGATTTTAATGTAAATATTTGTGTTATGGGTGGGAGTTTATGTCTTTAACGCCTGCAAAACCACATGAAAATAGGAATTAATATTTAAATTAAATTAATTAAATTAATTAAATTAATTAAAGAGAAAATTTAAGTGCTGATGGCAGCAGAGCTCAGGACGAGCAGATCAGGGACAATCAAGATCTTTATGATGCACAGAATTGGTGCCACAATTCCAGAGGGGATTTTTGTCTTTTTTATTTGCATTTCCTTTGGAATTTCACGTCCAAAGTCACTGAGGTTTGGACCAGGCACAGGCAAGAAGATTTCAGCCCTAAAATCTGGGTGAGATTCCCCAAATCCTCCTGATTTTGTCTCGTGGGACAGCCCTGTAGAGTTTTATTCTTATTTTTACTTCTCATGAATGAGTATTTGGCCATGGCAGCCAATATTAAAAAATAAACCCACCACAACCATTTTTAAACAATTAAATGAATTTTAAAATGGATTTTTGAAGGGAATTGTAATCAATTGATGACTTTTCATTGCGAAAAATCACGATGAAACTTCTAATGTTAATTGGACCATTTTAATTTCAACTTGGCTCGATTTTAATTAAAAATAAAAGCGGAACCCTCTGCTGAGAGGTCGATTAATGCCGAATTTCCTCCGGCTGCCCTCGGGCCGTCATTACCTCACAATCTCCGTATTTTTTAATTTAATCTTCGAAGGGCAAATTAATTAACTCTTCCTTTATTCCCCAGGAACTCTCCCAGCACTTGGGGAGGAAATCTGGAAAATTCCAGAGCCCGGATTTGGGGTTTGGAGGGGGCCGAGGTGACGGGGACATCACGGGGGCCACCTCAGAGCAGGAACTCGTCCCGCAGCCTCGCCCGTGGCTCACCCTGGGTGTAGGAGCCCAATTAATTAACGCTGGCTAATTAATAACCTCGGGGACACTCAGCCCAGGGATTTGTCCCCAACGTTCATTTTTGGGCTTTTTTTTTTTTTTTTTTTTTTTTTTTAAACCCGGATTAAATTACCCTGGTGCAAATTAGGCCCCGCCTGGGCGATAATGACACCCTTGGGACGCTGTAATTTTGGGGTGATTATGCAAATGAGGGGGGGTTTGGTGGCCTGTAACTGTCTGGAATCCCCACCCCAGGGGCCGGGGCCGCGCGGGAGCCTCGGGAATCCGCCTTGGAAAAGGTCCCTGGCCTCGGGAGCGCTTTCCTGGGATTTGGTGACATTCCCGGGATGAGGCAACGAGGCTCCAGGCACGTCCTGGCGCTGCTGAACCCCTTTTCCTGCTGGGTTTTCCCCAAAAATGCTGTTCCCGAGGGTCCAGGCATGTCCTGGCAGTGCTGAACCCCTTTTCCTGCTGGGATTTCCCCAAAAATGCTGTTCCCGAGGGTCCAGGCACATCCTGGCGCTGCTGAACCCCTTTTCCTGCTGGGATTTCCCCAAAAATGCTTTTCCTGCAGCTCCAGGCACGTCCTGGCGCTGCTGAACCCCTTTTCCTGCTGGGTTTTCCCCAAAAATGCTTTTCCTGCAGCTCCAGGCACGTCCTGGCAGTGCTTATGGAACTGGGATGGGATTTTTTGGGATTTAAGGTTCCTTTCCATCCCAAGCCATTCCAGAATCCCCTGGACTGGTTTGGATTTTAGGGATCAATCCTTCCCTGGCCCAGGTGTTTCCATAGATTCTCCATCCCTGGGAGAATCCAAGGCTGGGCTGGACCCATCTGGGATAGGGGAAGGTCCCATCCCATGGAATGGGTTTTTTTGGGATTTAAGGTTCCTTTCCATCCCAAACCGTTCCAGAATTCCCTGGGCTGGTTTGGATGGGGTTTTAGGGATCAATCCTTCCCTGGCCCAGGTGATTCCATGGATTCCCCATCCCTGGAAGTGCCCAAGGCCAGGCTGGACCCACCTGGGCCGGTGGAATTTGTCACACCGGGGCTCGGGGTGTGCTGGGACACTTTTCCAGCCGGGATGTGGACGAGCAGTGGGATGAGGTCGGCGGGGCTCATTCCGGGCTGGAGCGCCGGGATCCTCAGCCCGCTCATCCTGTTTGTCCCCGTGCCCATCTGTCACCTGTCCCCAATCAGCGCCATCGGGTCCCCACGCCTCGTCTGAGGTCGGTGACACGCAGGACACGGAGCCCCGGCTGCCACCTCCGACGTCACCTCCGAGACGGCCCCGGGTCCCAGGGCGGCCTCAGCTCTGAATCAGAAATCCCAGGGCAGAAACCGCCCCCAGCCCGCGGGGATCCGGAACTCCACAATTCTGCCGGAATTCCCTGGATCGGGCCCAGAGTGTGGAATTCTGGGATGAGTCCTGGGGGGTCTCAGCTGGGGACACGCCAGGGGAGGGTTGGGAATTCTGGATATCCCACAAGGGAGGGTTGGGAATTCTGGACATCCCACAGGAGAGGGTTGGGAATTCCGGATATCCCACAGGAGAGGGTTGGGAATTCCGGATATCCCACAAGGGAGGGTTGGGAATTCCGGATATCCCACAAGGGAGGGTTGGGAATTCCGGATATCCCACAAGGGAGGGTTGGGAATTCTGGACATCCCACCCAAACCAGCACAGGGGAGGGTTGGGAATTCCGGATGAGGGTTGGGAATTCCAGATATTCCCACCCAAAGCAGCACAGGGGAGGGTTGGGAATTCCGGATATCCCACAAGGGAGGGTTGGGAATTCCGGACATCCCACCCAAACCAGCAGAGGGAATCTTTTATAGGATCGGGAATTCCAGGGGAGACACCCCCGAAACGCCCCTCACCCAATCCCTCCATCTTTATTTGCCTTTTTCTCATTAATGAGGATTTTGTCCGGAATTAATTGCTGGCCCTTCCACGGACACCCCCGGCAGGAATGGGGCAGGAATTGGGCAGGAATTGGGCAGGAATGGGGCAGGAATGGGGCAGGAATGGGGCAGGAATTGGGCAGGAATTGGGCAGGAATGGGGCAGGAATGGGGCAGGAATGGGGCAGGAATGGGGCAGGAATTGGGCAGGAATGGGGCAGGAATTGGGAAGGAATGGGGCAGGAATGGGGCAGGAACGGGGCAGGAATGGGGCAGGAATTGGGCAGGAATGGGGCAGGAATTGGGCAGGAATGGGGCAGGAACGGGGCAGGAATGGGGCAGGAACGGGGCAGGAATGGGGCAGGAATTGGGCAGGAATGGGGCAGGAACTGGGCAGGAAAGGGGCAGGAATGGGGCAGGAATTGGGCAGGAATGGGGCAGGAATGGGGCAGGAATTGGGCAGGAATTGGGCAGGAATGGGGCAGGAATGGGGCAGGAACTGGGCAGGAATTGGGCAGGAATGGGGCAGGAATTGGGCAGGAATGGGGCAGGAATGGGGCAGGAACTGGGCAGGAATTGGGCAGGAATGGGGCAGGAATTGGGCAGGAATGGGGCAGGAATGGGGCAGGAATGGGGCAGGAATGGGGCAGGAATGGGGCAGGAACTGGGCAGGAATTGGGCAGGAATTGGGCAGGAATGGGGCAGGAATTGGGCAGGAATTGGGCAGGAATGGGGCAGGAACGGGGCAGGAATGGGGCAGGAACTGGGCAGGAATTGGGCAGGAACGGGGCAGGAATGGGGCAGGAACGGGGCAGGAATGGGGCAGGAACGGGGCAGGAATGGGGCAGGAATGGGGCAGGAACGGGGCAGGAATTGGGCAGGAATGGGGCAGGAATGGGGCAGGAATGGGGCAGGAATGGGGCAGGAATGGGGCAGGAACGGGGCAGGAATTGGGCAGGAATGGGGCAGGAAAGGCTGTTTTGGTTAATTTGGTGATTTTGGTTATTTTTACCCCGCCAGGGTTGGGGTTCAGGCGGTGCCCGAGCCACGCCCGGGGCTCGGAACGGGTTTGGTGAGAGGGGCGGGGAGGGAGGGGAAGCAAAGGCGGAGGAATGAGGATGCTGGGCCGGGAACCGGGGCTGGGCCGGGGGCTGGAGCGGGGCCAGGGGTGGGAACGGGGCTGGAAACGGGAACCGGGAGTCCCGAGGGAGCTGAGGGGGGGATCCCGGAGAAAAGGGGGGTCCAGGGGGGATTTGGGATCCGCCAGGGGGGATTTGGGATCTGATCCCAGGGAATGGGGACAGGACGAGAGGGAACGGCCTCGAGCTGTGCCCGGGGAGGCTCAGGGTGGGAAATTTGGGAAAATTCCTCCTGGAAAAGGGAAAAGGGCTCGGAAGGGGCTCGGGGAGGGTTGGAGCGGCTGCGCCTGGAGGTGTCCGAGGAATTCCTGGAGATTCCTCGGGATGGCCGAGGGGGGATCGATCCCGGCTTGGGCTCGGTGATCCCGGAGCGCTTTCCCTGGATGATCCCGGGCGTTCCTGGATGATCCTGGAATTCTCCTGGATCCGGCAGCGAGCGGCGAAATCTTCTCCCACAGTGCCACCAAGTGGCTCCGGGAGCGGGACTGGGATCCCCTGGAATGTCCAGGGATTCGGGATTCGGGACGGGGCCACGCGGGGAAACTGAGGCACGCGGAGGGAAAAGGGCCAGAATTCCTCGCGCTGCTCCCACTGGGAGAGCTGGGAGTCCCCTGTATGGCTCAGGAAGGTCGATTCATAGATGATTTTATTTTATTTTATTTTATTTTATTTTATTTTATTTTATTTTATTTTATTTTATTTTATTTTATATTTTTATTTATTTTATTTTATTTTATTTTATTTTTTTATTTTATTTTATTTTAATTTAATTTAATTTAATTTTTGTTACTTTTTATTTCCTTTATTATTGCCTCTTTTATCCCTCTTTTTGAAGGTTTCATCCTTATTACCACTGGTTTTATCCATGCTTTTCCAGCTTTTTTTCACGTTATCCCCCTCCCAGCACTCCTTGGCCGTTTCTCCCCATTTCCTTCCCTCCTCCTCTGCTGAGAGCTGCGGAATTCGCCCCAAATTCCAGCCTTTTTTCACTCTTTTTGCCCAAACCTTCCCATTCTGCAGGGATTTCCATCCCCACATCTCCGTGATTAAATAATTGCAATCAAATCCTTCCTTTTCCCCGAGCAGTGTCCCCAATCCCCACTGAGTGTCAGAAATTCCCCTAATCCCGCTTTTTCCCCATGTTAATGAGGATATTTCCATTTTTCCTGCCGGGATAATTGGATTCCAGGGCTCCCCTCGAATTCTCCGGATTTGAATAATCCCACAATTCAAATCAGGGATTCGCATCCCAGATCCTTCCCTCACTTTGAGACACTTTTAATAAATCCAACAATCGTTAATGATAATTAAGGAGGAATTAATTAAACCCTTTCTGTGCCTTCTGATCCTCAAACTCACAAACATTTTGGATTTTCCTGTTCCCTTTTGGGAACAGGAAATTTTCCCGTGCTCCCTTTTGCTAATCTTCCCATTCCTTGGGATGTTTTAATCCCATTTTTGGGGAATGTTTTAATCCAATTCCTTCGGATGTTTTCATCCAACTCCTCAGGATATTTTCATCCCATTCCTTGGGATGTTTTAATCCCATTCCTTGGGATGTTTTAATCCAAATTTTTGGGATGCTTTCAGCCAGCTCCTCAGGATGTTTTAATCTCATTTTTCAGGATATTTTCATCCCATTCCTTGGGGTATTTTAATTCCATTTTTGGGATGTTTTCACCCAAATCCCCAACTGGAATTCCTTCCATCTTCAGCCTGGATTTCCCAAAAATTAATGGCTCTGCTCTCTTGCTTTAAATCCCGATGATTATTTTTTAATTTGGAGGCGGATGTATCCCAGCAGTCCGGGAAGAGCTGGAATCTCTCCTAATTCCCAGAAAATCGGGCTGGGCCTGGCTGAAGCTGCTGGGGCAGCGAGGAGGGGGCGGCTCCCCCCTGCTGGACCCCGGGGCCGCTGGAATCCCGGCCTGACCAGTTGTCCCAGTGGCCTGCCCGGGCTCCCAGTGCCATTTCTGACAGCGGGACGGGAGCTGGGACAGGCTCTGGCGCTTCCCAAACATTCCCAGCAGTTCCTTCTCCATTCCCTCTGGATTTTGGAGCTCCCAAACGAAGCCTCCAGGCAAAACCCACCTGCCCCGGGGGTCCCGAGGGGTTCTGAGCCTTTGGCAAACTGGGAGCTGCTGGTTTAACTGGAATTCTCCGTGCCTGGAAGAGCCTCCGGGGCTGGGGACTCATCCCGGGAAAACCTGGATTCCAGGCTGGATTCCAGCTCCACAAAATAAATTCAGGAGCAGCCCCAGCCCTGGGGGGCTGCTGGTGGTCCCCAAACTCAGATCCAGCCCAGAATTCCCTAAAAAAAATTCTCATCCATGGGGAAGGAGCTCCTCGAGTTTTATTTCTGAGGAAAATTTGCTTTCCTCAATATTCCCACTATTTTCATGGGGAAAACCATTGAGAAGGAGGATTAAAAATGCAGAGGCAAAACCGTGAATGAATCGAGGCAGACTCTGAGCCTCCTCATTCCTCCGTGGGAAGCGAAAAGGCGGCGGGTGACGAAACAGGACCCCGGCTGCAATTCCCACTGGGATCATTTTCCCATTATTTATTGCGCTTTTCGTTGGGCAATCAAACCCAGACAGCAATTAAGAGATGATTGAAAAGCAGCTTTTTTTTTTTTTTTTAATCTCACCTGAAGCAATTTCCTCTCTTTTTGCCACTCGTGGGAAGCTCAGACTCACCCGAGCCGGGCGGGGACCCCCTTCCTGCATCCCCCTGATCCCAATCCTATTTCTTGCCCCGGAACCAGCTCTGGCAGCGGGAAAGGCAGCGCTCCACGATGCTGGAAGTGCAGGAATTGAGGCGGAACGGGCTCCGGGGGGACGCTTGGCATTTGCTGTCCTTGGCATCTCCGGCGTCCCCGAGTCCCTGGGATGGGGAGGAGCAGGGATCCGTGGAAATCCCGCTTTGGGACACGCAGGGATCCATGGAAATCCCGCTTTGGGAGGCGCAGGGATCCGTGGAAATCCCGATTTGGGACACGCAGGGATCCGTGGAAATCCCGCTTTGGGACATGCAGGGATCCGTGGAAATCCCGCTTTGGGACACACAGGGATCCCCCAGGATCGTGCCCCGGGCCTGGCAGGGCTCATCCGTGCCCAACTCCACCACCTCGAGGGTGCAGGGCTCCACGGGCGGCAGCTCCTGGCCGAGCTGTTCCAGGGTGTCCGGGCAGGTCCCGGCGGTTTTGGTGACTCCCAGCTCCTCCTGGGTCCCGGCGGAGTCGGGGGGACACAGCTCCACGGTCAGGATGGATTTCTGCAGCGGGAACCGCATCACGCACATCCCGGGAGTCTCCAAGGTGAAGGGTTCTCCTCCCGAGCTCTGGATTTGCGCGGGATCCGCGCAGGGCCCGCAGTCCGCGGGGAGGGACGGGCAGGGGACCCCGAGGGACACCTGGGGGGGATCGCAGGGACAGGAGGGACAAACGTCCTGGCAGGGGCAGGGATCCGCCGGGGAGTTCTGCTCCGGGGCCAGCGCGGTGCGGGGATGGCTCTGGGCAGCCTCTCCCCGGCAGGAGCAGGGCGGGCACTGGGAATTCATCTCCCTGAGACGGAGAGCTGCAAGGAAAAGGAACAATTCCACACCCCATCCATGGAAACTCGGGGGAAAATCCCTCACTTTTTCACTTTTCTCTTCAGGCTCCCCAAATCAGCTTTTCTCATCAAAATCAAACAATTCTGACGATTTGCCAGCTTTTTTTTTTGGGGATAGCAATGGATTTGATTCCTGTTTTCAGGTTTATAAATTTCAAGTGACTCCCTTCCCTTTCCCAGTTTTTCTTCCCTTCTCCAGTTTGGTTTTCCCTTTTCCAGTTGTTTGGAATGGATCCTGGATGTCCTGGCAGGATGGGGTTTAATCCCACAGCAGGAATTTTCCAGAACATCCCTGGGAATTCCGGAATTACAGCCAAGCCAGCGCATGGGAAGGATTTTACCCCCTGAAACTTTTACCTCCGAGGAAACTGAGCACCATAACCCCCCCTTTTTCACCTTTCCAGGGAATCTATTCTGGAAAACTCCGGGGATCTGCAGGATCCCAGGGAGACTCACCGGGTCGGGATCGGCAGGGCAGAGGCGGCCGCGTTATCCCGGGATGTTCCTGCTGTGTTCCCGGGCCTCCGGAGCCGCCGAGCCCCGGGCACCGGGAGCTCCCCTCGGCCTCGCTCCGCCTCTGCCCCGCCGGGGATGATTTGCCTAATTATTTTTAATGGAAAACGCCCGTTTCCGTGGCTGGAGCCGGACCTGGAGCTCGGGAATTCACGTGGCCCCGCAGACGCCAGGGAGGAATTTGGGAAATGAGTGGATTCCCGGCCGGCTGGCCAATAATCACCCGGAGGCGGGACGGGTTTTTGGGATGCTCCGACAGCCTCCAGCCCAGCGCCTCGTGAGGACCATTAGGGACAGGATGGGATGTGGGATTTGGGGATTCTTTTATTTTTAGCCACGTCTTCTGACCTTTTTCTGTCCTGTTTTTCCACAGAGCTGCTGGAAACTCTTTGCTCACCGCTCGTCTCGTGATGTTTTCCGTCCGGTCCCGAAGTTCTGACTCAAATCCCGTCGCCGCTGTCGTGACGGTGACGTTGTCCTCGTGTGGGACGAGCGGGCAGGTGACCGGAGGAGTGACCACCACCCTTTTCCCTTCATTTTATCCCAAATCCCCTGAATTCCACCCAGCTGGAAACGCAGAAACCCAAAAACGTGAATCAAATCTGTTCCCTTCCCCTCCAAAAAAAAAAAACCAACATTGGAAAATCCTTGGAATGGTTCAGCTGATAACAGATTTGAGCAAGAAAAGCTCCTTTTGGGGAGTTCCAACAGAAAAACAAAAAAAAAGGAGGAAATTTTTCCTGCAGCCAGCAGCAAACTCCCAACCCAACAAATCCCAAATTTATTTATTTCCAGGAAATAACCAAAACACCCAAATTTGGAGGGAGAAGAGGCAGAACCCCCCTTGGTCTCCTGGTGGAAAACGGCCTCGCCTGTGGTGCGAGTCACTCCCGTCCCTGGCTGTGTCACCGGGTGACTTTGGGCCGGGTGGCAGCGAGCAGAGCAGAATTCCAGAGCCTTTGATGTCTCAGGGGAACTGGTTGGGTCTCTCTTCCCTCTTTTCCAGGCAGGGACGGCTGTTCCGCAGGGAGAAAGCGGCGGCTCCGAGCTGCCGCTGCCGCGTGGAGTTTGTCACCTTCCCGGGCTGGGCGTGACCTCCTGGCACCAGAAACGGGCACAAAAATCATCCCAAAGGCCCCTGAGATCCGAGAGCTCGTCCCTCATCGCCCTGGGTGTCACCTGCTGGAGCTGGGACACGCGGGAGAGGCCCTGGAAGATCCTGGAGATCCTCAAAATGTGAAGATTTCCCTGGAGGGCAACGGCCGAAATCCCGACAAATCAAAGAAATCGAATTTGTGTTAAAAAGAAAAATCAAAGAACTGTGGCCAAAATGACCAGTGGGAGCAGGGCAGTGTCCTGGGGGTGGGCACTGGGGAGGGGAATGTCCAGTCTGGACAGACAGAAAGAGGGACAGGGAGGGGCTGGAGCAGGGCCAGGGCTGGGAACGGGGCTGGGGAAGGGTCTGGAAAATCCTGAGGGAGCTGAGGGGGCTCAGCCTGGAGAAAAGGGGATCCAGGGGGGATTTGGGATCTGCCAGGGAGAATTTGGGATCTGATTCCAGGGAATGGGGACAGAACAAGAGGAAACATCCCCAAGCTGTGCCAGGGGAGGCTCAGGGTGGATATTTGGGAAAATTCCTCCTGGAAAAGGGAAAAGGCCTCGGAAGGGGCTTGGGGCCACCCCTGGAAGTGTCTGAGGAATTCCTGGATCACATCTGGAGCTGTGTCTGGTTTGGGTCCCACAGCTCAAGACCAACCAAGGCCACCCAGATGTTCCAGGGACCTTGAGGAAAAGGTGGATTGGGAGATGCTGAAGGATTTGGGGATGATCCTGGGGCCGCTTTGAGCCGTCCAAAATATTGATGGAGAGGGTCTTCCTGCTGAGAGGTTGAGGGAAAACGGAGCAGATTGTCAGGAATAAAATTCCCAGCAGAAGGAATATTGTGAGAGAGCCAAGCCCCTTCCAGGGTCCCACCCCACCTCCATTCCCCAAACGCTCCAAACCAGCTTTTTTTTGGAGTTTGATCCTGAGGGGGATTGTTTCCAGGCTGTCTCATCTGCATTTCCCAGTCCGTAGGAAATACGTGGATGGGGAATTCCTGGCAGTCATGAGAGCCTCACATCCCACCTCGGCGACATTAAAAATTATAACGTCGAGCGAAGTAATTGAAGGATTGGAGCAGAGCAGGTCTGGATTATTAAATATTTGATTTCCATACCCCTGAGGTGTCTCACTTCCGGAGCCACGGACACCAAAATCCTATAAAAGGATTCCTATTGTCCTGTTCCCCAAGCCATTTTTGGTTTCATTTGGTGCTGGCTGGTGGAGAATTGGGTAAGTCCAGCTCGGTTTCCTGGGAAGTCACCTCGTGGTTGGGTTTTGTTTTTTTCAATTTGGAGCCGTGCAGAAGCAAATTAAAAGACTTAAAAGTGTTTTTGCTTGGGGATGTTGGGGTTGGGATTCCCCCAGATTTTAATTCCATCTTGTCCGGGGTTTATTTGCTGCGGGTTTTGCTCTTTCTCCGTCGAGGAGGACGAAATTCTCTCTCTTCCTCACCGACTTTGCTGCTGTGTTTCACCCAGGGAATTGTTGGAGTTGGGAGAGATCAAAAGGCCAGGCTGGGACTTCAAAGGGAGGAGTGGGAGGGGTGATAAGGAGTGGAGACTCTCAGGCTGCCAGGGAAGGCCGTGCCTGGGAGGAAAAATCAGGGTGGGAAGAGCCAGGCAGATTTTGTGGGAAAAGCAGCGGCGGCAGAGCCTTCCCTTGGGGAGGTGTTCCAGCACGGAGCTGCCACTGGCGTCCTCTGGATGAGGGCAGGGTGTTCTGAGGCCTTTTTGGGTGAAATTAGGGGAGGAATGGGAAAGGTTCATCCCGAACCAAGGGGAGGTGTGGGCAGGTGGAGGCTTCAGACCTTGCAGAGAACCTAAAGGAGCCCAAACAATTTTTGCTTCCTGTTTTGAGAGGAAGCTGCTTGAAAACAGCTACAAATTTGTCTGAGACGCTTTCATGTGGAGTGGCTTCCTCGCCTCACGGCTGTTTTCCCACCTCAGGATTCACTGGAAAAAGGATGATTTAATTCCGTGCGTAGAACGGCCTGGAATGTTTTCACACCTTTTAACTTCTATCCCTTTCCTGCTTCCAGCCTCCCCCCCTTCCCCCCAAGAATGCGTCGCGCCACCGGCTGCCCGCTGAGCCAGATCTGCATCCCCCCTCCCGCCGTCCTGGTGCGGAGCTTCCCGGTGAGATCCAGCCCGGATCCCTGCGGCACCGCCGGCTTCCCGTGCCTCCCTGCCCGCGGCAGCCCCTGCTGCTACCCCGGCACCACCACCTACGTCAGCCTGGGCGGCCTGGCCCCGGCCGCCGGCTGCGCCAAGCCCTGCGGGCTGGCGGCCACCATGTGCGGCCCCCCGTGCGGCCAGGGCCTGGCCGGGGGCAGCTCCCGGTGCAGGAACCCCTGCTGCTGCTGCCGGGTGACCGAGAGCTGCGCCAGGA
Source organism: Fringilla coelebs (assembly GCF_963513975.1). Lineage (NCBI taxonomy): Eukaryota > Metazoa > Chordata > Aves > Passeriformes > Fringillidae > Fringilla > Fringilla coelebs. Next base: position 434,003 of record NC_140055.1, read on the forward strand.
GCCGCGACTGCTGCCAGGAGCTGGCCACGTGCGCCACAGGCGCGTGCCAGGATCTGTGCCGCCAGGAGGTCACCACGTGTGTCACCACGTGCCAGGATCCGTGTTGTAAGGAGGTCACCAAGTGTGTCACCACGTGTCAGGATCCATGCTGCCAGGAGGTCACCAAGTGTGTCACCACGTGTCAGGATCCGTGTTGTCAGGAGGTCTCCAAGTGTGTCACCACGTGTCAGGATCCGTGTTGTCAAGAGGTCACCAAGTGTGTCACAACATGTCAGGATCCGTGCTGCCAGGAGGTCACCAAGTGTGTCACCACATGTCAAGATCCATGTTGTCAAGAGGTCACCAAATGCACCACCACGTGCCAGGATCCGTGTTGTAAAGATGTCACCAAGTGTGTCACCACGTGCCAAGATCCCTGCTGCCAGGATGTCACCAAGTGTGTCACCACATGTCAGGACCCGTGTTGTAAGGAAGTCACCAAGTGTGTCACCATGTGTCAGGATCCGTGTTGCAAAGAAGTGACCAGGTGCACCACCACATGTGTGGATCCCTGCTGCCAGGAGGTCACCAAGTGTGTCACCACGTGCCAGGATCCCTGCTGCAAGGAGGTGACCACGTGCGTCACCAGGCGTGTGGATCCGTGTTGCAAGGAGGTCACCAAGTGTGTCACCACGTGTGTGGATCCATGTTGTCAGGAGGTCACCAAGTGTGTCACCACGTGTCAGGACCCGTGTTGTCAGGAGGTCACCAAGTGTGTCACAACGTGCCAAGATCCCTGCTGCAAGGAGGTCACCAAGTGTGTCACCACGTGTCAGGATCCATGTTGCCAAGAGGTCACCAAATGCACCACCACGTGTCAGGATCCATGTTGTCAGGAGGTCACCAAGTGTGTCACAACGTGTCAGGATCCCTGTTGTAAGGAGGTGACCACATGCACCACCACATGCCAGGATCCCTGTTGTAAGGAGGTCACCAAGTGTGTCACCACGTGCCAAGATCCCTGCTGCCAGGAGGTGTCCAAGTGTGTCACCACATGTCAGGATCCATGTTGTAAGGAAGTCACCAAGTGTGTCACCACGTGTCAGGATCCCTGTTGCAAGGAAGTGACCACGTGTACCCCGTGTGTGGACCCGTGCTGTCAGGAGGTCTCCAAGTGCGTCACCAGGTGCGTGGACCCGTGCTGTCAGGAGGTCACCAGGTGTGTCACCACCTGTGTGGACCCGTGTGGCAAGAAAGCCCCCAGGGGCCTGACGCCGTGTTACGACCCCTGCTGCAAGAAGGTGACCAAGTGGAGCACCCCGTGGGTGATCCCGTGGTGCAGGAAGGGCGCCAAGTCCAGCGCCAGATGTGGAGACCCCTGCTCCAAGAAGGGCAGCAAGTGCAGCTCCAGATGTGTGGATCCGTGCTACAAGAAGGTGCCCAAGTGCTCCACCCCGTGCCAAGATCCGTGCTGTGTGACCAGGTGTGACCCCAGGTGTGACCCCAGGTGCGTGGACCTGTGCTGCCAGGAGGTCACCAAGTGCAGAACCAGGTGTGTGGATCCCTGCTGCCAGGAGGTCACCAAGTGCGTCACCACGTGCCAGGATCCCTGCGGCAAGGAGGTCACCAAATGTGTCACCAGGTGTGTGGATCCGTGTTGCAAGGAGGTCACCAAGTGCACCACCAGGTGTGTTGATCCATGTTGTCAGGAGGTCACCAAGTGTGTCACCACGTGCCAGGATCCCTGCTGCCAGGAGGTCACCAAGTGCAGAACCAGGTGTGGTGACCCATGCTGCCAGGAGGTCACCAAGTGCATCACCACGTGCCAAGATCCCTGTTGTGGGACCAGATGTGCCACCAGGTGTGTGGATCCCTGCTGTGTGGCCAGATGTGCCACCAGGTGTGTCGATCCCTGCTGCCAGGAGGTCGCCAAATGCGTCACCACGTGCCAAGATCCCTGCTGCCAGGAGGTGACCAAGTGCACCACCAGGTGTGTGGATCCCTGCTGCCAGGAGGTCACCAAGCGCGTCACCACGTGCCAGGACCCCTGCTGTGTCACCAGATGTGCCACCAGATGTGTGGATCCCTGCTGCCAGGGAGTTGCCACATGTGCCACCAGGTGTGTGGATCCGTGTTGCCAGGGGGTGACCAGGTGCCAAGATCCTTGTTGTGTCACCAGATGTGCCACCAGATGTGTTGATCCCTGTTTCCAGGGAGTGTCCACCTGCACCTCCACCTGCCAAAACCCCTGCTGCCAGGGAGCCACCACATGTGCCACCAGGTGTGTGGACCCCTGCTGTCAGGGAGTGACCACCTGCCAAGATTCCTGCTGCCAGGGAGTGACCACCTGCACCTCCACCTGCCAGGGAGTGACCACCTGCCAGGGAATGACCACCTGCCAGGACCCCTGCTGCCAGGGAGTGACCACCTGCACCTCCACCTGCCAGGACCCCTGCTGCCAGGGAGTGACCACCTGCACCTCCACCTGCCAGGGAGTGACCCCCTGCCAGGACCCCTGCTGCCAGGGAGTGACCACCTGCACCTCCACCTGCCAGGGAGTGACCACCTGTCAGGACCCCTGCTGCCAGGGAGTGACCACCTGCACCTCCACCTGCCAGGACCCCTGCTGCCAGGGAGTGACCACCACGTGCCCAGCCCCGTGCCGTGTCCCCAGCTGTCCCCCTCCGTGTGCGGATCCCTGCGGCGCCAGCCCGCAGTGCCGCGGCGGTGTCCAGGTTGTCACCAGGTGTGCCGACTCCTGTCCCACCACCTGCGTCACCCAGACGTGCCCGGTGTGCGGCCAGCGCTGCTCCGCCTCGGGCTGCCCCAAATTCCGGGCTCGCTGAGGGGCTCCGGGGGTGGGATCCGAAGGAGACCCCGCTCCCCGCGGGGGTTTCCCCGCCGAATCTCCAGAGGAAGAGTAAACCCTCGTTTTCCTCGCGTTCTGCCCCGTTCCTGCTGTTTTTCACCTCAAGAAAGCGCCGTTCCTCACGGGATGTCACCGAGCGATTTTGTGCCCCCGGGATGGTTCCCCGGGAGAAAGAATCCGCAGTTCCCCCTCGCACCGGGAGTGTGATGGAGGAATTCCCCTCTTTGTTCTCCCTCCTGATCTTTTTCCTTTCTGAAGCAATAAAAGAAACGATCTTGGCATGGGCCTCGCTCATTTCCTTTGCTTCCCGCCCTTTATCCTTTTCATTCCTTTCCTAAAATCCAGATTTTTGTAATAAAAAATGCTGGGGAAGGTCTCACTGGGATTGTGGAATGCCCTGAGGTGGAAGGGACACACAGGGATCATCAAATCCAACTCCTGGCCCTGCCCAGGACGTCCCAAAATCCTCCCGTGTCCCTGGGAGCGTTGTCCTGGAGCTCGGGTGGGTTTGGGATGGTGACCGTTCCTTGGTCCACTCTGATGGGAAGAACTTTTTCCCCAAATCCACCCCAATTCCCACCCCCTGGCACATCTTCAGCCCTTCCCTCGGTCCTGACATCCCTGAAATCCCAGATCAACGCCCGATATCCCAGATCAATGCCTGAAATCCCAGATCAATGTGTGAAATCCCAGATCAATGCCTGATATCCCAGATCAATGTGTGAAATCCCAGATCAATGCCTGATATCCCAGATCAATGTGTGAAATCCCAGATCAGTATCTGAAATCCCAGATCAATGTGTGAAATCCCGGATCAACATCTGAAATCCCAGCTCAGGTGGGATTTCCAGCTTGGAAAAACACCTGGAAACCCCCAAAAAGGGGAATTTTCCAAGCGCTCCTCCATCACTCGCATCTCCCGATCCCAAATCCCCAAACCGGGGTCGGAACCATCCCGGGAGGCTCCCGAGGTTGAGCTCGGCTGCGAGCCGGGCCCGGGGAGGGTTTGGCGGAGCAAATCCCGCTCGGAATGCGGGCGGGAGGAGCGGGGGCGGCGGCAGACGGGGCGCGACCGTCTGGGAGCCGCCACCGGCTCCTCCGGAGATGCCCCAAGGCCCGGGGTTGGTGACAACCTGCGAGCTCCGCCCTCGGAACCCCAAATCGCCTCTAAAATTCCTTAGAATTCCGTGCAAGCAACGATGGCCCTCACTCCTGCTCCCAAATCCCTCGGTTTTCTGGGAAATAAAATGTAGGTGGGGAGAAAAAATGGGTTTTGGATTAATTTTTCCCTTCTGGCGTGTGCTGGTAGGGTATTTAATCCTTCATAAAATTCAAGTTTAAATCATGTCGGAGCAGCAGAGAGCAGAAGCATCATTTCCAGGGGAAAAACCAAACAGGAATTCTTCCTGTGTGACCACCTGGATGTTTATTCCACACCTGTGGAATTAAAACAGGCAGAAAGCTGCTGCTCACTACAAGGAAACGTCGTAGAATCCCCCTGGTTCCTCTGTCAGGTGAGCTCTAAAATTTCCATGGAGGTCAAAGCAACTTTTATCCACTAAAGTAAAAAAAATCCCGAGGGAATCCAGAGATTTTTCCTGAAAAAAACAGAGAAAATCAAAGCAAAGAGATAAAAGAGGTGAGGAATATTTTTTTTTTTTTTCTGTAACCACAGCCAGTTCCTCCTTCCCAGAATTAATTACTCAGGTGCTAATTGTCATTCTTCCCTGAGCGCTCACCTTCCGGAGTAAACAGGAAAAGAGGCCAGAATGGTGGGATTTGGGTTCCTGTCATGGCTGGACCCAAATTTTCCCTCAGGCATGGACTGGAGGAGCCACTCACGTCCAGGTGAGCCTTAATGTCCTCTCCTCTCATCCTCCTGGCATCCCAAAAATTCCAGGGTTCCCAGAGCCGCTGGACACTGCCCTGGAGCTGGGTCAGACCCTCCCACCATGCCCAGGTCCTTGTGGGAATGAGGAGAGGGGAAAGTTGGGTCTGATGAAGGCCCAGGAGGGTTAATTGCAACCAGGAGTGGAGGGTTTGGGCAGGAAAATGGGGAGAATCCCTGAATTCTGTGAGAATCGATCGAAACACACAGAAAAAATTCCTTTTCCTGCTTGGGAAAATGGGAATTTTGGGTTGGAGGGGTTGGACCTCAACTCCATGTCCAGGTCTGGACAAGCATGGAAAGAGGAATGGGAAGGAGCCTGTCCAGGGGTGGGAACGGGGCTGGGGAAGGGTCTGGAAAATCCTGAGGGACTTGGGGGGGCTCAGCCTGGAGAAAAGGGGGATCCAGGGGGATTTTGGGATCTGCCAGGGGGGATCTGGGATCTAATCCCAGGGAATGGGGACAGAACAAGAGGAAACATCCCCAAACTGTGCCAGGGGAGGCTCAGGGGGGGAAATTTGGGAAAATTCCTCCTGGAAAGGGTGGGCAGGGCTGGGAAGGAGCTCAGGGAGGGTCGGAGCGGCCGCCCCTGGAGGTGTCAAGGAATTCCTGGAGATTCCTGGGGATGGCCGAGGAGGGATCGGACACAGCTCGGACTTGATGTTCTGGGAGATCTTTCCCAATCTCAGGGATTTTGGGATCCTGGAAAATCTTTGGCCCTTCAGCACAAGACCCTTGGAGCCGGGGGTGCTGCCCTGGTGGAATTCCCTGCTGGAATTCCCTCCGGAACGCCCGACCTGCCGTGGAGGAGCCGAAGGACGTCGCTGTGGGGTCCTGACTCACCGACACCAACGTGACAACTCCAAGGGCTCCAATTGCCCATAAACGTAATGGAGATTCCCAAATAAGTGCCAATTAGGGATAACGATCCAGCCCCGTGATGGTGACATTCCCACCTGTCCCTTTACGTCTCCCGAAATAATCCACTCTTGGCAGGCCCCAATTTCTGGCTAATCAAAGTTAACAACAGGGTGTAAAACAACTCGTGGTAGAAAGGGAGGCACAGGACCGGTCCTCAGAGATGGTTTTGAGGTGAGCCTGGAGCCCAGGGAGATAACGAGGAGCAGTTCCAACCGGAATATGGGATATTCCTCGGGAAGATAAGAGTTGGAAGCTGCTCTGGGGGGAAATTTCCACACCCGGCAGCCTGAGGAGGGGAAAATGAGGAGGGATTCATCTGCCTAAAAATTCAGCTCCCAAATCCGAGCTCTGCCCGGCGCAGTTTTTCCTCCTGTGGCAAAGGAGGTGTTTAAGACACGCTCTGCCAGTCCCAGTTTATCCCCGGAAAAGCCTCGGGGGCAGCGGAGCCTCCGGGGAAGGGGGAGAAGTTGCACGTGGGGAGCTGAGACTGTGGAAAAGCTGAGCCACCCGTGAGGTGGCAAAGAGCCCCGTGGGGATCCGTCAGCTCCGGGTGGAATTCCAGTACAGCGCTGGGAAGGAACCGGTGCTGACGCCTGGAATTCTCCGGGAGACTCCGAGTTTGGGGCGTAAACAGGACGTGCTGCTCGTGCTGGGTTGGTTCCTTTTGGGGTGGTTTTTTTTTTTCACCTATTTAGCATTTTTGTGATGGTCACGTTCCCATCTCTGTGAAATATCTGAGAGAAACGTGGATTTTTCCATAATCAGCAAAACTTTAATAAAAATTTTATCCTGGGCCTAAATCCCACTTAAACTGGAGCCTTTTGTACTTTTCTGTGAGGGAAAAACATCTTTAAAATGAGGGTTACTCTGTCTTGAATGGCTTGAGGTGCTCCTCAAAAAACCTGGAGTTGTGTCCCCACTGGAATTTCCAAGCACAGATGGTCTTAATCCATGGAGAGAAACGGGTTGGATGAATGAAATAATTTAATTTATCAGGAAAACAGAGTGAAATAATTTAATTTATCCGGAAAACAGGGACCTCAAGGTTTTGTGGGAGCGCTGGAGGATTGGCCATGCCTTTCCATGAGAATTAGGACAGGGTATTTCTCATAGTAAATCCAATTAATTATCCATCTTCCCTAATAACAGCAATCCCACTTTGGAAAAACTCCAGGTATCAAAACCCAACATTTATGGAAATAGGGCCACGGAAATGTCCCAGCGCATTAAATCCCTTTCTGAAAACCAATTAATTCAGCACCCGCTGCTTTGGTGATTTTTTTTAATGACTCCGCCATTCCCGTTGGGAACCTCATGACCGGGACCGGAGCGCGGCTGGCTCAGCATCACCTGCTTTCCTGGAAGAGGGCTTCCACCAGGAATTAGGATGCAAACAAACATGCAAAGCATGTGGGGGTGGAGCCTGCCGGGGCAGTTTGTGGTCAGCTGTCCATCCCCCTGGGCTCCCGCGTTTCCGGAGCTGACGCCACTCCGGCCGTATAAAAGGTTTGGGTTCCGAGGCTCCCGCCAGTTCCTTTGGCTGCTCCGTCGCTCGCCAGGACCGGTGACCCGGTAAGTCCTCCCTGGCTTTATCAGGGAATTTTTATCAGGATATCTCGTGGAAAAGAGAGTTCGCTCCTGGTCCTGGGAGAGCTTCGCTCCTGCGCTTCTCTTCTGGGATTTGTCCTGGAATTGGGAATTTTATTTAGGGTTTGCTCTGTCTGGAGGAGCTTGGAGAAGTCGCCTCCTCCAGGAATGTGGATGCTTCTCCTCCTCCCTGCTGTTCCATCCTGGTTAATTTGCTCCTGCCTCATTAAGGCTGGGAATTAAATAAATGAATGGATGCTGTGGAACAGCTCCTGGGACTTCAAACGGGATGGGTGGGAAGAGGCTCTATCCAGAAGGAGGGAACTGCAGAATTCCTGCAGGCAAAGCCAAGAGGAGGAAATGAGCTGGAAGTGGGAGCTGCAGCCTCTGGGCCAGCCCTTCCCTGGAGGAAGGATGAGCCCCATTAATCCTCCCCAAAAATTCCAGTGACGTCCCAGGATCTGGAGGATCACCAGGATGGGAGAGCTGGGAATGTTCAGCCTCTGGAGACCTCAGGATCTGCAGGAGCTCCAGGGAAGCTGGAGAGGGACTTTTCCTCAGGAACTGCAGGGACAGGACACAGGGAATGGGTTTACACTGAAATATGGAAATTTAGGTTGGATACTGGGAAGAAGCTGTGAGGGCCCAGGGTATTCCATGGATTCCTCATCCCTGGAAGTGTCCAAGGCCGGGTTGGACAGGTCTTGCAGCAATGTGGTCTGGGCTGGAGCGAGATGATCTTTGAGATCCCTCCCAAGCCAAACCACCCCGTGATTCCATAGGATAGTGGCAGGATCTGTGGCCTCTGGGCTTTGTGGTTGGGAATTCCCAGCCTGGGGGACGTGCCCAGGTGGGCGAGAGGATCTGATAAGAGATGAGCCCTGGAACATCTGCTGATGGAACTGGGAATAGGAGGAACTGGAGTATTTTTGTGTTTATGGCTTCTACAAAGTTGGCAATTCCATAAAATTCAGGATTTATGGCTCAAGGCTTCCTAACAGGTTCCCAGAGAAGGAAGGGGTTCTCTGGCAGCGTTAATTCCATAAAAACCCCTGGGGCTGGCCCACAATGCCAAGCTGACAGATCTGATCCCTGCAGGGGCCATTCCCTGAGGAGCTGGACTTGATGAGATCCTCGTGGGTCCCTTCCAACTCCAGACCCCAGGAATCCTGGACACAGGATCTTTTCCTAACCTTCCTTCCCTCAGCCGAACCGGAACGCGCCGAGACCTCGCACCACAAATCGCACCTCGATGAGCGCGCACCGATATCCTGATCGTTTCTTTTTTCTCTCTTCCCCAGCTTTTTCCCAGCTTTCTCCCAGCTCTTTCCCGCCGCCCCAGCACCTCCCCAAGATGTCCTACTACTACGAGCAGTGCAAGCAGCCCTGCCTGCCCCCTCCCTGCCTGCAGAAGTGCGCCAAGTGCCCGGAGCCCTGCGCCACCCAGTGCGTCGAGGTCTGCCAGGCCCCCTGCGCCACCAGCTGCGTCACCCAGTGCGTGGAGCCCTGCGCCACCCAGTGTGCCACCAGCTGCGCCCCGCAGTGCGTGGACGTGTGTGCCACCCAGTGTGCCACCAGCTGTGCCCCACAGTGCGTGGACGTGTGCGCCAAGCCCTGCTCCAGCCAGTGCGTGGAGGTCTGCGCCCCGCAGTGCGTGGACGTTTGTGCCACCCAGTGTGCCACCAGCTGCGCCCCGCAGTGCGTGGACGTCTGTGCCACCCAGTGTGCCACCAGCTGCGCCCCGCAGTGCGTGGACGTGTGTGCCACCCAGTGCCCCACCCAGTGCCCCGAGCCCTGCGTCACCAAGTGCGTGGAGCAGTGCCAGGCCGAGGTTTGCAGCACCAAGTGCGTGGAGAAGTGCGAGGCCGTGTGCCTGGAGCCCTGCTCCCACCCCTGCTGATCCCCGCGCGGGGCGGCCCCGGCGCCCGGTGAGGAGCCGGGGCCGCGGGTTCCGGACGGAAAACACGGCGCAGACCCATCGGCAACGCAACGTCCTGCTCCCACCGCCCCACGTTGTCTTCGTCTTGGGAAACGTTTCCTCTCCGAGTGCTCCCGGTGTTTTCGCTTCTGCTCCCGCCATGCCGGCGTTTTTCCTTGGGTGTTCCCGATATTTTAGCGTTGGGAATGCCAGGAAGCGCCGGCGGCAGCTGGTGGTGGAAGATGTCGATGCTTTTCCCCTCCCCTTCTCCTCTTGTCTCTTCTCAGTCTTGTAAATTCTCTGTGAAGCAATAAAAAAATGATCATCGATGGCACCGGCTGTCTTTTGTCTTTTTTCTCCCCTTTTCCACGACTTCAGACCCCAAAATATCTTCCCGAATTTCTGTTTTCAAAGTGGTTGGGGAGGGTTTTGTGCCTGAAGTAAAAAAACATTTAAATATGGAGAAATTCCTACGAATTTGACGAGGAAATCATCATCTGGTCAATTATTTTCTGAGAGATGCTTGAAATTATTGGTGGAAATTTGATTTTCAGACAGAATTTTGGTCTTCACAGCTTGGGATTTTGGAAGTGAATCCTAAACCGTTAAAAGGTGAATTTAAGTAGAAGAAAGCCTTAAATTAATAAACGAATTGAACATCTGGAAGGCACAGTTTTAAATAAATCTAAATAACTAAATTTAAATATTTAATTAAATAAATATTTCGAGAAATAAATTTTAATTCATTTTAATAAAGGCTCCTCCACCTTTATTCAGGATAACTTTGAAGCTGAAGGTGACCCCACAGTCTGGAGGGAGTTAAACCAATAAAAACCCCCAAATTTCAGAGATAAAGCCCCCACTGTGTCCCAGGCTGTGCCTGTGGCTTTCCTCACCTCCGGCTCGGTGCCGGCCACGCCATTTCCCCGTCTGGGAATGCTGAAATCGCTCCCCACCCACCCCCTCATTAGGGGAAGGGTGGGGAGCATCTGATCTGGAGAAGAAAAGAGAGATATTTATGCTCGGGGGCGTGCCGCCGCTGTTTCCAAATCGCCTTTTTAATGTGCAGGTGGGGAGGCGAGGAGCAGGTTCCTCTTTGTGACACCGGGAGGTGACACCGGGAGGTGACACCAGGAGGTGACACCCTCAGGCGGGGATGGTGGCAGGCGGAAAAAAACACAGCCGGGGAAGGCAAACAGCTGAGCACACCCGAGAGGCAGAGCAGGAGCAGGAATTCCGCCCAAAAATATGGATATGGATGGGGGAGAGAGGAATCAGCGCCTCGAGTTCCTCCGTGGAATTTGAGGATCCAGGCTCTGCCTCAGGGGCGACTCGGAGCGACGCTTTTGGGCATGGAAAAGGTTTTAGGAATCAGGGGGAGCGACCCCACAGCTGGGCCAGAAATTCCCGGGAAAAGGGATGGGGGAAGGAGGAATGTGCGCCTCAAATTCCTCCCGAGGAACCCAAATCCTTGAGGATCCAAGCTCTGCCCTGGAGGTGCCACTTTTGGGACATCCTCGGGGCGTGGAAAAGGTTTTTAGTCGGGAATCATGGAAAAAAAACAACCCCTACACCTGAACACACCTGGGCTGGGCATTCCCAGGAAAACTGATGGGGAAATGAGGAATTTGTGCCTCAAAATCCTCCAAATGTTTGGGGATCCAAGCTCTTGGAGGCCTGGAAAAGGTTTAAACCATGAATGGTGGGAAAGGTTTAAATCAGGAATCACACGAAGCCCCTTCCCCCCGTGAGTCACCTGATTCTGGAGCATCTCCACCCCCATCCATCACCTGGGCCTGCAAATAGAATTTTTCCATTTTCCCTGGGAACAGGGAGCACCTGGAAAATCCTGGAGGGACCTGCTGGGCTCCCAACAATTCCTGTGGCCAAGCCCCGAGGCCCCGGCTGTGGTCAGGGCCGGGAATGGCTGGAATTCCCGGGATATTTGCAATAAATGAGGGATATTTCATCAGGTGCAGGAGCCTGGAAAATCTTCCTGATTTCTTGTGTGTGTGGGGGGCTGTGAAATAAAAAAATTCCATTCCTGTTTTTGGGATGGGAATTAGAGGAGGGAAACGGCAAAATCCAGAACCAAACTGGGATCTGGTGTTTTCCAGGTTCCAAACTGGGATCTGGTGCTTTCCCAGGCTCCAAACTGGGATCTGGTGCCTTCCCAGGTTCCAAACTGGGGTCTGGTGCTTTCCCAGGTTCCAAACTGGGATCTGGTGCCTTTCAGGTTCCAAACTGGGATCCTGTGCTTTTCCCGGGTTCCAAACTGGGATCTGGTGCCTTTCCCAGGAGACAGGACAGATTCCCAACCCCACTCAGACTCCTCCAGGTGCTCCCTGGAGCCGAAATGATCCCTAAAACCCCTTCCCGAGCGGATCTGAATTGTCCCGGCTTTGCCGGATTCTTTGTGGGAATCTCTGCCCAGGATGGGGACGGTGCCAATAATTAAGAAATTACGAATAAATTATGAACAAATCGCCATGAGCAGCCCTGGGTGTGCCCCACGTGGAGAACACCCAGTCCCCCGCAGCCGGGAGAGGAGGGAATCTCGGCCGGGCTTTGAGCGAGGTCCAGGGGGTGGGAGCGGAGCCGGTTCCGGTTGTGAAAGATTCTGGTGGCCGGGTTTAATCCGCAGCCATCGGCCCTTCCCGAGGGATATAAAAGCCGCTCCTCGGGGACGCTCCACACCCGCAGCGCCTCCTCCTGAGCTCCCTCCCGCAGCAGGACGCGCCAGGTGAGTCCTCCCCTGCCCCTCTCGCTGCCCGGCTCAGGGCTTTGGTGCCCCGGGGTGGGGAAATTGGGATTTTTTCGCCGTTTTCTTCCCCAAACTGGGGTTGTCTCCCCCTAAATATTCCGCCTGCAACGGGTGGAAAATCAGATTATAGAATTTTGGGAGTTTAGAGGCTCCAGCTGGTGGTTTGGGACTCTTTGGGTCAGAACTGTGATCATTTTTCCCGGATTGATAAGAATCCTGTGGATAACGAAAGGTTGGCATCCATGGGCAGATGGTGGAACAGCTTCCAGGAGTTCCGGGGATCCTGGTTCCGTTTCCTGGGAAAAAATCCTCAACCCACCTGAATTTCATGATAAAATCCTCAACCCACCCGAATTTCATGATAAAATCCTCAACCCACCTGAATTTCATGATAAAATCCTCAACCCACCTGGATTTCATGGCCCCGGGTGTGGCTCCTGCTCTGGGGGGACTCAAGGAGCTGGGGCAGAGGCGTGGGGCTTCCAAAAATTGGTATCAAATATTGGGAATATTATCAAATGCTGGGAATATTATCAAATATTGGGATTGGCATCCAATCCTGGGATCGTTATCAAAGGATTTTTCCCCACCAAAACTCCCAATCCTGAGATTTTCCCGATTTTCTGCTCCCCTTTTGCTGCTTTTCTTGGAGCTTCTCCTGGAGTTCAGCTTTCCTCCAAATCCCCCTTTTTTTCCCTGAGCTTTTGAAAGTCGAGATTGCCAGGAAAAAATGAGCGGAAGGAAGGAAGGAAGGAAGGAAGGAAGGAAGGAAGGAAGGAAGGAAGGAAGGATTGGTGCCGTTTGTCTCCTCTCCAGCTCTGCAGCCTTTCCCTGGCTTTGTTAGGCTGGGTTTTGCCTCTGATCCTTGGTTTAGGCACAGCTACTCCCTGATCCCTCAGCGGGGAATGGGATGGGATCCAAAAAAACCCCAATAAGAGACGGGAAACAACTCCCCAAAATTCGGATTTCAGGGATTTAATCCCAGGAGCTGCCTGGTTTGGGACTGGGATTAAGTTTAAATCAGCGGGGTCGATCTCAAAGCTGAGGCAGCGCCCGGAACCTCAACACCCCAAAAAGGCGAATTTAAGCCTAAAACCGGCTCAGTTCTCTCCGTGATTCTGATTCCAGGCCCAGCCAGGATGTCCCAGCAGCAGAAGCAGCCGCAGCAGATCCCGGCCCAGTGCCAGCAGAAGTGCGGGGCCCTTCCCAAGGGGGTCCAGCAAAGCCAGGCCTCCAAAGGCCAGGCCCAGGCGGCCGTGAAGAGCCTCCCCCAGCAGCAGCAGCAGCAGCAGCAATGCTCCAAGCAGAAGTAGGAGCCGTCCCAAATCCCAAATCCTGCTTTTCCCACCTCTCCTGGCTCCCGGGAACGTCTCCAGAGCTGCAGCTTTGCTTGCCAGAAGTTACCTCATAACGAGATGAGCTTAATTAGGTTTAAAAAGTGAGAAATGAACGGCGGGGCTGGCTTTAATTCCGAGTTTAATTTGGGATGTGGTGCAATAAAATGATGGAATGACCTCGTGGTGGCTGCCTGGTGTTTTTGTTGGTGCTCTTCTCCCGCTTTCCCTTCTCTTTCTCTTTTGTTTTCCCCCAAAATTCCAACTTTAAGCACACACAAACCCCGGGTTTTGCAAGCTGAGCCTCCTCTCCATCTGTTTCAGGAGAGGCCATTGAAAATCCCCAAAACTTGATTTAAAAAACCCCACAATTTGGTACAAAAATCCTCAAAACTTGGTATAAAAATTCCCACAATTTGATTAAAAAAAAAAAAAATCCCCAAAGCTTGATATAAAATTCTCCAAAACTCGGGATAAAACTTCCCAAAACTTGGTTTAAAAATCCCCAAAACTTGGTATAAAAATCCCCAAAATTTTGTACAAAAGCCCCCACAATTTCATAAAAAAACAAGACCCACAACCTGGTATAAAACCCCCCACGACCAGGAACAAAAATTCCCCAAACTCGGTACTGAAAGTCGCTTTTATTGTGGAATTTTCACAGTGAAATAAATCCTGGATCCAGCAGCAGCCGAGAACAATCCCGAGACAAAGTCCCAAACAGCGACGGGTGGCGAAACATTCCCGGCTGGAATTCCGCCTTTATCCCGTCTGCGCCACGCCCGGGGTTAATCCCTTCCCAAACATGTCTGGAGTGGAGTTAATTAGCCATAAATTTGGGTAATTAGGGAATATTCACGGCCTGACCTGTTCTTTATCCCAAAATTCTTCCTTTTCCCCCCTCAATCCCAAAGGATTCTTTTTAATCCCACCAAAGTCAGATCCGTCCTAAAAAAATCTTCATTTTTCTCCCTCAGTGCCAAAGGAATATTTTTTTATTCAGCGCTAATTCCCGATTGGGGAAGCTCTGAGAGTTTTGGCGGCAGATTCCGCTGATTCTTTATAGGGAAAAACTTCCCAAATTCCAGGTGGGAGCTGGAATCAGGGGGGAAAAGCAGGAAAAAGGGGATGAGCTCCTCCCTGGGTTTGGGGATTTTCTTTTTAACTTCATTAACCCCGCCTTGCTCCATGATTTTATTTTTTTGGGGGGTGGCTTTTTGGGCATTCCAAAGCCGCGGGATTGGGGAAAAAGGGCAGGAATTTGGGAAGGGGAGCGACAACCCTGCTGGAAAAGCATTCCCGACGGGAATTCCCTGCTGTTAGTAAAGGACAAGGCGTTAGCGGGAGGGGCGGCCGGAGGGAATTCCTGACAAAAGCTCTGCAGGGGTTAAAAAAAACAAAACCAACAACAAAAAAGGCTTGGAAAAACCTCTGGATTCGGGGAGAAAACCCCCGGGATCGGGATTTCCCCCTCTATTTCTGCCACGGGCCGGGCTGCTGCAGCTGCTGCTCCAGGGGAGGGAATTTCTCGGGAAGGGAGCGCTGCTCCGGGATGGGCACCGGGATCTCCTGGAATTCCTGCTTTTCCTGGGAAGAGGGGCTGGGGTCTGAGATCTCCTGGAATTCCTGCTTTTCCTGGGAAGAGGGGCGAGGGTCTGAGATCTCCTGGAATTCCTGCTTTTCCTGGGAAGAGGGGCGAGGGTCTGAGATCTCCTGGAATTCCTGCTTTTCTTGGGAACACGGAGCGGGCACCGGGGTCTCCTGGAATTCCTGCTTTTCCTGGGAACACGGGCTGGGGTCTGAGATCTCCTGGAATTCCTGCTTTTCTTGGGAACACGGGCTGGGCTCTGAGATCTCCTGGAATTCCTGCTTTTCCTGGGAACACGGGGTGGGGTCTGGGGCCGGGATGGGGACGGGGGTGTCCTTGCATTCCTGTTTTTCCGGGATGGACACCAGGCTTTCCTGGAATTCCTGCTTTTCCTGGGAGCACGGGGCTGGTTCAGGGATTGAAACCGGGACGGGGACAGGGGTGTCCTTGCATTCCTGTTTTTCTGGGATGGACACCGGGATTTCCTTGCGCTCCTGCTTTTCCTGGGCGCACGGGACAGGGTCGGGGATGGACACCGGGATTTCCTGGCACTGCTGCTTCTCCTGGGAGCACGGGACAGGGTCAGGGATGGACACCGGGATTTCCTGGCGCTCCTGCTTTTCCGGGATGGACACCGGGATTTCCTGGCGCTGCTGCTTCTCCTGGGCGCAGGGAACGGGACCCGGGATCTCCTTGACCTCCTGCTTCTCCAGCGTCGGTTCCGGGCAGGATTTCTCTTCCAGGCGCGGAGCAGGTTCGGGGGTCGGGAACGCCGCGGGGAATTGGGTTTGCTGCTCCTGGGGCACCGCAGCTTCCCCTTTTCCCGCTTCTGGGATCGCCTTTTCCGGGAATTTCGCCTCTGCCGGGAGCGGCTCGGGGCAGGGGGAGGGCGCCGGGATTTGGGGATGCTCCTGGCTCTGTTTTGGGGTGGTTTTACCCAAACCGGGGGGGAGCTGCAGCTCCTGCTTGATTTGCATCTGGTTCAG
Organism: Fringilla coelebs; assembly: GCF_963513975.1. Lineage (NCBI taxonomy): Eukaryota > Metazoa > Chordata > Aves > Passeriformes > Fringillidae > Fringilla > Fringilla coelebs. The sequence continues at coordinate 449,837 of NC_140055.1, forward strand.
AGACATTTCTGCGGGAAAACGGGATCACCTGGAAAAAAAAAGTGGGAATTTCTTGTGTTACGAGGGGGCGAGGGTGACACAATTCTGGAAAACGGGTTAAAATGTAATAAAGCCGAGTTTTCCTGCTCTGCCCTTGGCTTCCCGAGGCTAAAACCAAACATTTCAGGACAGAAAAAAAAAGAATATAAATGTGTGGCCAAGGGGATGTTTTGGACTGAAATAATTCCTGCTTTTCCCCCTCGATTTTCAGCTTTTCCTTGGAATTTGGAACGCCAGGGGAGCTTTCTCGAGGCTCCGGCGAGCTGAGGGTTAAATTCCCAGGAGAGAGCTCCTCCTCTCGCTCCGGTCTCACCCGGCTCCGGTGACAATGCCGAGGGTTTGGGTGACCCTGGAAGGGTCCTCGGAAGGGAATTCCCAGGGATAAAGCGTCCCCGAGGTCCGGGATTGTCGCCGCCGTCCCCTCTGAGTCAGAGCGGGCAGCGCGGGTTTCTCCTCCCGGACAATTTGGGGACAATTTGGGGACAATTTTGTGGCCGCTGAAGGCTCGCCCGGACCTCGGGAATTCCTGCGCTGCCGCTTTTTAAAATCCGAGGGCAGGAGTGAAAGGTGAGAATTCCAAAAGGGATTTGAACTCCCCAGGGCAGAGAGAGGGGAAATTCCTCCTCCCTTCCCCGGGGGTTCCCAGCTCCCCTCACAGCCAATTCCTTCCTCTCTTCCCTTTCATTTAATTTTTTTTTTTTTTTTTTACATCTGATAAGACCTTGATTAATTAATTAATTAATTAAGATCTTGTTCCTGACATGGATGAGGCAGCACACGGGGAATATTTTCACTCCTTGTCTCCCTGCAGCGCCCTCTTGCTCCCAAATTTTCCTCTTTCCAAGGAATTCCTGGGTGAAATGGAAGTTTTGAAAGCATTTTGGTTATAAAATCAAATTGGAAAATCGGTTTGGCAGGAGAGGGTTTGGTGTCCTTCCCTGGAGGGAGGAGATTAAACCAACGGAATTCCATCTGATCCCTGCCTCAGGAAGGGTCTAATTTAGGGCTTAATTACCCTCAGATTTAGGCTCGGTCTTAATTTGCCTTCCAGTGCCATTTCCAGGCTGCCCCAATGCCCACAAATTCCCTCCTTTCCAGGAACCCTCCAGGTATCCCAAGGCACCAAATCCAACCCTTCCTGAAAGGCAGAACCCCAGATATCCCCCCAAAAATTGGGATTCTCAATCCCAGGCATCCCCCCAAAATATCAGGGTTCTCCATCCCAAATATCCCCTCCAAAATCTCAGAATTTTGAATCCCAAACCTCCCCAAAAATCTCAATATTCTCAACCCCAACCCTCCCCAAAAATCTCGACATTCTCAACCCCAAACCTCCCCAAAAATCTCGATATTCTCAACCCCAAGCCTCCCCAAAAATCTCGATATTCTCAACCCCAAACCTCCCCAAAAATCTCAATATTCTCAGCCCCAAACCTCCCCAAAAATCTCAGAGTTCTGAATCCCAAACCTCCCTGAGGAACCTCGGGATCCCCAATCCCAAAGCTCCCCGAGGAACCTCAGGACTCACCCAGCCGGCGCCGAGGGAGCAGCGGGAGCGGAGTGGATGCTGGAGAGGGGAGATTTGGGATCTTTTATAGGGTTTGGAAGCCCTGCCTTCTGGGAATGAGTCCTCCTGGCTGATGAGCTCACTCTTTCACAAGAACCTTGCCCGGCCGGGTTTTACACGTAGGCACTTTCCAGAGAGGATTCTGAGTTCGTTCCCCTGACTAATCCCGCTGAACCGTGGGATTTCTCCCTGGATAAAGGTCAGAGCCTCGGGATCGTGGAGTCCTTGGAGAACCCGTTGAGGTTTGGGGGCTTGGTGGGGTTTGGTGCCACCTCAATCCATCCAGGGGTCATTCCAGAGCTAAAACACCCCCCAGTGTCTGAAATTCCTGGGATTTATTGGGAATTCCCACCTCAATCTATCCAGGGGTCATTCCACAGCTTAAACACCCCCCAGTGTCTGAAATTCCTGGGATTTATTTGGAATTCCCACCTCAATCTATCCAGGGGTCATTCCACAGCTAAACCTCCCCCAATGTCTGAAATTCCTGGGATTTATTGGGAATTCCCACCTCAATCCATCCAGGGGTCATTCCACAGCTGGACCTCCCCTGGGTTTTCCTTGGGAAATTCTTCATGGATTTTCCTCAACTTTCATTTCAGTTTGGAATCACCCGGAGGTATTTCCTGGAAATTCCAGGAATTTCCTCCTGGAAAGGGCGGTCAGGGGCTGCCCAGCGAGGTTTGGAGTTGCCACCCCTGGAAGTGTCCAAGGAATTCCTGGAGAGGGTTTGATCCATCTAAAGATGGACTCGCTGATCTTGGAGGGCTTTTCCAAGCTCGATGATCCTCTGGAATTCTCTGGATAAACCTCATTTTCCACGGAGATGCAGCTCTCACCCACCCAAACGTGATGGAGCAGGGAGCTGAGTTCATCTCCAGGGATTTTTAACAATATCCAAGATTTTTCCCACCCAAATGGAATTGGGGGAACCGGCCCCACAGAATTCCAGAAGGGAATTCAAAAAGGCGTTTCAGCCTAGATGTGAAATAAAGAGCATTCCCTGAGGATTAGCCCAGCTGGAACGAAAACCAGATATTTATGGAGTGGGGGAACCCTCTGAAATCCAATCCCAATCCCCAAATCTCCGGCATCCATCGGGACACGGCTCCTGGAGACACCAGGTCCCACCCAGACGGGAATTTCGTCACCTTTGGTCACCCCGGGCTCATCCCCGCCGCCGTTCCGGAGCTTTTATCGGATCCAGATCCCGACACGATCGCTCCAACAGGCTGGGCTGGTCCCACGTCACCTCCCGGAATTCCTGGGCAGCGCCTGGAAGTGGCTGCAGCTTCCTCCCTCAACAACCCTTCGGCAGCACGAGGCTGGAAAATTCCGGAATTTTCTCCCATCCGTACAATTCCCATTTTCCCCCGGGTCCCTAGGCTCGGTTTTAGTCTCCAGCTTTGGGAATACCCCAGCCCGAGCCCAAAGCCTGACTCAGGCCTCGCTGGTGCTCGGCTGGTGCCGATTCCAGGCTGGAATTAGGGCGCTTCCCAGACCTGCCCGGCCGCTTTCGAGGCAGCCTGGCGGCTGGCAGGGCTCGGAACCGAGATAAGCTCCTGGAATTGTGCCCTTCCCGCGGGAGATGCAGGGAAGGAGATCAGAGCCCTTAAAACCTTGGGGTTCGGCACGGCCCCGTTCCTGGAGGTGTCCGGGGAAAGGCTGGATGGGGCTTGGAGAGAGCTGGGACACTGGGAATTGTCCCTGGCTGTGGCAGGGCCTGGGAATGGGATCCTCCTGAAGGTCCTTTCCAAGCCAAACCGTTCCGTGATCCTCTGATTTTCTGGGAGTCTCTGATTTTATTATTCCGTGATTTCGTGCTTCTGTTATTCCCCAATTCTCTGATCCTCTTTTTCCACGAGTTTCCTGATTCCCTGACTCTCTTATTCCATGATCTTGTGATTCTGGGATCCTCTAATTCCATCACTTTGTGCTTTTATGATTCCAGGATCCTCTGATTCCGTGATTTTCTGATTTCATGATTCCATGATTCCCTGATTTTACCATTCCATGGTTTCATCATTCCCTGATCCTGGTTTTTGCCCCGCCGAGGCCGGAGCAGCCGAGTTTGAGGGCAGACAGGGAATTTCACCACCTCCAACCTTCCACCCGAATTTCTGTGCAATATTCCCGAGGGAATTCTCCTCCTCAGGTCGGTGCTGTCCATCCCTCAGAGCCCCAGAGAGGGACAGGACACCTCCACCTGCCCGGGACATTTTTATTTCAGCAATAAATTAAGGATTTCTGGAATATTTCGGTGCCAAATTTAAACCCAGAACTTGCAACGCCCAGGGATTAAAGTCAAACACTTCCCATGGCTGGGAGGGAGAGACCTAAACCTAAACCTAATCCTAAACCTAATCCTAAACCCTGTCTGGAGATCAGGAGATGTGGCCTGACCTTAAACTGGTTTGGATCCAGTCTGGAAAAGCTCCGGAGGTCACCGGGCAGCAACCTCAGCACAAAAATTATGGATATTGCCCAAAGAGGCTCCGGAGCCAGCCCCTGGAAAGGGAGGGAACGTTTTTCCCCGAGGAGAGGTGGAATTGCTCTCCCCATCCCCGGGAGTTGCACAAAAATCTATTTTTAGCCAAACCTTTGGGAAAAGGACGGGAGGAACGTGAGGGAATGGAGGGAACCCCGGTACATCCCGAACACTCCACGAATTCCAGGGATCCGACACCGCGGGGAAGGAAATCCCCGGGCCGGCATTCCCAGGGGGGAATGGCTGCTCCAGATCCCACAAATCCCGAATTTATCAGGGACCTCCCGGGGGCCGAGCAGGGAATTCCCAGGAGTGATTCCAGGAGATCCGAACGGGAGCTGGCTGGGATGTCCTGGAGGAGTCTCGGCGTCTCCAAGGGTCCTGGAGCTCCTTCAGTCCACTCTGCCAAAAAAATGGATCTGAATTTTGGGAAGGGAGGATCCCTCACCCAAGATCCCATGGATGCTCCTTCACCTTTTTTGCCACCTCAGAATTGGGGATTTTCACGCAATTCCCAGATTTTTTGGGAAGTGAGGACCCCTCCCTCAGGACCCTAAGGATGCTCCCTCACCTTTCTTCCACCCAGGATTTGGGGGAAGGATCAGACTTTTTGGGGAAGTGAGGATCCCTCCCTCAGGACTCCACAGACACCCCCTGATTTTTGCCACGCAGGATTTGGGGATTTTTCTGCAGGGATCAGATTTTTTTGGGGAAGCAAGGATCCTTCCCTCGTGATTTCATGGATTCTCCCTGATTTTTTCGCCAGGATTCAGCACCTTTGTGCACAGAGGGGAGGATCCTCGGGAACTTTTGCCCTGCCGGATTTCAGCCGTGACTCAGGAGCCGCCGAACCGGCCCGGCCGGGCCCGGGGCTCTGCAGGGTTCGGCTCCGCCCAGCTCGTTGTTGTGTCCAGCTCCGGGCTGGACATGGCGGTGAACTCATCAAACAAAGGCTTAATTAGCACCTGCTGGATGGCTTAATTAGCACCTGCAGCATCTGCCGGTATCGGTCTGGAGCCTGGAGCAGCTCCTGTCCCAAACTCCCGGGACCTTTGTGCCTTCCCTGGAGGGGCTTGGAGCCCCCCGGGAGGGTGGGGATCCCACAGGATGGGATCCGAGGTCCCAAAAAACCTGGGCACCCCCAAGTGCTGCAGGATCCAAGGACTGGATCTGGAGTGTCCATGGGCTTTTCCTGGTGGTTTTTTTCTGACAGGCTGGGAATGTTGGGAATGTTGGGAATGTTGGGAATGTTGGGAATGTTGGGAATGCTGAGGCTGTGGAGACCCCAAAGCTCCTCCAGGATCTGAGGGGCTCCGGGGAAGCTGGAGAGGGAATTTTCCTCAGGAACTGCTGGGACAGGACACAGGGAATGGGGCCGGGGGGACAGAGGGGGAATTTGGGGGGATTTTGGGGAGGAATTGCTCCCTGTGAGGGTCCCAGGGAATTCCATGGATTCCCCATCCCTGGAAGTGCCCGACTGCAGCCTGGAGCCACCAGGGCCAGCAGAAGGTTGGAATGAGATGATTTTGAAGATCCCTTCCCACCCAAACCATTCCATAATTCCTTGATTCCTGAGCTTCCCAGGATCCAGACAACTCCTATAAAACTCTGACTTTCCCGGCTGAGTCAGGGACTCAAGTCTCCTGTAAAACCTCCCCATAAATCCCCCAAACCTCAGCCCAAAGCTTCTGAGTCCCATTTTCGGATTTCCCAGCCTGTTCCTGAGTGCTCCTGGGCTGCTCCCTGGAAAAACCTCCTGCTAATTCCAGGCCTAAATTAATCCCTAATTTCTTCTCTTCTTGAAAACCTCCTGCTAATTCCCAGCCTAAATTCAGTCCTAATTTCTTCTGTGCTCCTTGAAAACCTCCTGCTAATTCCCAGCCTAAATTTATCCCAAATTTCCCCCGCAGGGCTCTGGTTGCCTCACTGAAACCCCACAACTCTTCCAGCAGCCATCCCATCAAAGAACCCATCCCGATTGCTTCATTCCCCCTCCGGAGCTCACCGGGGATGAACTCTCTGGAGTTCAGCCTTTCCCAGGTTTTTCCAGGACCTGCTGGAAAGTGCAGCAGCCTCGGGGTCACCCAAGGAGGGATTGGGATGCAGAGCTGGGTTTCAGCCTTCCTGACCTCTTGGAAAAGGATAAAATCCCTTTTTTTTTCTGGAATATCAGCTCTGTGGTGCTCCTGGTGCCACTGGAAAAGGCAATTTTTGGTCTTTGAGCAAAAAAACCAAAAGGATTTATCTTGGATTTTGTTGGTTCCATGAGCTGGGCTGAGTTAATCACTAAAATAATTAAAATTACAACCCTGGGCTTGCCATTTGCTCCGTCCCAACACCTGCACGAGGCCAAACCCCAAATCCCAGGGTTTTATTCCCTGTGAAATCCCAGCACAGGGATGGAGCCGATGGATGGAGGCGCTGAGGGAAGAAAAACTGGTGCTGAAATCCCCAAAAAAGCTGAGCTTTGAGAAGTCACCGGGGTTATTCTGACCCTAAAGCCAGGCTTAACCTCCCCCAAGCCTGGCCCAGAACAAAGAGCTCCTAATTAGAGAAACCAAAAGTTAATTAAGTAATAAAACCCTTTTAGGGTGAAGCAAGAGGGACCAGGTGAGGAGTTTCATTCTCTTTTTGCCCTGAGCGATGTCAAATCACCCAAATCGGGAATTTACTCATAATGAGAGAAGTTTTCTTGTCTGCAGCTCCTGTGCAGCTCTTTAATTACAAATTAATTAAATTAATTAAATTACTCTGAGCGCGGTCCCTGCTCGTCCCCTCACGTTTCCTTTGGTCCTTGCCCTTCCCTTCCTGCCCCGTGCCTGGAATGGTTTGGAATGGTTTTGGAATTCTGGAATGGTTTGGAATGGTTTTGGAATCATGGAATGGTTCGGAATGGTTTTGGAATGGTTTTGGAATGGTTTTGGAATGGTTTTGGAATCATGGAATGGTTTTGGGATGGTCTGGAATGGTGGAATGGTTTTGGAATGGTTTTGGAATGGTTTGGAATGGTTTGGAAAGGTTTTGGAATGGTTTTGGAATGGTTTGGGTGGGAAGGTACCTTGGATCTCATCCAGTTCCAACCCGAGGTCAGGGACACCTTCCCCCACCCCAGGCTGCTCCCAGCCCTGCCCAGCCTGGCCTTGGACACTTCCAGGGATGGGAAATCCATGGAATTCCCTGGGACCCTCCCAGGGAACAACTCCCCCCCAGAATCCCCCCCAAATTCCCCCTCTCTCCCCCTGACCCCACTCCCTGTGTCCTGTCCCAGCAGTTCCTGAGGAAAATTCCCTCTCCAGCTTCCCTGGAGCCCCTCAGATCCTGGAGGGGCTCTGGAATTCCAACATTCCCAACATTCCCAACATTCCCAGCTGTTCCAGCAGTGGGAGCAGGAGCCCCTGAGAGGTTTTGCCCTGCCAGGTCCTTCCCGCGGGGTGGGACAATCCCAGACCCAGCGGGAGCAGGGGCTGGGCCGAGCCCAACCCGAAATTAAAACTTTTCCTGGAGACAGAGAGAGGGAGGGAGGGAGGGAGGGAGGATCCCAAGGGATTTTCCAGGAGCCGCCTGCGCGGGCCGATGCTGCGCTCTGGTGGTTGGGGACACTCGGGTGACACTCGGGGGACACTCGGGTGACACTCGGGGGACACTCGGTCCTCTGTCCCCTGGTGGAAAAGGGACATGGAGGGGCTGGAGCAGCTGGAGAAGGTTCTGGAAAATCCTGAGGGAGCTGGAGGGGGGCTCAGCCTGGAGAAAAGGGGGATACAGGGGGAATTTGGGATCTGATCCAGGGGGGATTTGGGATCTGATTCCAGGGGGGGATTTGGGATCTGATCCAGGGGGGATTTGGGATCTGATCCAGGGGGGGATTTGGGATCTGATCCAGGGGGGATTTGGGATCTGATCCAGGGGGGATTTGGGATCTGATCCAGGGGGGGATTTGGGATCTGATCCAGGGGGGGATTTGGGATCTGATCCAGGGGGAATTTGGGATCTGATCCCAGGGAATGGGGACAGAACAAGAGGGAATTGAGCCTCGAGCTGTGCCAGGGTGGGAAATTCGGGAAAATTCCTCCTGGAAAATGGAAAAGGCTTTGGAAGGGGCTCAGGGAGGGTTGGAGTGGCCGCCCCTGGAGGGGTCTGAGGAATTCCTGGAGATTTTTCTGGTCCAGGTGGGGATCGAGCTTGGACTTGATGACCTTGGAATTGTTTTCAGGGATTTTGGAATTGTGCCCTTTTCACCCCACCAGGGGAAGGTGGAGGACAGGAGTTAAAGCAGGGAGGGGCTGGAGGAGGGAGGTCCCGAAAACCGCGGGAGGAGGAGCCCGGTGGGACCTCGGGGATTCTCCACCCCACCTTTAACGAGTCAGGAACGCGGATTTGGAGGGTGAGGCGCCAGGAATGCAGAGCTCCCTCCCTGCTCCAGAAATAGAAAAAAGGTTTTGTTCTGGCAGCAGAACAAAAGGAGAGAGAAGGGGAAACAAAAACAAAAAAGGTGAATTTTCAACGCGCGATCCGAGGCGTTGGGTTGAAACCGCGGGAGATGGGAAATCAGCCCGGCTCCAGGAATTCCCACCTGGGGAAGCACCTTCCAATTTTCCAGGTGGAAATTCCTGCTGGTGTCCCCCCTGCCGCCGTCCAGACCTGGAAAAATCGATATAAATTTATATAAACGGCACCTGTTTATGATTTGTATTTATATGGACGTGAAGTGCTCGTTCTGGTCCAAGCGAGGTTCAAACCTGCAAAAATGGGAGCTGAAAACCCCGGAGGAGTTGTGGCTTCAGATCAAAGGAAGGATTCCTGCAGGAGAGGAGCCACAACAAAGCCGAGTTCCCGTGGTCCAGGTGGAGGCGGACACTCGGAGCCGACCGGGAAAATCCGGATTCGTTCCCGATGGAGAATTCCCGGAAAAAGGGAGGGTCTCACCCTCTGGGCTCCTTCCCCCATGTGGGCCACAATTCCCCAAGAGCTCCCAAACTTCCTGATTCCTTTTCCTGTCCAAAACATTCGGGGCCCTTTCTCCTGGCCACAAAAACCACCTGGGTGGGGCCATTTCTCTGAGCTCACAAGAAACCACAATTTTTAATAAAAAAAATTAAAATATTCAGGGCCTGACCCCTCCCTGTGGGTTTGAGCTCTGTGTTGGTGTCACCAGGGCTGGGCTTTATTTTGTCCTGGTCCCTCTCAGCTCTGCTGGAGCCAGCAGGGCCAAATTGGCCTTTTTGGGGTTGTTTTGTGTCATTATGAACCCATAAAAGCGCTGAGCAGATTTCTAATGACTTAAAAAATCCACCTTCTCTTTTTTGGGGTTTATTTTGTGTCAAAATGAACCCATAAAAGCGCTGAGCAGATTTCTAATGGCTTAAAAATTCCACCTTCTGTTTTTTGGGGTTTATTTTGTGTCATTATGAACCCATAAAAGCGCTGAGCAGATTTCTAATGGCTTAAAAAATTCATCTCCTGGTTTTATGAAGATTTTTTTCACTCTGTGTGTGATAAGGAGTTGAATCAGTGAGAAATTCACACGTGATTTTTGGAGGAAGTTTATTTTTGGGTGGCAGCCCCAGCTGGTTGTGCAAGGGCTGTGCCTCACCTGTCCCGGTCACCTGAGAGTCACCAGGGCCACATTCCCGCTGCTCTGGGGACAGGTGACAGCCCCGGGACCCGCGTGGGGACACCCGGAGCCAGAGGTGACAAAAAGCTCCAGGAGCTGATAAACTTCCTCCAGCCCCGTGTGACTTCCCCAGGCATTCACCTCCTTGTCTCCCAGAGGTTAAAAAACTCCTAAAACCAGAAATTCCTTTTTTTAGGTCATTAAAAATCTGCTCAGCACATTTATGGGTTCATTGGGATACAAAATAAACCCCAAAAAACAGAAGGTGGATTTTTTAAAGTCATTAAAAATCTGCTCAGCGCTTTTATGGGTTCATTGGGATGCAAAAAAATTCCCCAAAAAAGTAGGTGGATTTTTTAAGTCATTAAAAATCTGCTCAGCACTTTTAGGGGTTCATAATGACACAAAATAAACCCCAAAAAAGAGAATATGGATTTTTTAAGCCATTAGAAATCTGCTCAGCGCTTTTATGGGTTTATTTTGACACAAAATAACCCCAAAAAACAGAAGGTGGATTTTTTAAGTCATTAAAAATCTGCTCAGCGCTTTTATGGGTTCATAAGGACACAAAACAACCCCAAAAAGGCCAATTTGGCCCTGCTGGCTCCAGCAGAGCTGAGAGGGACCAGGACAAAATAAAGCCCAGCCTCGGTGACACCAACACAGAGCTCAAACCCACAGGGAGGGGTCAGGCCCTGAATATTTTAATTTTTTTTTATTAAAAATTGTGGTTTCTTGTGAGCTCAGAGAAATGGCCCCACCCAGGTGGTTTTTGTGGCCAGGAGAAAGGGCCCCGAATGTTTTGGACAGGAAAAGGAATCAGGAAGTTTGGGAGCTCTTGGGTAATTGTGCCCCACATGGGGGAAGGAGCAGAGAGGGCGAAATCTTCCTTTAATTATGGAATTCTCCATCAGGAATGAAGATTTTGATGGATAATGAGCTGCACCCACCACAAGGGCGGATTTGTGTTCCTGTTTTCCCTCACTGGATCAAAACCCACACCCAAAACTTGGCCAAACAACCCCAAAACTTGGCATTGCGGGCTGGAGGAGCTGAAACCCCAGAGCTGGAGAATCCCATGGAAAACCCGTCCCAAATCCAATAATTGGGACCACCCCATCCCTGTGAGCCCCCCAGGACTGGGAAAACCCCTGGAAAACCCAATCCTACACATCCAGGGCTTCCATCGCCACAAACAGCCCCGGGGCTGGGGCCGCTGCTCCGAATGCCGCGGAGGATTAATTATCCCGAGGTAATTACTCTGGGAAGCTGACATGGAACCACTCATTGTCGGGGATGAGTCGGCGGCTCCGACTCACTCCGGGAGGGCCACGGGGCTTGCGGGACCCGGCGGCTCCTCCGGCGGCCCCATAAAAGCTCCGGCGGAGCCGGGACGCTCCGGTCGCCTCTGGAAACTCTTCCCGCCCCCGGGAGCTGGGTGAGTCCGGTCCCGGAGCCTCTGGAGACGCCGGGATGGGGAATTCGGGGGGGATTCCCGGTTCCCACCGTGGGGATGGGCTGGGTGGGGCGGCTCGGAGGAGATTCCACATCCCGGGAAGGGTCCAAGGTGGGGTTTGGGATTGGGGATTGGGTTTGGTGAGGTCTGGGGTGGGTTTGGGAAAATACCGGCTCGTTTTGGGGTGGGATTGGTGGATTCCAGGGAGAGATCTGGGGTGGTTTTAGGAAAAAGAATTGGGGTGGGATTGGTGGATTCCAGGGAGAGATCTGGGATGGGTTTAGGAAAAAGAATTGGGGTGGGATTGGTGGATTCCAGGGAGAGATCTGGGGTGGTTTTGGGAAAAAGAATTGGGGTGGGATTGGTGGATTCCCATAAGAGATTTGGGGTGGGTTTAGGAAAAAGAACAGCTCATTTTGGGGTGGGATTGGTGGATTCCAGGGAGAGATCCGAGGTGGTTTGAGGGAAAATAACAGCTCAGTTTGGGGTGGGATTGGTGGATTCCAGGGAGAGATCCGGGGTGGTTTGAGGGAAAATACCGGCTCGTTTTGGGGTGAGATTGGAGGATTCCAGGCAAAGATCTGCAGTGGTTTTGGGAAAAAGAACTGGGGTGGGATTGGTGGATTCCAGGCAGAGATCTGGCGTGGTTTTAGGAAAAATACCGGCTCGTTTTGGGGTGGGATTGGTGGATTCCAGGGAGAGCATCCCCTGCAAGAAAGGGTGGTGGGAGGGACTCTCCATCAGGAGCTGGAGCGACAGGAAAAGGGGGAATGGGGTAAAAGTGAAAGTGAAGGAATTTAGGTGGGGTTTGGGAAGGAGTTGCTCCCTGTGAGAGTGAGGAGAGCCTGGCATGGGATGTTCCATGGATTTCCCATCCCTGGGAGTGTCCCAGGCCAGGCCGGCACCTGGGATAGTGGGAGGTGTCCCATGGCAGGGGTTGAGTTGATCTTTGATGTCCTTTCCAACCCAAATCATTCTGGGATTCTGGGATTACAAAATTCAGATTTATTCCTGATTTTCCCATATAAAAAATGCAGTTTGGGACAGGAATTTAAAACGGATTGGTTGGAATTTCTGTGCTGGAGTAGGAGAGGACTCTTGGGGTTCACCGCTGAGTGCCTGAATCCCAGATTTGCTCCTAAAAAAGGGGAGTTTGGGAGCAAGGGAAGTTTGTTTCAATTAATTAAATGAAATAATTGGGGGGGGGTTTGCATTACATTCAGTACTGAGTGTCCCCGAATGTCCCCAGCCTGGCTTCAGGACATGGCTTAGAGTTAAAAACGAGGGGTTGGGTCCCTCAGGTGCTGCTGGGGCCACGATGGGACAGTGGCACAGCTGGGAAGTGCCCCCAGGGTGTGGGGACCTCACTTGTCCGGCTGTCCTTGGGTGTCACCAAACAGGTGGGGAGGGACCCTAAAATTCACCTCATTCCAACCCCATGGTGTCCTTCAAGTGTCCCCAAGATGTCCCTGAGACCTCCAGCAGCTGGGACTGTGACACAGCTAGGACACGTCCCCAAGCTTTGGGGACGAGGCTCCCTCAGGTGTCACCAAAAGGGTCGGGAGGGACCTCAAACCTCACCCGATCCCAACCCCGTCCGTGTCCTTCCAGTCCTGCCACGTGTCCCCAAGATGTCCTGCCACCTGCACCAGCACCTCCCTCCGCTCTACCAGGACCCCGTGGCGCTGTCCCCCGGCGTCCCCTTCCCGCCTCAGCGGTGGCACTCCACCACCTGCATCCCCCAGGCCGCGCCCGGCCAGGCGCCCCTGCAGCGGGCCGCGTCCTCCAGCGTGTGCCACCAGCAGAGCGTCACCTGGGCCGTGCCACCCCGCCAGCTCCACGGAACCCCCCAGCTCCTCCCGCAGCAGCAGATCGTCCCCGCGCGGGTGACAACGTGCGCGCCACAGCGGGCGGGGGTGACCCTGTGCGTGCCGCAGCAGCTGCGGGTGCCCCAGCGCTGCCCGCCCGTCCCCCAGCAGCAGCAGATCGTCCCCAGGTGCGTCACCACCTGCGTGCCGCAGCAGTGCCCGACGGGCGTCGCCGGCGTCACCCGGTGCGTGCCGCAGCAGCTGCGCGTGCCACCGGCCGAGCGCGTCCCCCGGCAGCAGCGGATCGTCCCCAGGTGCGTCACCACCTGCGCGCCGCGGCCGCCGTGCGTCGCCAAGGGCGTCCCCCAGCAGCAGGGTGCCACCAGGTGCGTCCCCCAGCAGTGCGTGACCAGCGTGTGTCCCCAGCAGGGCGTCCCCACGTGTGTCACCACCTGTGTTCCCCAGCAGCGCGCCGCCCCGGGCGTCTCGTACCGGTGGGTGACGGCGCCCGTCCCCCAGCAGTGGCAGAGCGTCACCGCCGGTGTCCCCCAGCAGTGGCACGGCAGGTGTGTCACCAAGTGTGTCCCGCAGCAGTGTGACACCGGCGGGGCCAGCATTTGTGTCCCACAGCAAAGTGTCACCAAGGGCGTCTCCCAGCAAAGTGCCACCAAGTGTGTCCCCCAGCAAAGTGCCACCAAGTGTGTCCCCCAGCAAAGTGTGACCAAGAGTGTCACTCAACAGAGTGCCACCAAGTGTGTCCCCCAGCAAAGTGTCACCAAGGGCGTCTCCCAGCAAAGTGCCACCATGTATGTCCCCCAGCAGTATGGGACAATCTGTGTCCCCCAGCAAAGTGCCACCAAATGTGTCCCCCAGCAGTACGGGACAATCTGTGTCCCCCAGCAGTGTGTGACCAAGAGTGTCACTCAACAGAGTGCCACCAAATGTGTCCCCCAGCAGAGCGTGACCAAATGTGTCCCCCAGCAAGGTATGGCCAAGTGCGTCCCCAAGCAAAGTGCCACCAAGGGTGTCACCCAGAAGTATGGGACAGTTTGTGTCCCCCAGCAGAGTGCCACAAAGTGTGTCCCCCAGCAAAGTGTCAAGTGTGTCCCCCAGCAGTGTGGCACAATTTGTGTCCCTCAGCAGAGTGTGACCAAGTGTGTCCCCCAGCAAAGTGCCACTAAATGTGTCCCCCAGCAATATGGGACAATTTGTGGCCCCCAGCAGTGTGTGACCAAGTGTGTCCCTCAGCAAAGTGCCACCAAGTGTGTCCCCCAGCAGTATGGGACAATTGGTGGCCCCCAGCAATGTGTCACCAAGAGTGTCACTCAACAGAGTGCCACCAAGTGTGTCCCCCAGCAATATGGGACAATTTGTGCCCCCCAGCAGTGTGTGACCAAATGTGTCCCCCAGCAAAGTGCCACCAAGTGTGTCCCCCAGCAGAGTGCCACCACGTGTGTCCCCCAGCAGGTGGGTGGAGTGAAGATCTCCAGCCACTCCAAGAAATACTGCTCGGCCCCCAAGTGGCCCTGGTGACCCCCAGGGCGTGTGACGAGGACAATCCCCGGGAATGTGGCCACAATTCCCATTTTTTTAACCCCTGACTCCCGCAGGGTCCCCAATTCCCCAAAATGTCCCTCCTGAAGTTTTTATTCCTTGGTTAAGATAAAACCATGACTTGAAATGAAAACTCTTCAAAATAACAGAAGTCATAGCAAAGTTATTTTATAAATGTTTCATTAGAAAAGTGATTAATTAAATTCTTTATGCTGAAGATGTGCACTGAAAACAAACTTTATTTACAGAAATATACAAATATTTTACATATATATATATATAAAAACTTAAATAAATGTTCTTGCCTGACCTCGGATTAAAATCTTGTGTTTCTGCCTCTTGGTGTTTTTTTATTTAATTAAAGAAATATTTATTTAATATTAATATGATTATTTTAAATTAACATTATAAATATTAATATTATTCTATTTATTTAACATTGCATCTTCATTTAATATGACTTATTCAATAGACATATTTATTCAATAGAAAAATTCCTTAATGGAAATATTTGTTTATTATTAAATATTGGTTTAATACTGAATATTTATTTAATATTAGATATTTATTTAACATTAGATATTTATTTAATATTAAACAGTTCTTTAATATGAAATAATTATTAAATATTAAACCTTTCTTTAATATTAAATCTTTATTTATGAAATCCAGCAAAATGCAGGCTGGAAAAGCCGTGGATCAGCCCCATCATTAGGAAGATGAGCAGGAGCTCACGAGGTGACCCGAGGGGACAGGAGGGTGTGGCCGGGCTGGGGACGCTGTCCCGCATCTTGTCCTGCCCCTCCCTGCCTCGGTGACCTCCTGGTGCCACCTGGAGTTGTTCAAGAGCTCCCGGTGCCTTTTTTTCCTCGGAGTTTGGGGTTTTTATTCCAGCAGGGAATGTGGAAAATCTGGGGGTGGTCCCAAAATCCAACCTCTGGATCCCCCGAAAACCGAGGGGGGAAATCCTGGAATGGTTTGGGCTTCAGGGACCATTTGGATCTGATTAAAATCGGGATAAAATCCTGGAATGGTTTGGGCTTCAGGGACATCAAAATCATCCCATTCCATGGGCAGGGACATTCCCCTATCCCAGGTGGCTCCAATCCAGCCCTGGATATTCCCAGGGATGGGGAATCCATGGAATCACCCGGGCCAGGGAAGGATTGATCCCTAAAATCCCATCCAAACCAGCCCAGGGAATTCTGGAATGGTTTGGGATGGAAAGGAACCTTAAATCCCAAAAAATCCCATCCCAGTTCCACGGGCAGGGACCTTCCCCTATCCCAGGTGGCTCCAGCCCGGCCTTGGAAACTTCCAGGAATGGGAAATCCATGGAATCCCCTGGGACCCTCAGAGGGAACAATTCCACCCCAAATCCCACCCAAATTCCCCCTCTGTCCCCCTGACCCCATTCCCTGTGTCCTGTCCTTGCAGTTCCTGGGGGGGCTCTGGGGTCCCAACATTCCCAACATTCCCAACCTTCCCAACATTCCCAACATTCCCAACATTCCCAGCCCCTCCACGACCTTTGGAGGAGTTGTCCCATCCTTGTGGCTTTTCCCACGGAATCTTCCAGAAAATCCTCCTTTGGGGTGGATCCCGGATTTCGGGGTCACTGGGATTCGGGGATGTTTTGGACGGGGTTGGCCCTGACTCAGCCGTGCCTCAGTTTCCCCAGCGTTTAATTGGGAATAATGACCCCCCCCCAATTTCCCAGGAGCCTCCGGGAGATGAAAGGGCCTCGCAAATGTTAATTAAGGACATTGGGGTGCTAATTAAGGACACGTTTAATGCCGGGTCACCACGTTAATGCCCCGCTCCCTGCGCTGGGCACACACAACCGGGAATTAGGAGCTCTCCTTGATCCCGAGCTTCCCGAGGAATTCCCATAAAACCCGGCCTAAGCCACGCTCCGACGCCTGCTTATTCCCGGAATTCCAGGTCAGGGAATTCAGCCTTAAATAAAAAGTTCAGGGGTGTTGTTGTTGTTGTTGTTCAGGGCAGGGAGGATCCATAAAAGTGAGAGGAATCCGGGCCGGGATTCGCCGTCGGGTTCCTCCCTTGAGCCCTCGGAATGTTGGGATCCGCCTGGAAAAGCCGCCGGGATTTCCTGTGGAGCCGGGAAATGAAATGGAAATCACGGGGCTGCCCCCGGGCTCCTGGGAAAGCAGGGCGTGAAACGGGAGAGTTGGGTCATCATTTGGAGCTTGGTATTCCAAACATTCCAAAATTCCAATATTCCGAAATTCCAATATTCCGAAATTCCAATGTTCAAATGTTCAAATACTCCAATATTCAAATAATCTAATATTCAAATAATCTAATATTCAAACACTCCAACAGTCAAATAATCTAATATTCAAATAATCTAATATTAAAATAATCTCATATTCAAATAATCTAATATTGAAATAATCAAATATTCAAACACTCCAACAGTCAAATAATCTAATATTCAAATACTCCAATATTCAACTGTTCAAATATTCCAATACTCCAACATTCCAAAACTCCAATTTTCAGTGATTCCAATATTCAAATAATCTGAGGTTCCAATATCCAAATGTCCCAATAGTCCAAAAATTCCAGGATTCAAATACCCAAATATTCCAATATCCAAATATCCCAATATCCAAATAATCTGATATCCCAATATTCCAAAATTCCAGTATTCAAATATCCAAATATTCCAATATCCAAATATTCCAATATCCAAATAATCTGATATCCCAATATTCCAAAATTCCAGGATTCAAATACCCAAATATTCCAATATCCCAATATTCCAGTATCCCAATATTCCAATATCCAAATATTCCAGTATCCCAATATTCCATAATTCCAATGTTCCAATATCCAAATATTCCAATTTTTAAATATTCCAATGTTCCAAATATTCCAATATTCCAGTCATGGTCACATTCCCAAGGCTCCGGGAGCTTTTTCTCAGTTTTGGGAATTTTGGGAATTCTGAGCAGGGCCCGGAGTTGGATTTGATCCCTCCCAAGGAGGATTTCCCATGAAAATTCCCCTTTTTTTTTTCAGGCACCGCACCTGAATCAATTCAAAAGTGTTGGATTCATATAAAAGGGACCAAAAAACCCCCAAAAACTCCGAATTCCAGGCCCTTGGCTCGGCATTCCCAGCCCTGCTCATTCCCCTGGGGACAGAGGAGCAGGAAATGGGAATTTGGGGTTTTTCGGGATGAGCCCTCTCCCCTCCCCCCTTTGTGACCGGGAATTTTTGGGAGCCGTCCCGGTGATCTCTCCTGGATTCCCACTAATTATGGGATGCCGCGAGTCCTTCCTGGATGGGATTTCAAAGGGATTCCTGCCCTGGGAATGAGGAATTCCTTCTTTTCCCTTGGCTCGGCTCTACTGGCACTTTTAAAATTTATTTTATTTTTTTTTGAGGGGGGTGTGGAAAGGGCTGGAATTTTGGGAAGATTTGGCATCGCAGAGAATCCTCGATTTTCCAGGGGTTTTTTGTTTGTTTACTCGTTTTTTTCGTTTATTTATTTATTTTTTTTAGGGAGGAATGGAAATGTTTTGGCTGGAATTTTGGGAAGATTTCGCCCCTCCGAAAATCCTTGGTTTTCCTTTTGTTTGTTTGTTTTTTGGGGTTTTTGGTTTGTTTTTTTGAGGGGGTGGAAAGGGCTGTTTCAGCTGGAATTTCAGGAAAACCTCCCATCCCTGAGGATCTCTGATTTTCCTGGGGTTTTTTTTGGTTTTTGGGGTTTTTTTTAGGAACGGAAAGGGCTGTTTTGGCTGGAATTTCGGGAAAACCTTCCATCCCAGAGGATCTCTGATTTTCCTGGGGTTTTTTTGGGTTTTGGGGGTTTTTTTAAGAACTGAAAGGGCTGTTTCAGCTGGAATTTCAGGAAAATCTTCCATCACAGAGGATCCCTGATTTTCCAGGTGGTTTTTTTTGTTGTTTTGCTGGCCCAGCCTCTGCTCCCGATGATCCAGGACATCCCTGGGAGCCGGAGCCGCACGTGGCCGGCTTTGGGGTGCAATTAAAGCCAAACCCAACCTCCCCAAAATTCCCTGGGGCATTCCCGGCCTCCATAAAAACCCGGCCGGCCCCGGCCTTGCCCGGGCGCTTCTCTCCGGCTCTTCCCCCCTCATGACCTGGGTAAGTCCCGCAACCCCCAAAATTCTCCTTTTTATCCCCCAATTCTCCTCCGCCTTTTTGGGATGCGCGGCTCTTCCGGCGGGAGCTGCTCTGAGGGAAAATGGGGAAGAAATTCCATAGGGAATGGGATTTTTTTGGGGGGTGGTTTCCTACTTTATTTTTGTTTTTCCCCGGTAGGATTTGGCTCCATAAAGAGCCCGATCCCAGCAGGAATCGGCTGCGGGATGGGAAGAACCGGGGCAGCTCCTCCAAACGAACCAGAGGAATTCCCTGCTGATTTTACGGAATTTTAAACAAAAGGAATTTTTATTTATTTTTCTTTTCCCCGCCAGAGCGAGGAGCTGACGGAATTTCCGACGGGGAAAAAAATCCCCAATTCCTAAAAATTCCCGGCGAAACCCCCCAAAAACGAGTGGGAGGTACAAATCATCCCCCTAATTAGGAGGAGTTTTGTTCTGGTGTTGCGGTAATTGCCGCCTTTGTTTTCCCGGCGCAGTTTTTATTGGACAATAATTGTTCTGATTGTGATGATAACGAGATTTCCTAATGAGCCGGGCACGTTTATCCCGGTTTAGGATTCGGGAAGACGAAACCTTAAATCCTGAGATGATCAGAATTCGGGGTGCTCCGAAAATTTTCATTTTTAATTTTTTTTTTTCAATCTACAATGCAGATTTTTTTCTAAATGCTTTACTCTCAAAAAGAAGAAGAAAAAAAAGGAATATTGACCATTTTTGGTCAAAATAATCCTGTTTAAACCTGGGGAAATCCCTAAAACTGGAGTTTTTCTGGAGCGGGATATTTTTCCCTGCGATTTCCAAGGAAAAGGGAAACTTTTCAGAGGAGGAAAGGGGACTGATTTATTGGGTGTAATTCTTCCAAAATCAGCGAAGCTGGAGCCATTCCCAACCCCGTGTCCCCTGCTCCGGGTCCCTTCCGACCCCAAATCTGGGACGTTTAACCCTTTTATCCACCGGGCTTTTGCATTGATTTTTGCCTTCCCTCCACCAAATATTTTCCTGTATCTCCTAAAAAATCGGGATTTGCCCTGAGAGCGAGCCAGGGCTGCCCCTGCCGCGTTCCGGGCCCCAAATCCGCGTGGGATCGGAGCTCCAGAGAGCCCCAAACCTCTCCCGAGCCCGGCGCGGCTCCGCGGCCGCACCCGGCTATTACCGGGCGGCCGCACCCGCGGTTTTGGCTCCTCTTTCATCTCACGGCTGCTCGACCTGAACGGGCGACCCAGGGAGGGCCCCGAGGTGCCCGGGAGTCGCCCAAAAGCTGCTCGGCAGTTTGGAGGGTGGCACGAACCGGCCCGGCTGAAATTCCGGATTTTTTCAGGCTTTCGAGAGAGCAGAACCCGGAGCCGAGGACGGAATTTTCCTCTCCCCTCCCAAACACGCCCCGCTTTGAGTCACGCTTTGAGGAGAGCGGGGCGAGGTTCGGTGTTGAATCATCCCTCAAAAAAGAAAAAAAAATTAAAAATCACCGTTTTCTCTCCCGCAGCTCTGAGCCGCGCTCCGCCATGCACTGCCCCGGCGAGCGCTGCCCGCCGCTCCTCCTGCCCGGCCCCAAATTCCTCCCCGAGCCGCTCCCTCCGCGCCAGGCTCACCCCGAGCCCTTCGCCAACACCTGCCTCCCCCTGAGCGTCACCAAGGGCCCCGCGCCGCGCTGGCCGGGCTGTCCCCAAGGCGCCGCCGCCGTGTCGCTGCTGCCGGGCCCGCCGCTGGTGCAGAAGTGCCTCCTGCTCTACCCCGAGCCCTGCGAGGCCGCGCGGCTGCTGCCCCGCCCGAGGAGCTCCGGTGTCGCGCGGTCCCCTCCGGCGCCGCGGGGCGACAAGAAACGCGCGGCGCGGAGCCTCCCGCCCTGCGCCCCGCGCTGCCCCGAGCCCGGCCGGCTGCGCTTCCCCCCGTGCGGCATCCGCGGCTCGTCCGCCTCCTGCCGGGCCGAGTGTCGCTCGCACGAGGTGACCCCGTGTCCCCCGCGCCGCCCCGAGCTGAGCGGCGGCTACTCGCTGCCGCTGCGAGGGGTCACCGAGTGTCCCCCGCAGCAGAGCGTCACCCGCTCCTTCCTGCGGGAGCAGCTGGCGGGGGTGGCCCCGCACCGCTGCTCCAAGGGGTACCCGACGCAGGAGTTCGGCACCTGCTGCTCCTCGGAGCGGCGCCTGAGCGTCACCAGGGTCACCAAGGAGTGTCCCCCGCTGCGGGCGGCGGCCAAGGGCTCGCCGCAGCTTGAGGGGAGCAAGGGCAGGAGCTGCTCGGCGCAGCACCTGAGCAAGTCCCGCTGCGGCCACCACCACCCGCACCCCCGGGGATCCCCGCGGCCCTCCCGGCTGGCCCCGGCCGGCACCAAGCGCTCCGGGCACGCCAAGAAAAGCCGCAGCGCTGCCAAGTGGCTCTGGTGAGGGAGGGGCGGGAAAGGGCGGGATGGAGCCGGGGTTGGGGGTGATTCCCGTGGGGTGATCCCCCCTCCTTGGAGCTCGGTTTTGGGGTGATTCCCGTGAGGTGATCCCCTCTCCTTGGAGCTCAGTTTTGGGGTGATTCCCATGGGGTGATCCCCCCTCCTTGGAGCTCGGTTTTGGGGTGATTCCCATGGGGTGATCCCCCCATCTTGGGCCCAGGGTTAAGGGGATCCCCATGGGGTGATCCTGCCACTTCTTGGAGCCCAGTTTTGGGGTGATCCCCCCTTGCTGGAGCCCAGGTTTGGTTTGGGGTAATTCTCCCTTCCATGGAGCCCAGTTTTGGGGTGATCCCCCCCTCCAGGGAGCGTTGGGTTGCGGTGATTTTCCCCTGCATGGAGCCCCGATTTGGTTTAGGGTGATCCCTCCTCCTTGGAGCCCAGATTTGGGGTAATTTCGTCCCTCCAGGGAGCCCAAGGTTGGGGTGATTCCCATGGGGTGATCCCCCCTCCTTGGAGCCCAAGGTTGGGGTGATTTCTCCTTCCTGGAGCCCAGGTTTGGGGTGATCCCCCCTCCATTCCCAGTCCTGCCCCCCAAGCCTGGTTCCCCCCCGTGTTCAGCTCACAGAGCAAATCCCCCGTTTTATTCGACCCCAAATTTGGATTTTCCAGCCCCAGGAAGGTGCTGGGGGGAGGCTGAGGAGCTCTGAGCCACTCGGAGCCTCACCCCAACACCTTGGTGATGTCTGCACCCTGGTTTTATGTCGTGGGGTCAATTCCACCCTGGTTGTGCCACTCACATTAAACTCAGGTTACAGCTGATTCCTGCTCTCTGCCTGAATTCTTTTCCATCTTTAAAACATTTTCTTATTCCTACTGCTGGGGAAAAAACCCCTTTCCCTGTTGTTATCCTGCTCCTTTTGTGTAAAATAAGGGAAATAATCACAATTTAGGGATGGGTTCTCTACCACAGATTTACTGGGGGGAGAGGATGATGTTCCTCAGGAATTCCTTCCCAGCATCCAACCGAAACTTCCCCGTGTCAAGCTGAATCCATTCCCCTTTTCCTGGCACTCCAGGCCCTTGGAAGAAAAATAAAAAATAAAATCTCTCCCCAATTTCTCTGCAGCCCCTTCAAGGCCGCAGTGGGGTCACCCCAAAGCTTCTCCAGGCTGAATATTCCCAATTCCCTCAGCCTTTCCTCCAAGCAGGAGGGAAAAAAATGGGGAAGAGGGGGTGGATCAGCAGGAAAAGTTAAATTGTAAAAATCGGAGCTCCTGATTCGTGGATTTTCTGCTGATAACGGAGTTGTGTCGAGAGGACAAAAGAAAATTCCGGCGTGTCCGCACGAGGACGATGCTCGGGCTCTCCTGCCCCCCGTCCCGCCCCCATCCCGAGGTTTTCCGGGCGGGATTCGCCCTTGGAAAAGTCACGAGAGCGGAAAAGGCGCCGGGATCGCGACAGCGCCGCGGGGCGGTGCCGCCGCCTGGTGGCCACAGGGGCGAACTGCGCCGGCAATTCCATCCTCATCCCGAGAAATCCCATTCCCGAATCCCAAAAAATCCCACTCTCGAATCCCAAAAAATGCCATCCTCATACCCAAAAATCCCATTCCCGAATGCCAAAAAATCCCATTCCCGAATCCCGAAAAATCCCACTCCCGAGTCCCAAAAAATGCCATGCTCATACCCAAAATTCCTATTCCTAAATCCCAAAAAATCCTGTTCTTGAATCCCCAAAAAAATCCCATTCCCGAATCCCCAAAAATGCCATCCTCATGCCAAAAAAAATCCCACCTGAATCCAAAAAAAATTCCCCCCTCATCCCAAAAAACCCCATTCCCGATTCCCAAAGGAATTCCCGCTTCCAGAAATTAAAGGAACTCAAAACCCCCACCCCAGGTTCCCGATGTCAATTTTCAGAAGGCAAACTGACATTATATATTCCCACCAATCTGCAAATTATAATCCTAAATAATCCCATTCCAATCTGAAATCATAATCCCGACGATAAATCCCGATGGGATCGGCCTCGATGTGGAAGGAGGGATTCAAATCCTGAATTTTTTTTTGGAAAACTCTGTGAGAAGCTGCGATTGTCTTTTGGGGCAGGAGGAGGGAAATAATCCCGACCTTGAGGTTCCCACGCAACAACAAAACACCTCGGGAATGTTGGCGAGGAATTTATGCATGCAAAGCGTTTTCCCCTCGCGATATAAATAACAAATGATCCCAGGAAAACCCCTCGGGGCTCGGAGCGGCTCTGGAACATTCCCCCAGCGCGGAATGAATTCCACAAATGAGCAGGATGTTGTTCTCCCGCCTAACTCCCGGTGTTTTGCATATTCATGAAGCAAAATTATCGATTTCTCCTCAAAAGCCACCCCAAATTTGGCTCCGGCTCAGCCTGGGGGAATTTCCAGCGGCAGGAACGGATTCCTGGGAATTTCCCCTGGAACAGATTGTCCCGGGGTGCTGGGATCTCCCTCGGAGGGGAAATTCCAGAGATATCCTGAAAATCCCCTTCCTGCTTCAAGGATCCCCAAATTACCCCACGAATTCCACAAAATTCCCAATTAGTTCCATAAAACTCCGATTCTGGAATTCTGGGATTCTCTCAGCTCCAGGGATTCACCCCAACCCTCAGAAAATCAGAAAAACTCCAGGAAATTCACCAAATTTTGCCAGCTTCCACAGGATTATTTTTTAAAGTTTTTAATGGTTATTTTTTTAAATTAAACTTTTTAATTTACCATAAAAATTTAAATTCAACTTTAAAATTTTGTTAAATTTAATTTTTAAAGTAATATTTTTTAAAATTAAAAAAAAAATGTTTAAAAATGTTCAATATTTAATGCCCTGAGGCATTTTTAACCCAAGGAAAAATTGGGATTGGGCTTGGAGCGAGCTGGGAGAGCGGGAAGCATCCCTGTCCCTGGAAAAGGGTTGGGATAGGACGAGGTTGAATCCCCTTCCCACCCAAACCACGCCAGGGTCGGAAATGCCGGCAGAAATGGCAAAATCCCCTCCAAAATTCGCTTTTCCTGCAAGAAAAACCCCAATGGGAATATTGGGGGATGCAACCAAAATTCCCATTCCCATTCCACTCCCAAAAATTCCCATGGAAAAGGGAATGATGCGGGTAAACAAGCCCGAAGTAATTAGCAGTAATTAAGATTATTACACATGAGGGGAGGGCAATTAAAGCCTAAAGGCTGCCTCAGCTTCCTGGAAGTTCGGGAGTTCTTATAAAACTCCGAGGATTTGGGGCTGCCCCGGACATTCCCAGCGATTCCTTCCTGGAATATCGGTGAGTCCCCTCTCCCTTCCATCCCATAATTTGGGGAAAACGGGAAGCTGAAATAAATAATTGGGGGAAACCAAATCAATAATTGGGGTTTCAGGTGAATTGGGAATTGTTTTGTTGGGTATTTGGGGTGAGTCCAGGCTTAAAAATTCTCATTAAATAAAAAAAATTCTGCTGGAATGTTGTTACTGCCAATAACAATAAAACTTTATTTTTTAAATTTTAATTCTGGGGGGATTTGTCCTGAAATCATGGAATATTTTGGGCACAGAAGGGATTTTAAAGGCCAGGATGCTCAGCAATATTTTATCCGTGTTTTTCCATTAAAAATCTGAGAAAATCAGGGGTTTTCTCTTTTTGATCCCCCCAAAAGTTTATTATTAATAAATCAAATTTGTTTTCTGTGGGATAAAAAGGGAGGAAAATCTTTTTCCCTCCTCATTTTCCTGCCAGAATGATCCGAATCGAGCCCATTTTCCCTGAAAAGTTGTTTCCAACCAATTTCCAACCAGCCGAGGAATTTCTTCGGTGCAAAACCCCATTTTTGTGGCACTTTTGGGAAGAAGAAACTTCAATTCCGTTCTTTTCCCACCCAAAAACTTTGGGAATTTTCTGATCTCCGTGGAAATCCCCACCAGATAAATAACAGGAATCCCCTGGACTTTTCCAGAAGAATCTTTGGAGAAAAACCAGGAATTTGATGAGTTGGAGGAGTTTAAGGCAACACCTACCTCCGAAGGAGCCTCTGGAAGAGCCCGGAATCCTCCAGGGACAAAAATTCCAGGGAATTTTTTTGGGAATCACCCGCACCCCACAGCTTTGAACCCTAAAATCCCAGGAGAAATTCTGGAATTCATTCCATGAGAATGTGGATTCAGGGCACCAAAATTCCCTGTGGAGTTTTTGTCCCTCTGGAATTCAGGCGGAGGAAGGATTTCTCCAGAATTCCAGGGATTTTGGAGCTGTCAGCGCTGCGGACGCGGATCCGGGGCTGGGAACGATCCCAGGCTCTGGAATCTGCTCTGGGTAATTATCCCAGCGAGGGCTGGGCAGGCTGAGATAAACAAATCACCCGGGAAGGATGGAAAATCCTGGAAAAAGCCTGGGTGGGGTTTGTTGGGGAGGTTGAGGTGGGTGGGGAAAAGGGGAAGCTGAGCTGGGAGTTCAGCTCCAAAGTAACATTTAAAAAAGTTCAATAATTTTTTTTTAAAAGCTCCAATTAAAAAACTGAATTTAAACAAGACAGTGAAAATAAAAAGGAATTTTAAAAACTGGGATTAAAAAAGAGAAGGAAATTTTAAAATGACAATGAAAACGAAATCGAATTTTAAAAAATAGGAACGACATTTTAAAAATGCAGTGGAAATTAAATAGAATTTGAAAAACAGAATTAGAGAATGAAATAATTGAAAAAATAAAATGAGAAATATTTAAATAAAAAATTGGAAATAAATTGAGTAAAAAAGAACTAAAATAAACCTTAAGTAGAGCAAGGTTTTTTCCCGCCAGGATTTACAAATAAACAGGAATAATCAATGTCCTAATTCCCGGATATTTTCGCTGTCCTGGCTGCAGGTTCTCCCTGGTTCCTCCCAGATGTGCTCGGAGTTCCAGGGGCCGTGTCCGGGCCCGGCGGCCTCGGGCTCCAGCCAGCCGTGCGTGCTTTCCTGCGGCGCTTCCCGCGTCATCATCTTCCCTCCTCCCGTGCTCGTGACGTTCCCGGGGCCCATCCTCAGCACCTGCCCGCAGGAGGCCGTGCTGGGATCCCCGGGAATTCCAGAGGGATCCTCGGGAATGGCGCCGAGCTCCCACGGAGCGCCAATCCCGCCTTCCGGGCCTTTCATCCCGAAATTCACCTCCAGGCCCGTCCGTGGCTTGGACCCACAGGAGACCCTGCTGGGATCCTCGGGAATGGTGCTGGGATCCTGGGGAACGCTGGAACGGGGAGCGGGGACGTCCCGAAGCTCCCCGAGGTGCCACGGAGCGCCCGTCCCGCGTTCCGGGGGTTTCGTCCCCCGGCGCGCGTCGCGCTGCTCCTACGTTTTTACCTCCCGTTGGATCCATCCCTGCCGCAGGAGCAGCTGTGGGATCCAGCAGCCGGCCGGGAACGGGAGCCAGGAGCAAATTCCAGATCTGGAAAAGGCGGGAACGGAAAACGAGGAGGCGGCAAAGGAGGAGGAAGAAGTCTTGGAAGTGTGACGCGGATCCGAGCCCCATCCCGAGGCTCTGGAGGCTCCTCCAAAGCAGATTTGGGAATTTGAGTTCAGCCTAAGCTGGGTTTTTTTTTAATTGATTTTTTTTTAAGTTGTTTTTTTTTCCCCTCAGACATTCCCCAGTGGTGGAATAAAGCCATTCAACACCAATTTCAAATTTTGGGATAACCTGGCGCTTGGAATCCGGCTTGTGGGAGCAATTCTGGGTTGCTCTTCTGCGGTTTCCCAG
This sequence comes from Fringilla coelebs, assembly GCF_963513975.1. Taxonomy (NCBI): domain Eukaryota; kingdom Metazoa; phylum Chordata; class Aves; order Passeriformes; family Fringillidae; genus Fringilla; species Fringilla coelebs. The sequence continues at coordinate 476,639 of NC_140055.1, forward strand.
AGAAATCGAGACTGGGGAACACCCCAAATGTGGTCAGGTCTGACAAAGCCTTCGCCTGCCCGGCCTAATTGAGCCTGGCTTAGCTTTTATGGGAATTGCTCACCAGGAAATTCCCTTTTCATTGGGATAAATACAAACACGATCCCGCTTTGGCTGCAGAAAACTGGGGAAAGGGAACAAACCAATCTCCTTCTATTTCATTTTAATAAAAAGGAAAAAGAAATTGTGGAAATGAATTATTTTTTATGTAAAAATTAACCCAGCGGGAAAGTTTGGCCACAAAAATGTGGATTTTTCACCTTGGAAGTGTCCAAAGCCAGGTTGGATTGGCTTGGAATAACCTGGGATAGTGGGGGTGTCCCTTGCCCATGGATCTGGATGATCCCACCCAAACCATTCCAAAATTCCAGGATAAAAGTAAAGAATCTTCACGTGGACCTCTGTCCTTTACCCCATAATTTATATTTTTATTTTATTTTATTTTATTTTATTTTATTTTATTTTATTTTATTTTATTTTATTTTATTTATTTTATTTTATTTTATTTTATTTTATTTTATTTTATTTTATTTTATTTTATTTTATATTTTATTTTATATTTTATTTTATTTTATTTTATTTTATTTTAATTTTAATTTTAATTTTTATTTTATTTTAAATTTTATTTTATTTTATTCTGGTTCTTTCCCTTACCATTAAAATTATTCTGCATTATCACAGTAGCTTCCTGGTTTTCTTTTCCAGGGAAATTCTCCTAATTGGGAAATCTGGATAAATTCCAAACCCCTGAGGTTTTTTTGGGAGGTTTGAGAGCTGCCCTTGAACGATTGGAATTTTGGAATTCCTCACCAGCCTCAGGGTGGGCTCCTCCTTCTGGGACCAGCCCCGACCTGGGGGTTCCCTTCAGAGGGAAAAGGGATTGTGGAAATTTTGTCAGGTTCACTTAAACAACTCCTGAACAGGCAGAAGGGAGGATCCCAACCTCTGAGGAGGATTTTTCCCTGTTTTTGCTGGATTTGTTTCTCTGTGCCCACCCTCCTCACCCGGACATCCAGGCGGGAATTGGGAATTTTTTCCACTCTCCCAAATCCCCCCCCAAACGTGTTCCAGCTGAAACAATCCCCTCAAACATTCCCTGCCCATCCACATTTAAAATATAAAATTTTCTCTTTATTTTCCCTTTATTTTTAGGAATTCCCACTTCGGGAGCTGCCACCGCTCCCTTTGTTTGCCCCATTTGTGGGTGCCCCACATTCCCCACCCCGAGGGTGATGCAACCACCCCAATATCTGGGGGGATCAGCCCCTGAGCCGTGGGCAGCTCACGGATCCCACGTTTCTTGTTTGGCTCTGGGGGAAAAGGTTGGGAAAACTCCGGCAATGAGGTCACGGGCGGGGCGGACCCCGAGACCTCGGGCTTGGCTCACGGCCCCACCCCAGCCAGCTCCAGGGGTTGGACGAGCTCCAGTTCCACACGGGGCTCAGGAGGAGCAGGAATGGGAATTATTCCTTTTAGAGGTTTTGGGGTTTTCTTTTTCCTTAAAGGAAAATCCCAGAGTTGTTGAGAAAAGATCTCCAAGGTTGAGTCCCAAGCTGTGCCCAATCCCAGACCAACATCCAGGAATTCCTCAGTGGCCACTCCAAACCTCCCTGGGCAGCCCCTACCAAGCCCTTTCCCCCTTTTCCAGGAGGGATTTTCCCAAATTTCCCACCCTGAGCCTCCCCTGGCTCGAGGCCATTCCCTCTTGTCCTGTCCCTGTTCCCTGGGATCAGATCCCAAATCCCCCCAGGAAGAGCCCAAATTCCCCCCGGAGTCTCCTCACTGAGGCTTTTTGGGGAAAAACCACCAACTTTTCCACCAAGAACTCAGAGCTGGATCCCTTTTGGATCAAGATCATCCCCTTTGGATCGATCTCATCCCCTTTGGATCAAGCTGATCCCTTTTGGATCAAGATCATCCCCTTTGGATCAAGTTGATCCCTTTTGGATCAATATCATCCCCTTTGGATCGATCTCATCCCCTTTGGATCAAGTTAATCCCTTTTGGATCAATCTCATCCCCTTTGGATCAAGATCATCCCCCTTGGATCAAGTTGATCCCTTTTGGATCCAGCTGATCCCTTTTGGATCGATCTCATCTCTTTTGGATCAAGCTCATCCCCTTTGGATCCAGATGATCCAAATTTTTTCCCCACAGATCTTGTTTGGGTCCCTTCCATGGTTTTTTTTCCCCCCATCAGTATTTCAAACAACCCTCAGCATTCTCCACTCATCTGCCTACTATTTACTATTATTATTATTATTATTATTATTATTATTATTATTATTATTATTATTATTATTATTATTATTTTGATTTGCAGCCCTGAAGACCAAGGGTTCATCAGGAAACCCCGGATTTTTTCTGCCAGTTTGGCTTTTTTCCCTGCTTTTCCCCCCTTTTCCCACCTCCCACAAACCCATCCCACCTGTTTCTCTCCCAGTGCTCCCACATTTTTTACGGCCTTGCACGGGAGCTCGGCTGTTCCTCCTCCTCCGATCTTCCCGGGATGGTTTGGGCTGGAAGGGACCTCCAGGATGATCCAGATCCCTCATTCCCTTCCTGATATCCCATCCCACAGCTCCTCCTTTCCCTTTCCCCTTATCCTGGCCCAGTAAAATCCTCATTTATTGGGGGCAACCCAATGCCCAAAAGTTTCCCAACCCGCCCGAGGATTCTCCGTGCAGAGGGTGGATCTGAGGCTGGGGCACACCCTGGTATTAATGGGGTTATTCCTGATAACCTGTCATTATATTCCCAATATTGCACGGCAGCAAAATCTGGGATGAGGTCAGGGAGATCAAGGCTTGGCCCAGGGGAAGGGACGGGGCTGCTTTTCTTCTTAAATCCCTTTTCAGGCCCAAGAATCATAAAAAACCTGGAATGGTTTGGGTTGGGAATGTCCTTAGGGCTGCTTTTCCTCCTTAAATCCCTTTTCAAGCCCAAGAATCATTAAAAATGGGGAATGGTTTGGGTTGGGAATGTCCTTAGGGCTGCTTTTCTTCCTCAAATCCCTTTTCAGGCCCAAGAATCATAAAAAACCTGGAATCTTTGTGTTGGGAATGTCCTCAGGGCTGCTTTTCTTCCTCAAATCCCTTTTCAGGCCCAAGAATCGTAAAATCCTGGAATGGTTTGGGTTGGGAAGGTCCTTAGGGCTGCTTTTCTTCCTTAGATCCTTTTTCAGGCCCAAGAATCATAAAAAACCTGGAATCTTTGTGTTGGCAAGATCCTTAGGGCTGCTTTTCCTCCTCAAATCCCTTTTCAGGCCCAAGAATCATAAAAACCTGGAATGGTTTGGGTTGGGAAGGTCCTTAAAAATCATCATATTCCACCTCTGTTCCATTTTCCCAGGATGCTCCAACCTGGCCTTGGACAATTCCGGGGATGGGGCGGCCACAGCTTCTCTGGGAAATCCATTCCAGGGCCTCCCCATCCTCACAGGGAACCATTTCTTCCCTAAATCCAACCTAAATTTCTCCCTTTTTCAGCTTGAACCCATCCCCCTTTTCCCAGAACCACAATTCCCGGTGAATTCCAGGAGCAGGGAGAGCCCTGGAATTCCTGACAGATTTTTATTCAAGCTGAACCTTTTGCCTTGCTGAGCTGGACTAATCAGTGCTGTACAAATAACTGCAGCTGGAAAAAAAATCCAATATTTCCTCTGGATAACAAACCCTGCACTTTTTTTCCCTGGGAAATTTCCCTTTTCCTTCCTTAAATCCAACTTTTTACAGGATTTTGTGCCGCCAGCTCCGGGTTTAATCCTTGAAGGGACTCAGAGGAAGCTGCCAGATTTTCTTGCTGAGACGAGCAGCTTTAATGAGGCAATGAAGGCAAATGAAGATTTAATTAATATCTTTCTCATTAATGGATGATTAAATTGGATCTTAGCGCCACGCCTGGGTGAGCCACGGGGCGATGCAGGAATGGGAATTTGCTCCGTGGCGTTGGCTCATTCCACGGGCGCTAATGAAATAGGAAAATTAATTATTTGCAAGGGCGGGACTTCTAAGATGCCCCAAGTAACCCCAAAGTTCTCCCACCCTGCTGAGGAGCAGATCCTGCCCCTCTTTCGAATCCCAGGATCCTGGAGGCTGGGAAAGGATTCCAAGGTCGAGTCCAAGCTGTGTCCGATCCCACCTGGACACCCAGACCGATGTCCAGGAATTCCTCAGGCACCTCCAGAACTCCCAACCCTTCCTGGGTAGCCCCTTCCAAGCCCTTTTCCATTTTCCAGGAGGGATTTTCCCGAATTTCCCACCCTGAGCCTCCCCTGGCACAGCTCGAGGCCTTTCCCTCTTGTCCCGTTCCCTGGGATCATATCCCAAATCCCTCCTGGCAGATCCCAGATTCCCCCTGGATCCCCCTTTTCTCCAGGCTGAGCTGCCCCAGCTCCCTCGGGATTTTCCAGATCCTTCTCCAGCTGCTCCAGCCCCGTTCCCATCCCTGGCCACGCTCCAGCTCCTCAGCGGGTTTGGGGTTGGGCTGCGCCACATCAGGGCTCCTTCACCTGCCTTGCCCAATCCTGGGGGCTCCAGGACCTCAAAAAAAACCCAGGTGAGACTCTTGGGGACGGTTCCGTGCCTGATCCTTGGGCTTCCCTTCCCCCTCGGGATATTCCAGGACCCTGGGATGCGCAGGAGGTGACCCTGACCCGGAGAAGGCGTTTGGGTGGTGGCCCCGGAGGGGACACCCAGCCCAGCTTTTAGACAGACCCAAATCCCGCCCAGGCACTCCAGGCTTCCCCCCCGGGGCTGCAATTCCACCTTGCCTGGAGTTTTATCCAGGGAATTACAGAGCATTAGCCGGGTTTTGTTCCCAAGATGAAAGATCCCCAGGAAATTGGGGCGCCGTCATTGTTCCCGAGCTCCCAGCAGAATCTCGTTGGGTGGCCGGGAAGAATTCCGCGGTTCCGGAGTTCTTTTGGTGTTTAATTCTTTAATCACCGCCTTTCGTGGTGCTGGAGGTCAAAAATGTCCCCAGACCTCTCCATGAGAGAGGAAATCCGAGGGGAAATGTGTTCTGTCCTTAAATTCTTAGGGATCAGACTGAGACGTCCAGAAGGAAACAGGAGGGTGCCAAAAAACTGATTTTTTAATAGGATCAGTAATCACATCAGGGGGAAATCACATCAATAATGGGCAGAAATGGACAGAAATTTGTCATAAATGGACATAAATGGACAGAAATGAACATAAATGGATAGAAATGTACATAAATGGACAGAAATGAACATAAATGGACAGAAATTAACATAAATGGATATAAATTAACATAAATGGATATAAATGAACAGAAATGGACAGAAATGGACAGAAATTAAAATAAATGGACATAAATTAGCATAAATGGACAGAAATGAGCAGAACTGGGATCCTGCTCTGGTCTGATCAATAAAACAAATCGTTAACGTGCAGTTGGTGGTGATTTCATTTAATCCCATATTTCCCCTTCAATCTCACAATTATCCAATGAAAAAGCACCCCCAAACATCATCCCTTTATTTAGAAATTGGATTCCAGGTGAGAGCCCAGAAACTGCTCCAAAACTGAGATTCCAGGATCCGAACCAGCCCCAGCTTAACTCAATAATCCCCAAATTTCAGCCTGTTGATTTTCCTGCTGGGTGTTGTTGGCTGCTCCCTTCCAGCCTGGAGCTGCCCCGATAAAATCTGGGGGACAATGAGGGTTGAGGATGGCGCTCTGCCCCCATGGGGGATGATGACACCGATGATTTCCTCTCTGCCGAGTGGCCTCGGAGCCCAATTTGGAAAATTATAGGGGAAGAGCAAAGCAGCTGCAGCAGCTTCCTCTGATTTCATCTCCCTATGCAAAGCAGCCGGGAAGGATCAGAGCAGAGCCCTGGAATTCCTAAAGCCAGAAAATCAATTTACGGGCCACGACAACAACAACAACATCAACAACAACAACAGCAGCATCAGCGTGCCAGGAAAAAACAGGATGAGGAATCTCCCAGGAAAAATCTCTGGGGTTGGTTTGTTTGAGGTGAGTCTAGAGCTCCTCAGCACAAAGTAAAGTTTATTTTTTAATGTAAAAAATAGGTTATTTTGTTGTTTGGTTTCTTTTTTTTCCCTGCAAATACTTTGCAAAAAAAAAAAAGAGCAAAATTCCTGATTTTTTTTAAAAAAAAATTAATTTGTATTTCCAGAAGGATTTCTCTTCCAGCTGGGAAGGGAGTTTATCTCCTCTTATCTCTTAAGGAACTCTTTGATCTGAGGCGGGTGCAGGGCTTGTGAAAGGAGTTTTGGGCCTGTGCCAGGGCTTTGCATTTGGGAGCTGATTTTTTTTGGAAGGATCTCCGTGGAATATCAGGGCTGTGAAATTCCACCCAGGAAAGGATCCCATTAAAGCTTCCAGGGAAAATCCCCAATTCCAGAAACCAAGCTCCAGGGATTTTTTGGGGGGAGTTTTGTGTTTTAAAATTTCCTCTCCTCCAAGACAATGGGACGATGTTCTTACGCACTTTTTTCAAATATTGGGTTTGGTAACTCCTGGAATTGCCTCAGCTGTCAATCACTGTAATTAATAGGTGCCTTTAATTGCCACAAATTAAGTGAGTCAGACTGTTCTGTGCTGCTCATGTGTATCCTCTGCTCATTAGATTGATTCCAGAGCCATGAAATGTAAATAAAATAATTTATTTGGGGCTTTGTTTCTGTGTTTTCCTTTCATTTTAATACTTCACCACAACTGAGAAGGAAGAGAAGTTTCTTTTAATGTAAATATGAGCGTGGAAATCACATTGCCAGCATTTTCCAGGCCCTGGGGATTTTTTTGAGCTGAACTTGTGGGCCTGAACTTGAGGTGATGTTTGCTCTGAGTCCTCTAATCCTGAACTAAATTCCTCTTCTCGTCTTGGCCTCTAAAACACAGATCCCCAAAGGAAAATTCAATTTCTTCTTGGTTTTTTGTATTTTTTAGGAGTTTATTCCGAAGGGGATAACCCTTGACATGAGGAATTGCTTATAAAATATAAAATCCTGGACAGGTGCCCTTTTTTAGCTGAATTTCTGATGGAACTCTTGTCCAGGAATTGCTTTGGCACCTCAAATTGGAATGTGAAAAGGAAATCCTCTGTTCAAAGGACAGCTCCAGGGACAGAAATTCTGTAAAAACCCACGGGGTGAACACAAAGTGACCACACACACACAAAATGAATATTTTAGGGGAAATCCCCCTGGTTTAGGGCAAATCTCCCTCAGTGGATGGAGAGATTTACAGCAAAGGTCCTGGAAGGGTGAAGCATCTGTAGGCCTGGGGATTATCCCACATCCCCTTGTGGGGCTGGGAATTTATGTCCCAGGACAGAAATTCAATAAAAACCCATGGGGTGAACACAAAGTGAATATTTTGGGGAAAACCCACCTGTTTTAGGGCAAATCGCCCTCAGTGGATGGTGGGATTCCCCACAAAGGTCCTGGAAGGGTGAAGCACCTGTAGGCCTGGGGATTATCCCACACCCCAGGAATTTAGAAGCCAGAAATTCCATAAAAACCCATGGCACGAACACAAAGTGACCACGCACACACAGAACGAACATTTCAGGGAAAATCCCCCTCAGTTTTTAGGGAAAGTCCCCCACTCCATGCCCCAGGACGGAGAGATTTCCAGCAAAGGCCCAGGAAGGGTGAAGCACCTGTGTGGGACTGGGAATTATCTCCTAATCCTAAGGCGTTATCAAAACAGTTGCGACAAGGGGAGGCAGGAGCAGGGAAAACATTCCATTTCACAAGGGGTTGCGTCAAGGTGGCTCCCGATTTCCCTTCTCCATGACAGGATATAAAAGTGCTCCTGACCGGCGGCCCCGGAGCTGCCTCTGCTGACTCGTGCTCCTCGCTGACTGGGTAAGTCGGATTTAACTGAATCAGCTCCTAATTAGAGGCAATTTATTTTATGGGGAGCTTTGAACTGAGGTTTTATATCCCATCCTAAATCAGGGGAGAGTTTATTCTCCAAGCCCGTTCTTGCGTGGGAAGTGGGGCTTGGGATTAAGGTGGATAAAAAGGAGGGAGAGGAATGGGAGTTGTAGAAATGTTGATGGGAGGAATTTTTAGGAATTGAGCATTTATTTATGGAGAAATGAATAAACTCCAAACCCACGATCAGGGTGGGATTGATTCCCAAAAGGAACAGGAAAGGGAATGAAGTGGGAGAAGGACAGGGAGGTTCTTCCCAGAATTCATTCTGGGAATAGAGACAGGGCAAAACTACAGAGATGCCTTGGGGTGACCCAATTGTGGCCTTCCAGGACCTGAAGGAGCCAAAAGGAACCTGGGGAGAGACTTTTTCAAAGGGATGGAGTGCAAGGAAAAGGGGGAATGGGTTCACGCTGGTGGGCAGGAGGTTTGGGTGGGATTTTAGGGAGAAATCCTTCCCTGTGAGCGTGGGGAGGCCCTGGAATGGAATTCCCAGAAAAGCCGTGGCAGCCCCATCCCTGGAATTGTTCAAGGCCAGGTTGGACAGGGTTTGGGGTCCATGGAAAGTGGCCCTGCCCGTGCCAGGGAATGGAACTGGATCTTTAAGGTCCATTCCGTGATTCCATGGAGCACTAGAGAGGAGTGGGAACAGAATCAGAAGCGTTTCCCCACAGTTCCTCTCCCTTGACTGGTGCAATTCATGGGAAATCGGATTGTGCCTTAGAAATGATGATTTTCAAAAATATTTTAATTTTTTTTTAACAACAAACTCATTTATTCAGATGATTTAATCCCACACATCTGCACCTGTCCATCCGGCAAATCCCCATTCCCAGCTCCCTTTCCAGCAAATTCCAAAGGGAATAATCCCCCTGTATAATTCCCCTCCCGTTTCCTGCTGGATATCTCAGCCTCATCCCTCAGAACTTAGGGACAAAACACACTCTCTTCACCTGGATTCCCTCTCTCACCGAGAAGCCTGGGGACATTTTTCACCTCTAAAAGCCGGCGCTTAAAGAATTAATCCCACAAACAACTCCAGAACTGAGGAATTCTTCCCCCATCCTTCCCAGGCTGTGCCTTCATCGGGTTGGGACCTTCTCCTCCTCCCAGGTTGGATCGGGAACGATGTCCTCCTATGGCCAACTGCTCAGCGCCCGCTGCGCTTCGCCCTGCGAGGTGACGTGCGCCCAGCCCTACGTGGACGCCTGCAGCGAGCCGTGCGTCGCCGCCTGCGGGGACTCGCGGGCCATCGTCTACGCCCCGCCCGTGGTCGTGACATTCCCGGGGCCCATCATCAGCTCCTGCCCCACCGAGAGCATCGTGGGGTCCTCCATCCCTGAAATCGGCGGGGGAATGGGGTCTGGAGGGGGTGGGATGGGGTCTGGAGGGGGTGGGATGGGGTCTGGAGGAGGTGGAATGGGGTCTGGAGGGGGTATGGGGTCTGGAGGGGGCATGGGGTCTGGAGGAGGGATGGGGTCTGGAGGAGGGATGGGGTCTGGAGGGGGAGGAATGGGATCTGGAGGGGGAGGAATGGGCTCCTCCTGTGGGGGGGGAATGGGAGGGGGCTCCTCCTGCGGGGGTGGAATGGGAGGGGGCTCCTCCTGCGGGGGTGGGATGTCACGGCTGGGGAGCCTCTACCGCGGCTCCTATTCCTCAGGCTACAATAGGAATTATTATCCCTATTTTTCCCGAGGGTACTACAGGTATCGCTACGGGAACTACGGGCCCTTTTAACCCTTTAAAGCTGAGGAATGTCCAAAGGAAAAATAGGATGCAGGGTAGTAGTTGAGAGCTAGGAATTCCAAGCAGTCTCTGCTCCAGCTGATCCGGTCGGAGCTGGGGCTGTTTGGATCTTGTTGTGCTTTATCCAAGGCTTAGGATCCCGATGTTCCCTCCCTTTGCCCCTCGCTCCTGTTGTGTTTTGTACTCCCTGAACCCGAAGAGTCAAACCAGTCATGGGACTTGGCTGTGAAGTGTCCTGCTGGAAAAAGAATGTCTTGGAATGACTGCTGGACTGGAGTCCAGGCTGAAATGGGATTGCTGAAATGGGATTGCTGAAATGGGAATGCTGAAATGGGAATGCTGAAATGGGAATGCTGACATGGGAATGCTGACATGGGGATTCCGTTCTTTGTCTCTGCACTGCCTCATCCCACTTTTTGTTTGTATTAAAGCCCTGTTGCATCACAGCCCTGCGCTCTGGCTTTTATTTCACCACGGTTTCAGTTACAAGCTGGTCTGAAAGAAGGAAATCCTTGTGCAGTAATTAACTCTCATCAGAGGGGAATTAATTCTGCTTTAATTCAAATATAATTAGTCTGAAAATCCTCAATAAACTATATTCCCTTTTGGTTCTATTCCACATTATCCAGTAAGTAACACAGAATAATTTCCAATAGGTTGGAAAAACCTCCGGGGATGGAGTGATGCAGCTCCCAGTTAAAACCAGTTTACCCTTGCAGCCAGGGTAATGGGGGATTGGGATGCTTAAGGGTGACCTCATTTTGTGAGGATCAAAGGTTGGACTTGATGACCTTGGAGATCTTTTCCAGCCTAAATGATCCTGGGATTCTGTGGAAAGGAAAACCAAGAAGCTGCCAGTGCAATTTGGAAAGATTTTTATTAGGGTGAAGTAAATGAACTGGAACAAAACAGAGCAATTCATGGGGGGTGCCAGGGCAGCCAGGCCATTCCCGTGTGTGACAAAAGCCACCCCACAAGGTGAAGCTGTGGCCTTTACAGGAAGCCCCACATGGAATTCTGAAGCATTCCCACCCCACCAGAAAGGGCACGGGACAAGATTAATTAAAAAGTTCCAGGGGAGACGTCGTCCCACGGAGCAGCGTTTGATTGAAGATGAGGGACAGCAGGAGGAGGTGTGGGCCCCGTTTTCAGGGATCACCCCCAAAATTCCAGGCTTGGCCGTGGATCTGGATCCCGGGTTTTCATCCTCTGGGTTGTTCGGCCTTAGGACGAGCCCCAGCTCCCCAGGCAGGATCCGCCGCGGCCGCCGCGGGACCTCCGGCCGTACAAGGAGCCCCCCATCCCCAGGGAGCCTCCGTAGCCGCAGGCGCCCCCAGACCCAAAGGAACCCTTGGCCCCCAGCGCTCCCCCGTAGCCGCAGGAGCCGCGGGAATTCTGCATTCCATAACCAAAGGAACCCCCGTAGCCATAGGGACCCCCCACCCCCGAGGAGCCCCCGTAGCCGAAGGAGCCCCCGGACCCGAAGGAGGGTCCTGCTCCTGCCACGCCCCCAGCCCCAAAGGAGCTCCCCGCGCCGTAGGGCTCATCGGAGATGCTCGCGATGGGAGCGCCCATAACCATGGGTTGGGAGGCTCCCACCACGCTCTCCTGGGAGCAGGTGCTGATGGTGGGGCCCGGGAAGGTGAGGACCACGGGAGGAGGGAACACCACGGCCTTGGAATCCCCGCAGGAGGCGACGCAGGGCTCCAGGCTCCTGCTGTAGGCACAGGGCTGGGAGCAGGCCACCTCGCAGCCCGGCAGGCACTCGGAGCCGACGTTCGACATCATCTCTTGGGATTTGGGATCAAGCTGGGGAGCTGGGAGGGGAAATGGGAGGTCAAGGAAGCTGCACAGTCAGGCCGTGGGTTCTCAGTATGAACCCGTTGTTCTTTGTCTTTCTCCAGCTGCTCCCAGATCAACCTTCCCTCACAGATTCCCATTTTTCCTGCTATTTCCTCCCTTCCTGACCTGTTTGAGGCTTCTCAGTTCTTCCTTTCCTACCACCACATCTCTTTTTCTTCTGACTCTCTCAAAAAAAAAAAAAATCTTCCCCTTTTCTCTGGGGCTGAACTGTTGATCCTTAAACAATTCCTTGCCCAGAATAATTCCCTTTTCAAGTAGATCTGGAGGAAGATTTGCCTCCAGAAAATCCCCAAGGAAAATCTTCCTTGCTCTGTTCTTCCCTTTCCCCCAACTTTTCTAAATCCACTCTCCTCTCCCTCAGCTTTTCTAAAACTTCCAGAATTTTGCAAGATAAGAAAGGAGAAAATTCAGAGTATTGAGGAGTGCAATGAAGTCAGACTTACCTCGTCGTCTTGGAGGGAATAAATCAGTGGAGCTGCGAGAATGGAAGATGTCTCAGCTCTCTCCCCTTTTATTCCATTTTCAGACAATAAGGAAGATGTGATGTCACCCATCATTTACTAAGTTCTTATCACTTACAAAGAAAAAGATCCTCTTAAGCCTCACCATTGTTTTCATTTCAGCTCATAATTACTGATCATTTCCAGCCCTGCTTTGAGTGACACAAACCCAACACCCAAAAGTCTCCTTTTGTCTCAGACTTCATGGAGGAAAATCCTCTCGGCATCGTTCTGGTTCCAAAAGAAACAGGAGCTGATCTCTGTGTTTATTTTCCTTCAGTGACTCGCAGGAAGGTGGCTCCCCTCATGTCACTGGCACAATTGGGGTGTAATCCTCAGATTTTGGGTGAAATCCCTCCCAAATGGAATCATCCGACCTCGGACGGGGGTCAGGGCTATTTGCAAGCCTTCGTGCGCCCACAGATTGAGGGGATGAGACAGCAAAACACATTTCAAAGGCATTGAAGTGACACAAGGTCCTCTAAGCCCTGAAACCTCTGAGTAATTTTAATCAAAACTCATTTTGGGGATGCTGAGCTCAGCGTTGTCACCAGGATGCCACCGGTGCCATTGCGAGGGCGCAGCCCAAGGTCACCAAGCCTTTGTGCTCCAAGGTGGATCCCAAACTTGGAATCTTGCTTGGAAAAGCCCTCCAAGGTCCTCAAGTCCAACACTTGAGCCATCACCACCTGGTCGCCCAGACCAGTGTCCAGCTGTTCCTCGGACACCTCCAGGGATGGGGACTCCAAACCCCCCTGGTCAGCCCCTTCCAAAGCCCTTTCCATGAGGAAATTCCTCCTGAAGCTCTTCCCAAATGAGTTCAAAATTATCTCATCATCAACCCAATTCCTTAGTGCAGACTTGCAGGCTTGCAAGGTTGGTCTTGTCCAGGCCTCACTTAAATCATTAACGAAAAATAACAGGCAGGGGTCAGGTTCCATTGTAAATCCAGTCATCCCTGGGATGTTGCACAGGAACCGGGGCTGTAAAATTCCCACACAATGAAAAAGCCAAATTTATGATATGAGAGTCAGATTGTATATGTCGAGGGTTGATTTGCTAATTGGGAACTATGAAAATAATTACAGGCGTTAGAGGAGTCACACAGAGGAAAAAAATCAGAATTTGGTAAGGCTGAGGGATTTTATGGGATGTTTCATACCCCAGGAGCTGCCTCCAAAGGGGTATAAAAGCAGGAACCTCTCCGGAGTCTCCTCAAACCTTCTCCTGACTTCTCCAGCTACTCCAGGTGAGTTGGATTTAAGCTGATCTTTGCTCTGTCTCCTTCTCTGTAGCGACAGCTTTAAAAAAGGACTCGGTCCTTGATTTTTGGGGATTTTAGCCGGGAGATGTGGCAGTGAAATCCTGCTTTTCCTTGGAGTCTCACTGCAGTCATTGGAAGAAATCAATCTGAGATTCAAAGATAGAATTTTGGGAGTTGTTTGAATTTTTCTTGAGGCTTTTCAAAGCTTGAGGCGCAAATTTAAAGCTTAAATTTACTGAAAAACCAAATCCAAGGTGTCTTCTACAGGGGAGGGAGAAATGGTGTCCCAGGACAGGAGGATTTGAGGGAGGAGGTGAAGCCACACCTCGATCCCATGACCAGTTCTGGGTCCCCCCACTTCAAGAAGGTCACTGGAGGGCTGGAGCAGCTGGAGAAGGGTCTGGAAAATTCTGAGGGAGCTGGGGGGGCTCAGCCTGGAGAAAAGGGGAATCCAGGGGGAATTTTGGGCTTCTCCAGGGGGGATTTGGGATCTGATCCCAGGGAATGGAACAGGACAAGAGGGAACAGCCTTGAGCTGTGCCAGGGGAGGCTCAGGGTGGGAAATTTGTGAAAATCCCTCCTGGGAAAGGCAAAATGCCTTGGAAGGGTCTCAGGGAGGTTTGGAGTGGCCACTCCTGGAGGTGTCCAAGGAATTCCTGGACGCTGGCCTGGGTGACCAGGTAGGGCTTGGGCACAGCTTGGACTTCATGCTCCTGGAGCTCTTTCCCAACCTTGGGGATGCTGGAATTCCACGAGCAGGAAGGACAAGGGCCTCATTTTCTCTCCCTGACATTGCCTGACTCCGTCTTCTCCTTCCCAGCTCCTCCTCCAGCCCCGAGAACCATGAACTGCATCAGCTCCCGGTGCCTGCCCGGCTGCGAGGTGGCGTGTCCCGAGCCCTGCGCCTACAGCAGAGGCCTCGGCCCCTGCGTGGCCTCCTGTGGGGACTCCACGGCCCTGGTCTACGCCCCACCCGTGTGGATCACCTTCCCCGGCCCCATCCTGAGCTCCTGCCCCCAGGAAAGCATCGTGGCATCCTCCATGCCCCAGCCCTCCGGTGGTTCCTCTTACGGCTCAGGGATGGGAGGCTACTCTGGCGGCCTGTCCAGAATTGGGGGTTCCTATGGATCTGGGGGTTCCTATGGATCTGGGGGCTCCTACGGATCTGGGGGCTCCTATAGTTCTGGGGGCTCCTACGGATCTGGGGGCTCCTATGGATGTGGGAGCTCATCTGGGGGCGCGTCGGGGAAGTTGGGCTCCTCTGGATGTGGGGGCTCCTCCTCGGGGGGCTGCTTCCTCAGGAAGTTCTACACCAGCAGCAGCCGTGGATCCCGCCTGGGAAACTGAGGCAGCTGAAGATCCGCAGGGAGACAGAACCCCACGACCCGTGGCTGGGACCGGCTTTTGGAGATGGCAAAAAACATCAACGGGAGCCACCCTGGCTCAGGAGCTCTGGGAACTGGGCCTGCACCTCTTCCCTGCATCTCCCCTTTGTCTTTAATTAACAACAGCCTCTGTTAATCACCCTTCAGTGCCAGCTCCTTCTTCCCATTGTGCCAAGAGAAGAAAAACAGAACAGCTTGAAAGGCCTGGCATGGAGCTTGTCAGTGCAGCCCTGACAGGAGAACAATGGGTGGAAGGTGGATTCTTCTCGGGCAGTGGGCTGAAGGAAGGAGTGTCTGTTTGGTGTCATTTGTAGTGTATCCTATTAAAATCCTCCTGCATCATCACGTTTTGTTGGGATTTCCTTTCTCTGTGGGGCCGTTTTTGGTCCCATCCTCTACCTCCCTAGGCTTCCTCGAGCTGGTTCCGTGAGCAGCAATTACAGGGTTTTATGGTAATTGGGAGGGAATTGTTTAATTAGTTTGGGTTGTGAAATGGAGGGTTGGATGAGCAGCTAAAATTTAAGCACCAAAAGGTTCAGTATTTCTCTGAGGGGCATGGGGGTCTCTGGAGGTGACGACTTTGATGAACAAGTGAGGAGTGGGATTTGGTCAGCTGACAGCTGAAAGTCAAAAGGTTTTTATTTTACACCCTGGTTTAGCTCAGCTTTCCCTCCTGAAGGATTCCATTCATTCCTGGAATCACAAAATCCAGTCCTTGAGGCTGAAAAAAATCTCCAAGGTCCCCGAGTCTCATCTTTGGTCGATGTCCCCCTCCCACCAGACCGGTGCCATGTCCAGTCCTTCCTCGGACACCTCCAGGGGTGGCCACTTCAAACCTCCCTGGGCACCCTTTCCAGGAGGAATTTTCCCAAATTTCCCACCCTGAGCCTCCCCCAGCCCAGCTCGAGGCCGTTCCCTCTTGTCCTGTTCCCTGGGAGCACAGCCCGGCCCCATCCATTCTGCTGCCACATTTAGAACCAGTTTTGGGAATTATTGTGATTCCCTGCAGAGTTCTGAGGCTCAGGAAAGCTGAACACATTTCCAGGAGCATCAAAGAACCTGAACCAAGGCGAAAATGCGAGGATGGGAACCAGAGGAAATCCACCAAGGATTTCCTCTCCTTGACTTCCGAGCTGGCAGTGCCAAACGCTTCAAGACGTGGAGAAATTTCTCCCGACTGTGGCATCATCAAAGGGCTGCTTTTATATGACAGCCAAATGTCACCAGGCTGTGCAAGAGAGAATTTCCCAAGGGAGGAGTGGCACAAGAGCTCGGGTCCCGCCTGGTGCTGTTGTTTTCTGTCGGGATGGGAACGCAGAGAGAACTCTGGTGAACCCCAGGTCTAAAAATGTGCCAAAGGTGACCTAAAACCCGGCTTTACTCTCTTGGAAAACATGAAAGGGAGAGCAGGAACCCCCCCCAAAAAAAGTTTAAAATGTGTTTTTAATACTTTTTATTGCACTATGGAATCCTTAATATTTATTAAATCGAGAAGGAACTGAAATGTGGGAAATATCAAGGAAAAGAAATTGTCCGTATGAGAGATTCCTGCTTGGAAAATCAAATTTTTCACTCTGTTTAAGCTGAAAATGGGTTTAAAAAATTGAATTGACAGCGCTGGAGGTAAATAGAAAATTAGATGACACACAACTCAAGTTGCTTAAATTCCCTGGGTGCCTAAAGAGGTTTAGGAATTTTAATCTGCGATTAATTTAATGATGGCACCCAATAAAATCATCAGCTCCGAGTAAAACCTTAATGGGGCAGCAGGAATAGGCTCAATTGGAAAACAATTAGATAATTTGTTTGCAATCATGGTGAAGCTCTGGAGAGAGGAGGCAAAATCCCACAGAATTCCAGTTCAGCAAATCCCAGAATGTGTCACAGGGTGAAACCAGAGCTCCAAATTCCCTTTAAAGTGTCCTGAAAGTCACTCCAGGATTCAAGAGAGGAGGATTTCAGCTGTCTCTGGGCAAAGGGGTTTCCAACCGAAGCATTTGTAGGGGAAAAGGTGGAAAAGAAAACGTGAGGCAAAAATAGGAATATAAAAGAGTTTTAATGGGAAATATTGGTGGTGGAAAAGTTGTTGTTCCCCCTCAAACCCAGTGCCGAGCGGGATAATTGGGTCTAGTTCTCATCCTGGAGCCTCCAACCCTCCCAAATTCCTGAATTAGGCAAAAAAGATGAGTTGGAAAAACAAAAAATAAAAACCAACGATAGGAATTTGAATGCAACAGAACTTTAATGTCAGGGAAGGGTTTGGAGCAGAGTCACACGCAGGGAGCACAAAGGATGATTCCCAAGGCTTTGGGAAGCGATGCAGATCCACACAGGCTGGAGAAGGCAATTCCTGGGATCTCCCTGGCTTGCAGCTTCCCCAGGAGCTGAGCCCAGCCCGCGGCTGCTGCCGGGGGAGCCGGGGCTGCCTCAGTAATAAAAGGAGCCGCAGTTTCCTCCTCCAAACCTCCTGGAGCTGGAGCTGCCGCCTCCGTAGGATCCCCCTCCGCAGGAGCCGCCCCCGAAGGAGCTGCCCCCGCCGCAGGAGCCCCCAAAGCCCCCGCCCGAGGAGCCAAAGGTTCTTCTGCTCCCAAAGGATCTGCCTCCTCCATAGGAGCCCCCGGAGCCAAAGGATCTGCTCCCTCCTCCACAGGATCCCCCCATGGAGCCACCTCCGTAGGATCCCCCAATTCCTCCCATGGAGCCACCTCCGTAGGATCCACCCATGGAGCCACCTCCGTAGGATCCCCCAATTCCTCCCATGGAGCCACCTCCGTAGGATCCACCCATGGAGCCACCTCCGTAGGATCCACCCATGGAACCACCTCCGTAGGATCCCCCAATTCCCCCCATGGAGCCGCTGCCCCCTCCGTAGGATCCCCCAATGGAGCCCCCAGACCCAGAAGATCCCATGGCCCCCGATGGGAAGGAGGTGCCCACGAAGCTCTCCTGAGGGCAGGAGCTGAGGATGGGCCCCGGGAAGGTGATGACCACGGGTGGAGGGTAGACCACGGCCCGGGAGTCCCCGCAGGAGGTGACACAGGGCTGGCTCCAGGCGTCCGCGTAGGGCTGGGGACAGGACACCTCGCACGGGGACGAGCAGCCGCTGCTCACCATCGCTCCTGACGACATTCTTGGGATGGACGGCGACCTGTGGCAGCACAGAAATCAGAACTGCAGTGCCCAGATTCCAGAGGGAGAAGAAATCCTGCTCTGGTGCCTTCCATGGGCAGGAAAAAAGGGGGGAAGGAAAGGTTGGGGAGACTCAGGTTTGTCCCTTTTCTGTGTTTTTCTGCACTGAGCTCTGCTGATTCCCAAAGGGTTTCCTGCTGCTCTGGACGTGCTGAGAATCCTGGAGAGCAAAGCCAAACTCAGGGGCCTTTGTAAGCGGCTCATCTCCAGGAGTTTGTTGGACCACAAGATAAAGTTGTGGTGGTCACCAACAGCCTTGAATTGATCCCAGTGCCTGGGAAATTCCAGTCCTCTCATTGATCCCGTGCCTACAAATGCAGGCATGGGTGGGACTTTGGGTTTTAAAGCCTGGAAAAGGCAAATGGGGTTGCTGGGTTCTGCAGGAGAGCAAGCCCTCCATGTCCTGGAGACACCTTTTGGGATGGGGACCAACCTGAAGCAGAGCATAAATCCTAACCACAATGCCCAAAATTCCAGAAGAAAAAGAAATCCTGCTCTGGTGCCTTCCACGAGCAGGAAGAGTTTAGAAAGATTCCTGAAAGCATCATTTGGGAAGGGGAGAAAAGACAGAAAATATTTTGCCGCATTCAGGCAGAGGACAAATAAGGTCCAACTCACCGGGTCTGGAGAAGTGGAGACGAGGAGCAGCCGTGGATGGCACTGCAGAATTCCAGGAGCTCTTTTATACTTTTCCTGACCCTCAGTGGGATGGGAGCCGTGCTTTGTGCAAGAGCTTCCCACGCGTTACCAAACTGTGTTTTGCTGGCTGGATTATTTCATTAATTGTCCTAATTGTTCTCCTAAGTGACGTGATAAATTCATTATTAATCCCAAGTCACGTTCCAAGCGCTGCACCCCTCGGCTTTGATCCCATTTGCTCCACATTCCGACCCCCAGGAAGTCACCTCGGAGCTGGGGCTGTCCCTGGGCCTCGCTGGAATTGAAACTGGAATGAGCTTAGACCCACTTGAGGGATTTATTGATTAATAAATCAGTTTTGTGCACAATATTTCTCTTTCCACACCAAAATCTGGATTTTGGGGAGTTGATGGAAGTGCTGCCTCTTCCCAGAGCAGCTGGGATGGGAGAACCAGCAGCAGAACCCAGGATTTTCCATGTAAATCGATATTTCCCAACCCAAGTGGAGGAACCCAGAAAGTTTCACCTTAATTGAGGAGTCAAGGAGGAATTGCTGACTGGCAGAGCTGTCAAACCCGGGGATGTCACCGGGGCCTGACAGGGCTTGTTGAGGTTCTGTTGCAAGATCTTAACCCCGATATCGGCTCCTCGTGCTCTGTTTTCCAATCGGGTCTGGAAACACCGGAAATGTGGGGATAGGAGTTCTGTAAACACCGACAATGAACTTTATCGTGATGGAAATGGGAAATATGGGATGATCACGGAATTTTGGAGTTGTCGAGGTTGGAAAAGAGCTCCAAGGTCATGGAGTCCAGCCTGGGACTGATCTCCACCTGGTCACCCAGAACAATGTCCAGGTGTTCCTTGGACACCTCCAGGGAGCCCTTTCCGAGGCCTGGCCGCCCTTTCCAGGAAAAACAGGATGAAATTCCAGCCCCAAACTGGAGTCGCTTCCCTCCCACAGCTCCTGCTGAGAATCACATCTCCAATCTCAAATCTTAGATCTCGAATCTCAAATATCGCATCTCAAATCTCTAATCCCAACTCACAAGTATCAGATCTTGAATCCCAAATCTCGAATCTTGAATACAGAACCTCAAATCTTTCTCAAATTTCAAATCTCAAATCTCTTCAGCTGGCTTTGATTTAGAACCAAAATCCCCCCAGTTTGGGGTTTGATGGCACCAATGTTTGCATGATTTATTTGTCTTGGACAACCGCCCCAAAATATCCCTCACGTCTAAAACCCTCCTGGATGTTTCTGGTGATTGATAAAGGGAATTTTCCTTGGAGATGTCTCCTCCTATTCATGCATTTCTCCCTTTCACCAGAGGAGGTTTAAACCCAGGAATTCTGTTGAAATTTTCAGGGAATTCAGGAATTCCCTGACAAAATAATCACGGCCAGTCTTGAGGTGCTCAGCTTCATGCACTCAAAAATATTTAGGATTTCATCCAATGATGCCTCCTGGACACGTGTCTCCTTGGAATATTGCAGTTGTCCCAAAAGGGGACAAAAGGAGAATTAGGATAATTAAGGTGACAAAAGGAGAATTATAATAATTAAATGCTCTCACACAGGGCTTCCTTGGATGATAATGAGCATCCAAGGAATTAATTTAAGTCCTTTTTAATGAGTTCCTTGGGTTAAATAGGTACAAAAAATGACCCTACCCAACTGAGGATTTATAAGCACAAAATTTGTGGGTTTTCCCAATTCTGGATTTCCAGGGAAATTTCTGCAGAAGAGAAAATATTTCTCCCGACAAAGCCAAACCGATTTTTGCCCTTGCTGATGGAATTCCTGATCCTTCACCCTTCCAAGCCAATTCCCAAGTCAAACCAGGTCAGGAAATGGCAGCTGTAACAAAATAATCTAAAAATTATTTAAGGATTAAAGCAAGACAAAGGGTGTGTGCATGTATTGGCTGATGAGGAGTTGATTTACGAATCATTAGCACTTATTGAAGCAATTATTACAATTAGAAGCCGCTTATACAGCAGAAAATTGTCGCTGGTGATGTCCCAAAATTGTGTTGCACGGCCTGGGAGCCGTGGGGAAGGGTATAAAAACCGGGATTTTCCTGCAGCTTCTCCAGCGCCTTCTCCTCAGTCCGGTTTTCCCTGCGAGCCCGGTGAGTTCTCTGCCTCTGATTCCATTTCCATTAACTGGGATGCGGCTGTGGGTGCTGAATGGGGAAATGATTCCATGTCAGAGCTCTGAAATGATCAGGAGTAAGGACTTGGGGCTCTTTCCCAAGCCAAATTATTCAGTTTTATCAATTCTGTCTCTTGGGCCGGGAAATTTTTTTGTGGCTGGAGACAGAGATCTCAGATTGTGAGGTTGTGATGTTCCAAACCACAAAGGGAAAGTGTCAATTAAACCCTGATTATTTGCTGGGGAGGTTACAGCTTAACTACTCTGAGCTGGGCTTTGATTCAGGACGGAGGAAAATGAGAGGAGATCTCGTATTTATAGGGCAATAATTCCTTCAATCAGGAAATTGCAGATTTTATCATCCTGGTGATTGTGTAAAGGCCCAGATCTCCTTGAACATTTTAATTTTACTCCAGTGCTGCAGTTCTCCCTCTATCACAAAAAATGCTGTCAGGAATCTTTCCAAACTCTCCTTCCCCCCTTTTTTCCTGCCCATGGAAGGCACCAGAGCAGGATTTCTTCTCCCTCTGGAATCTGGGCACCGCAGTTGTGATTTCTGTGCTGCCGCAGGTCGCCGTCCATCCCAAGAATGTCGTCAGGAGCGATGGTGAGCAGCGGCTGCTCGTCCCCGTGCGAGGTGTCCTGTCCCCAGCCCTTCGCGGACGCCTGGAGCCAGCCCTGTGTCACCTCCTGCGGGGACTCCCGGGCCATCATCCAGCCCCCACCCGTGGTCATCACCTTCCCAGGGCCCATCCTCAGCTCCTTTCCCCAGGAGAGCTTCGTGGGCTCCTCCTTCCCATCGGGGGCCATGGGATCTTCTGGGTCTGGGGGCTCCATTGGGGGATCCTACGGAGGGGGCAGCGGCTCCATGGGGGGAATTGGGGGATCCTACGGAGGTGGCTCCATGGGAGGAATTGGGGGATCCTACGGAGGTGGTTCCATGGGAGGAATTGGGGGATCCTACGGAGGTGGCTCAATGGGTGGATCCTACGGAGGTGGTTCCATGGGAGGAATTGGGGGATCCTATGGAGGTGGTTCCATGGGAGGAATTGGGGGATCCTACGGAGGTGGCTCCATGGGGGGATCCTGCGGAGGAGGGAGCAGATCCTTTGGCTCCGGGGGCTCCTATGGAGGGGGCAGATCCTTTGGGAGCAGAAGAACCTTTGGCTCCTCGGGCGGGGGCTTTGGGGGCTCCTGCGGCGGGGGCAGCTCCTTCGGGGGCGGCTCCTGCGGAGGGGGATCCTACGGGGGCGGCAGCTCCAGCTCCAGGAGGTTTGGAGGAGGAAACTGCGGCTCCTTTTATTACTGAGGCAGCCCCGGCTCCCCCGGCAGCAGCCGCGGGCTGGGCTCAGCTCCTGGGGAAGCTGCAAGCCAGGCAGATCCCAGGAATTGCCTTCTCCAGCCTTTGTGGATCTGCATCGCTTCCCAAAGCCTTGGGAATCATCCTTTGTGCTCCCTGCGTGTGACTCTGCTCCAAACCCTTCCCTGACATTAAAGTTCTGTTGCATTCAAATTCCCATTGTTGGTTTTTTTTTTCCTTATAACTCCTTTTTCCAACTCATCTTTTTTGCCTAATTCAGGAATTTGGGAGTGTTGGAGCCCACCCAGCTCCCTCCTGACCTCTCCAGACCCTTCCCCATCCCAAACTTCCCAAATAATTCATATTTATTTAAATTTCCTTATCTCAACACCTTTTGTCACTTCAGCAGTTTGAAGCCTGAAATCCTTTTCCAGCTGGGATTCCACAACCACTTCCTCATCCCCGATTTTATCCATGTAAATAATAAAAACATGCAGGAGAGGAAATTCCCTCCTGCCTGTGCAAGTTGGGCTGGTCCAAAAGCTCCCTCTGGAGCTGCTCTGGGGAAGGGAATTCGTGCCAGGAAGGGCAGAGCAGCTCTTCCCTTCCAAGGGGCTTTTGGGGAATTCCTGGGGTTGGAACCTGGCGAGGGATGAGGACCTGGGGCTGGGAATGCCCCTGAGAGAGTCAAAAACAGGATAAAAGCTGCAGGAGGCTGCTGCTGTTAAGGAGAGAGGAGGAGGAGGAATCCTCCTGGCACGGCTGGCACTGCTGGAAGGAGCTGGAAAGGAATTCCAGTGTCTCCAAACTTTTCTGAAGCTGCCAGAGGTTGCTGGGTTGGGCTGCTTCAGGGAAAGGTGCCCCTAACAGGGGCTGATCCTGACCCTGATCCATTAATTCCCCATCCCTGGAAGTGTCCAGGGCCAGGCAGGATGGGAATTGGAGCACACTGGGATGGTGGGAGGTGTCCCTGCCCATGGCAGGGCATGGGATGAAGGGATTTTTAAAGTCCTTTCCCACCCAAACCATCCCATTTCTGTGATTCCTTTAAAATCCTCTCTCAGGGGCCCGTCCCACCTTCCCAGCTCTGGAATTCTGTGTCACACTCAGCTGAGGAGCCCTGGATCGCATTGACACCACAATCTCAGGGCCTGCCACCCCAAACCAGGTGTTTTTGAGCACCCCCAACATTTCCTGGGCTCATTTCCCTCCTTCCTGTTGGGTTTGGTTTTTTTTTTTGTTTATTTTTGTCACGACCTCCGTGCTCCCTGTTCCCTCCTGGAAGCAGAGCGATCCCAGAGGCTCCTCTGGGCAAAAGCACTGACGGGGAATGCTGTGAGGAAATGCTTGGGGATGGTTTTGCAAACACCCACTCATGTTTTACCCATGCAAAGCGCCGGGGCTCTCTGAAGTTAATGACAGGCTGCGGGTATTAAAGCAGGACTGAATCATAGCGTCCCTTCCAAACAAATGTGTCAGGGCCACCCACGTGATTCCCCTGACTCAGCCTGGGGAATTCGGATCCCTCTGGTTCTTTGGGATTAAAAGCCTGCCCCTGTGTTTGTTATCCTAATGATACCATTTCAATCCACTTGGCCAAACACTCACCTTCCCAAATCGGGCCATATTTGGGGATTTAAATGGGACCGGGCTTCTCTCACCTCGGGGGCTGAGCTTCCAGCATGCCATGAATTTCTGCTTTGCTCCAGCACCAGCTGGGGCTGTAACTCTTTGTCCTCTGGATCCAAAGTTGTCCTGAGTGACCTGAAATAAATCCCTGGGTTTTTTCCTGGTTTTCCCTGTGTTAAACAGGGAATGATTGTCTTTGGTGGCTTCTCCCCTTGCCCCGAGTTTCCCACACTCCTACGCACTCCAACATTTTTCTGGTGACCAAAACCACCAGGAAAGGAACTGGGGATGGAGTGATTTGTCCCATACCAGCCTCCCTCTGACCATCCCACTTTTCCCAAAAGGGACTTTCCCACTTCCGATTTCTTCCTGGGCACGAATTTTGTGGCAGAGGAGGAGTTTTGTGCTAAACCAGGGCTCCACCGACCTCATCAACTCCCAGTGCTGTTTTATATCCCAGAATCCCAGGATTGCTGGGCTTGGAAGTGACTCTGGAGATGTCCCAGCACAGGTGACACAGGGACACATCCACGTGGGTTTGGGATGACTCCAGACAGGGACAATCCGAATTCCGCCCTCCCTCCATGGAAGGAAGTTCTCCCTCACGCTGAGGTGGAACTCCTGGAGGTTTGGAATTGGGATGAGTCGGATCCTGGACTCGGACACCAAACGAGGAGCCAGAGCCCCACGGGCTGAGCCGGGAGTGGCTCTGGGAGCCAACGTGTCCACTCCAGTCTGGTCGTTCCCATAAACACGTCCCAGCAAGTTTGGAAGCAGCCGGGAACACTCACGGCTAATGCTGGGTTAGGCTCTGCTGCATTCTTGGAGGCCAGGAAAACAAATCCTGGGATTAAGGAGCTGCAAGGACAAGCCTTGCAAAGCTCAGGAGCTCCTGCAAAGCTGAGCTCAGCCTGGGTTTTCACCTTGGCAGAGCTGCAGGGATAAATTTGAGCCTCAAAACTCTGAAATGAGAGGAATCCGGGACCAAACGACAGCGGTCACGTGCCGGTGAGAAAAGGGTAATCAACACAAACAGTGAGCAAAGCAAAGCAATTACTGTAATTACCCCTCAAATTTGGTTTGGGGAGTAATGGGGCCTAATGCCCAAATATGACGTTATTTTCTTGCATCAGCCTGGTGGTCCAGCCGGGGATATAAAAACCATTCCTGACTCAGGGAGCTTCCAGCGGGTCCTGTTGGCTTCTCCTCGGTGAACTGAGTAAGTTGGATTCTGATATAACTTCTTCCTAAAATAATAAAATGAGTCTAATTTTAAACAACGTTTACGTTTAACTCAGCGCTGAATTTTGGATTCGTGTTCTGCCGCTCTGGAAAGCAATTCCATTTATTTTCATGGAATAATCAAAATAATTTTGATTATTCATCTAGAAGCGCTGCGGGATCAAAGTTTAAAAATGTATTTGCAATCTAGATAATATTAAAACCATTTAATTCCATCGCTTTATGGAAATTTAATGGATACAACCTTTAGGTAACCTTAAAATACCTCAGCCAGCAGCTTTCTCCTGGCGGGGCGGTTCTGCCCTTGTGGCTTCCGATTTTTATCTGATTTTGGGCAGAGGGGGTGTGGAAATATAAACACAAGTTTTAGAAATATTGAGATGGGCAGAGCTGCAGTCGCCTGTGGGTGAAGACACAACATCCCTGTGGATGTGGCGCTACAAAATTCCTGGTTTTTCCAATGCGGGAGATACAGGAATGACCCCAAAAATGTCAACTTGGGAAGCTGCTTTAGGTGGTTTTGCTCTGTTTATGCAAAGCTTTTGTTTTATGCAAAGCGAGAATATTTGAATCTGCTTGGGATGTGTGGCGCTCTGTGTTTAGGTCTGGTTTTAAGTTATTCCTTTCCTCTGGTTTGGTCTCTGATCAGGTTCAAGTCAAGGACGGGGAATTCAGAGTTGTAGCAGATTTGAAGGGTGGGAAGCTCAGGAGAGCACCTGGATTAGGGTTTAAATTTGGGTGAATTATGCACATTCGGGCATTGTGTTTAGAACGAGCAAAGAAAACAAAAATGACTTGAGTCAAACTCAACCCCACCCAGGCTTCTCCAATATGCAGCTTGAAAAAGAAATAATCACCTGGGCTGAGCCCAAAATATTCAATTTAATCTGCAACAACAGATTAAGCGGCTCCTTCACTCAGTGCTTTGAGGTGGAATTTGGGTATGGTTGAAATGACAACTTGAAATGGACTTTTGTGCTGTTTTCCAAATCCCCACCCTTAAATTTATTTCAAAACAAGAAAGAAGAATTCAGCCCTGGTTTGGGAACAGTTTTAATCCCTCTGAAATTTAAATTTGGGACAGCTGCTCTCAGGTTTTTGTTGTGCTTCAGTTTTACCTCATGATCTTGCAAAAGGCTTTTATTGAATTTTCCGAGTGAGTTTTGTGCTCAATATCTGTGGCAAAGGCACCTGTTATGAACTGACTGGACTAAACCGAAAATTATTGGTATCCTTATGGATCAAGTCCATCATAGGGATGATATTCCATGGATTTTTATCTTCTCAGCCCAGACTTTGTCCAAACTGGGTCCAGTAAAACATCTCGTGTTCTCCATTCCTACAGTGGTTTAGGTGTTACCCTCATTTTACTGAGCTCCACCTCTGGAGCCCAAATTGCACAGGAGAAAACAGATTTAATTAAACAACAGCTCCAAAGTGGTCATTTGGTGTCCCCAAAGTGGTGTTTTGGTGTCCCCAAAGAGGTGTTTTGGTGTGCTCCAAGAGGTGGCTTGGTGCTCCCAAAAGAGGTGGCTTGGTGTTCCCAAAAGAGGTGGCTTGGTGTCCCCAAAGAGGTGGTTTGGGGTCCCCAAAAGAGGTGCTCTGGTGTCCCCAAAAGAGGTGTTCTGGTGTCCCCAAAAGAGGTGGTTTGGTGTGCTCCAAGAGGTGGCTAAGTGTTCCCAAAAGAGGTGTTCTGGTGTCCCCAAAGCGGTGTTCTGGTGTCCCCAAAAGAGGTGGTTTGGGGTCCCCAGGGAGGTGTTCTGGTGTCCCCAGGGAGGTGTTCTGGTGTCCCCAGGGAGGTGTTTGGGATCCCAGGGCTCTGGAAGTTCACCAAGAAGTGCCAAGCCAAGCAGAGCAGGGCAGTTATCCACCCACCCACCACCTCGTGCCTTTCCAGGGGTCGATCCCATCCCTCCGGCTCCTTGGCATTGACATTTGTCCCCTCCTTTCAGGTCCAGCCCAGCCGCAAGATGTCCTGCAAGAAAACCGTGTGCGCCGAGCCCTGCCCCGAACCGCAGGCCGCCGCCTGCAACGAGCCCTGCGTGGTGGCCTGTCCCGACTCGCGGGTCATCATCTTCCCGCCACCCGTGGTCGTCACCTTCCCGGGGCCCATCCTCACCACGTACCCGCAGGAGACCGTGGTGGGCTCCACCGAGTCGGCCGAGCTGGCCGGGGCGCTGGAGGCGGGCGTGCCCATCGGGACGGGCCAGAAGGGCCTGGAGTGCCTGGATTCCTGCTGCGTGCCGCAGTTTGTGGCCAAGTGTGACCCCCCGTGTGTCACCCAGTGCGCCGCGCCCTGTGTCGCTCCGTGCGCTGCCCCGTGTGCCACCAAATGTGCCCCGCCCTGTGCCCCGCCCTGTGCCCCGCCCTGTGCCCCGCCTTGTCCCCCGCCCTGTCCCCCACCCTGTCCCCCGCCCTGTCCCCCGCCCTGTGCCCCGCCTTGTGCCCCGCCCTGTCCCCCGCCCTGTCCCCCGCCCTGTCCCCAGCCCTGTGCCACCAAGTGTGCCACCAAGTGCGCCCCGCCGTGCCCCGCGCCCTGCGGCACCAAGTGCGTGACCAAGTGCGTGCCCACCTGCACCACGCCCTGCGCCACGCCCTGTGCCACACCCTGCGCCACGCCCTGCGCCACCAAGTGCGTCCCCGAGCGCTCCTACACCTTCTCCACCCGCTGGAAGCACCCGTGCCAGAGGGGCCTCTGCAAGAAGATCTGAGCGGTTTTTGAGGGAAAGAACCACGGAAAGGAACGAGGGAAGAAGTGAAGGAATACGGAATGTGACCCGAAGGCTGCCGGAGAGGGAAGCGCCGCTGGAAACCAGGACCCGTTTTAAGTCTACGATAGAGCTTTAGTTTAGTTCAGGCTTTTCTTTCTTCTTGGGGCTTTGCCTCTTCTGTCTGTGCTTTGGACTTTCTCTGCCCAGTTCGACACCGAGCGTGGATCAGAACCGAGGGATTTGGGGAATGGTCGGGATTGGAAGGTCTCAGCAAGTGTGAAGGGAGGGGGTGTCGGGCTGGAAGGGGTCAGGCTAAAGCGGGTGATCGCGATTTTGGGTGATTTTGGGTGGTTTTGGGCTTTTCTCGGAGTCGGCTCCTCTTTGTCTGCATTATTCTCTCTTCAAATGTTCGACTCCACTTTGCATTCCCATTAAAATGGTGCCGCATCAAACCTGTTCCGAATTCCCTTTTTCCTCTGCTCCTTGGGCTCTCTTGGGGACACTCAGCCTTGGGTAGAGGGACAGGCGACCTCCAGGCTCTTCCCGGACTGCTCCAAACTCGACTAAAGGTAAAATTTAGGGTTAAATTCCTGGGATAAGAGATTTTATCCCTAAAATAAACCCTGGCTCTTCATTTTTCTGGGATAAAAGATTTTATTCCTAAAAAATCCTGGCTCTGCGTTTTATGGGATAAAAGATTTTGTTCCTAAAAACATCTGGCCCTGTATTTTCCAGGATAAAACCTTCAGATTGAAGCAAAACGGGAACTTTTAGTGTCTTGTTCATACCCAGCTCTGTTTGGGGATTTTCTTCCCTCTAAACAAAGGGAACTGAGCCAAACCCAAGCTTTTTTCCACATTTCTGCATCCAAACTTTCCTGAACTGCTTTTCCAAGGACTCTTCTCCACCTCTCGGCGGTGACAGGGAGGGACCTGGAGCTCCAAATTCCAGGAGCTGGTGCCAGCAGCGGATCCCTCCGGGCAGTTTGGGATGCCAGGCGTGTCCTGCTCATCCCATCCCGAGCCATTCCGGGCACTGTTTTTATCCTAAAGACCATGTTCGGTTCGTTCTTCCCTAATGGCCACCTTGGAGCTGGAATTCCGGGTCATTCCCCGCAATTACCCCCGCCCCAAAATATCCCAGGGCTTCCTCACAACAAAGGGAGCCAGAGCGCTTCCCAAACACTCCCAGGCTGGATTACACCTGGACCTGGAATGTTAATTTAATGTTAATCAGCTCTTGTTTGGGTTACGTGCCCTAAGACTGGAATAATCGATTTGGGAAAGAAAAAAAAAACAGGCAATTGTGGCAGCTGGTGAAACCTTCCCGGGATTCCAAGGATGAGGGGCTGAATTGTGAGGAAAGTGGGAATTCTGGTGGGAATTTGGGGTATTAAAGGTGTCCTTGTTAATTCTGTGTTGTGAGTGCTCCTCGTGCCCATTAAAAACCATTTTCTGCGCCGCCCTGCCCTGGGGTTATTCCACCTCTCTCTTCCTCCTGGGATTCCTCATTTCTCTCCCAGATGCTCCGTTTGATTTCCAGGAATCACCGATGGTGGTTTCCTCCCAGCCACAAGTTCTGGGTAATTTTGGAAAATGGGAATTTGGGCCCTTCAGTGTCAGAAACAAATAAAATTTCCAGGGGATAATGAAATTTTAATTGCATTAATCATGCTGACAAGTCCCGGCCATGCCCGAGATC
The DNA here is from genome assembly GCF_963513975.1 of Fringilla coelebs. NCBI lineage: Eukaryota > Metazoa > Chordata > Aves > Passeriformes > Fringillidae > Fringilla > Fringilla coelebs. The sequence goes on from NC_140055.1 coordinate 505,940, forward strand.
TCCTCCCAGAGGCTCCCCGCATTGCCCCAGGATGTTTTTATAAATCCTCAGGGTTTCTCTTCATCATCTCCGCCAGGACAAAAAAAAAAATTAAAAAATTAAAAATAAAAACCATCAGAGGAGCCTCCCGTGATTCCCTGTCTGGCATGGGAGGTGTGGGCCTGGAAAGGGCAAGGGAAAAGGTGATTATTGCTAATTAATGCTTAATAAAGAGGGATTTTCTGCGGGCTCAGCAGCTCCCGGGGGAAGTGTGGGGCGGGCGTGGGGTCCTGAGTCAGGAGTGACCCTGGGAGAGGCAAAGATCTCTGTCAAAAACATCTCCAAATTCCTGAATCATTGTTTGCCCTTCTTCATCCTCACCCCAAAACCTTCCTCCTCCTCCTCCTCCTGAGGGGCTGGGAATGATCCAGATCCGGGATTCCTGCGTGGCTCCTTCCCTGGAAATCGCCTGTCCCTGTGATGGCACCGGCTGGAGCTGCTGCCAAAACAATTTAATTTTAATTTAAATTTCGGTCTCGGCGCTCTCTGATCTCGGGACGATGCCAAACCCTTGTTTTTCACACCCAACCCCTGGTTTGGCCCGACACCCCGAGGGAATTGGGCAATTTTTGGGGCCGATTTCCTCACGGGGATTATTAAAAAGTCTGAGGTGAAATCCCAGCCCCGGCTGTTGATTCAAGGGGAAGGAGATGCAGGGAGGAGCCCGAGGCCTCGCTCCTTTCATCTCCTGCGCCGGCTCTGAGCCAGGAATTCTTTGTTTGGAGAAACAAAAAACAGGGGATGGAGAGGGGATATTGAATTGGGGGATTTTGGTACAATTTTGGGGAAAAAAATCGATATGAAATCTCACAGCAAAATGAATCTGCAGCTCGGGAGTTGTGCCAAGGGTGGGAATCGCCCTCCCCGTCTGACATCCCAAAATCTCCGGGATTTCAGATGGAGTTTGGGAGAAACAATAGCCAGGATTGACTGAGAGACAAAAGCAAAAATGCAAAAAGTCTTTGAGGGATAATGGGGACAAAGAGGACAGGAGTGGTTCCCTTCCCCCGGGGCCGAGTGAGGCTCTATAAAAGCTCCGGCAGAGAAATTTTAAAGCATTTTTCTGCCATTCTCATCCCATCTCCCGCTGTGCCGCCGTGTAAGTCAGGTCTGGGGGGTCGGGCAGGGTTTGAGCTCGGAAATTGTAAAAATTGTGAATTTTTACCTCTAAAAATGTCACAGGGAGGCGTGGGAGACGGTTCAAGATTTGGGAACAGAACAGTCAGAAATAAAAGGGGTAAAAGGCGTTAATTCTGAGATTAATTTAATAAATGAACAGAATAGATATGAATATAAGAAGTATTAGTATTATAAATATGAAAGTTGAAAATATTAATAATGGAAATATGAATATTGAAAAGATGAATATTTGAATGAATGGATGGATGAAAGAATGAATGAATGAATGAATGAATGAATGAATATTGGAAATATATATATTGAAAAGATGACTTTTTAAATAAATGAATAATTGAAATATGAAGAAAAGAAATATGAGTATTAGAAATATGAACATTGGAACTATGAACACTGAAAATATTAAAATCCGGAATGTGGATATTGGAATATACAAACATTGGAAATATGAATATTCGAATAAATAAATAAATAAGTAGGGGTAATAATAGATAATAACGAACAACAACAAATAAATAAAATTATTCATAAATAAAAATAAAAATAAAAATAAAAATAAAAATTAAAAAAAAAAAAAAGAGGGTTCCCCTTTGCTCTGTCCCCTCACGTTGTCCCCTCTCTGTCACCCCCAGCCCCGCGATGTCCTCTCAGCCGCTCTGCGCCGTGTCCTGCCCCCAGCCCGAGGCCAGCGCCTGGAGCCAGCCCTGTGTCACCTCCTGCGGGGACTCCCGGGCCGTCATCCACCCCCCGCCCGTGGTCATCACCTTCCCGGGGCCCATCCTCAGCTCCTGCCCCCAGGAGAGCATCGTGGGCTCCGCATTCCCCGCGGGAATGGGAAATTCCTTCGGGTTCGGAGGCATCCAGAGCTCCTGCGAGCCCGGAGCCTCTTCTGGTGGCCGGAATTTCTCCTCCTCCTCCTCCTGCTTCTCCCAAAATTCCTACCCCTGCTATCCCCCCAACCCCTTCCCCTCCCGCCCCCCAAAACCCTTCCCCTCCCACCCCCGCCCTCCCACGCCCAGCAAAGGATCCCCGGGGGACCAAAACAAGCAGAAAAATAAATAAATCTGCAAATTGTGAGCGAGGGGAGGGCTCTGAGAGGGGCCAGGGCTGCTCCTTCACCCCAGGAACCATCCCGGGAACCATCCCAGGATCGATCCCAGGAGCAATCGCAGAAACTATCCCAGGAACAATCCCAGGAATGATCCCAGGAACCGTGCCAGGATCGATCCAGGGGCAATCCCAGGAATGATCCCAGGAACAATCCCAGAAAGAATCCCAAGAATGACCCTGGGAACAGTCCCGGGAATGACCCCAGGAAGGATCCCAGGAATGATCCCAGGAATGATCCCTGGAACAATCCCAGGATCAATCCCAAGATCAATCCCAGGAACAATCCCAGGAACAATCCCAGGATCAATCCCAGGAACAATCCCAGGAACAATCCCAGGAACAATCCCAGGAACAATCCCAGGAACAATCCCAGCCCTACAATTCCCTCTGGGTCGGATCCCCCCTCGCAATTCCCATCGATTCTTCCTTGGTGTGAATTTGCCCGAATTCCTCTGGAATTCCCTTGGAATTCCAGGCAGTGCTGCTGTCACAATAAAATCCTTTCTGCATCACAATTTGGAGTTTTCTGTCCCGGTGGGATGAGCTCTGGGAGCAGTTCTGGAGTCCATATGTCATTTTTCATGGAATTTTTTTCCAAGGATTGCGCAGCTCTGTCCCACCAGATTCCCTGGGAAGGTGAAATGGGAATTTTCCCACAGGTGAATCCATAAAAACATTCCCTGGAAGAGCCAAACCCTCCTCCCAAGATCTCTGGGATAATGGCATAGTTTGCTCCCGTGGGTTTGCAGAGGTTTTATAAAAAAGAGAAGAAATCCAAGAGATTTGAATGCAAACACAGAAGTTTATTGGGACAAAAGTGGGCAAACAGTTGGGGGTTTGAGGAGGGAAGAGGCAAATTCGGAGAAAAGTGACATTAAAAACAAGAAGGGGGAGAGGAGGAGCAGCTCCTGGGGGTGCTGAGGAGATCCCGGGGGTGCTGAGGGGTTTGCATGGATGCTGAGCACTTCCCATGGATTCTGAGCAGTTCCCACAGGTTCTGAGCAGTTCCCATGGATGCTGAGCAGTTCCCATGGATTCTGAGCAGTTCCCGCAGGTTCTGAGCAGTTCTCATAGATCCTGAACAGTTCCCATGGATCCTGAACATTTTCCATGGATCCTGAGCAGCTCCCATGGATCCTAAACAATTCCCATGGATCCTGGACATTTCCCATGGATCCTGAGCAGTTCCCATGGATTCTGACCATTTTCCATGGATTCTGAGCAGTCCCCATGGATCCTGACCATTTTCCATGGATCCTGACCATTTTCCATGGATCCTGAGCAGTTCCCATGGATCCTGAGCAGTTCCTATGGATCCTGACCATTTTCCACGCATTCTGACCCTCTCCCAGCCCCACGCAGCCGCATCCCCCCCTCTCAGCCCCCGCCCCAGGTTTCGCCATCCCTGTCCCGGTTCAGCAGGGCCCGCAGCCCCCGGAGCGCTGGCTCCAGGCGCTCCTGGAGGAGGCCAGGAAGCCTCCATAGACCAGGGAGCCCTGCAGGCCGGCGGGGCGCTCCATCCCCGCGGGGAATGCGGAGCCCACGATGCTCTCCTGGGGGCAGGAGCTGAGGATGGGCCCCGGGAAGGTGATGACCACGGGCGGGGGGTGGATGACGGCCCGGGAGTCCCCGCAGGAGGTGACACAGGGCTGGCTCCAGGTGTCGGCGCAGGGCTGGGGGCAGGACACGGCGCAGGGCGCGGAGCAGCGGGAGCTGAGCTGGCTGGAGAAGGACATCCTGGCAGGAGAGAGCCGGAACTGCTGCGGGAAGGGGAGGAGACAGGGTTGGAAATCAGCGCAGCGGAGCCCCTGCTCGTATTGCTCTCTCTTTCCCTTCTCCCTGTCCCTCTCCTCCTCCCTCCTTCTCTCCTTCCTTCCCTCCCTCCAAAAACTCTCCAAAATCTCAGAAGATTTTTCTCTTTCTCTCTTCTCCCCGTCCCTCTCTCCTCCTTCCTCCATCCCTCCCTCCCTCCCTAGCACCTGCTCTGGAAAAACTCAGATTTTTCTCTCTTTTTCCCCTTCTCCCCATCCCTCTCCTTCTCCCTTCCCCTCCCTGCCTCCTTCCCTCCCTTCCAGGCATCTCCTCTCCAAAAGCTCAGATTTTTCCTCTTTTTCCCTCATCCCTGTCCTTTCCTTTTCCCTTATCCCGGTCCTTCTCTCCTCCCTCTCTCCCAAGCACCTGCTCTGGAAAACTCCGATTTTTCTCCCTATTTCCCTTCTCCCTGTCCCTCTCCTCCTTTTTTCCCTCCTTCCCAAGTAACCCCCTCTCCAAAACCTCCAGATTTTCCTCTCTTTTCCCCTTTTCCCTCTCCCTTTCCCTCCTTTGCTCCTCAGGGCTCTCCCAGTCTCCCCAAGGAGCGATTCCCACCCCGGCCACCCCCAAAGCTCCCCCAGACTCACTCAGATCCCGAAGAGGAGAAGCCGGAGGAGCTGAAATCTCAGGAATCCGGAGCTGGGATGGGAGGAATTGGCAGCCGGGAGCTTTTTATCCCATCCCGGGATCGCCCGCGGGGGTTGAGCCATCCCCGGCGTTTCCCAACCCTCGGGAGGCGATCCCTGCCCGGGCTCCGGTTGTTTTATCCGCCCCAAAGCAATTATCAGTTTCTCCCAACACCCTCCAGTTTCTTCCTTGAGTTTTTTTGGAAGCGGTTTCGCTTCCTGCAGCGTTTTGCTGATTTTGCCAAGTTGGTAAAAATGTTGGGGAATTAATTTTTTTTTTTTTTTTGTGGAATTGCTCCACAGGCAGGAGCAGCTTCCATAGACCAGCCTGGCCTTGGATGCTTCCAGGGGTGGGAAATCCATGGAATTCCATGAGCCAGGCCCTTACAGGGAGCAATTCCTCCCCAAAATCCCGCTCAAATTCCCCCTCTGTCCCCCTGAGCCCATTCCCTGTGTCCTGTCCCTGCAGTTCCTGAGGAAAGTCCCTCTCCAGCTTCCCTGGAGCCCCTGCAGATCCTGGAGGGGTTCTGGGGTCTCCACATTCCCAACATTTCCAACATTCCCAGCATTCCCAACCAGGATCCAAAGGGGAGCCACTTCATGGCTTGGGGACCCAGAACCGGGCACAGAATTCCTGGTGGGATCTCAGCAGAGCAGAGCAGAGGGGGAGAATCAACCACCAGGACCCAAAAGGAAGAATTTTAGGGTTTGTTTGGGTTGATCCCACTGGGTTTCTCCTTTTGCCCTTTTAGGAGGATGGGGAGGTTCAGACAGGGATTTCCAGCAGCTCCCAAGGGTTGTGGCCCCACAATTTCTCCTTCCCTGTTTTTTCCTAATTCTGGTTTTGGTTTGGGTGAATCCTCTTAACTGGAAATTCCAAAGGTTGGGAAAACTCGGAGAAACCCCAGGAAAGGCTCCCTGAGGCTTCCTACCCTAACAGTTCCCAATGGAATAAAATGGAATAAAATGGAATAAAATGGAATAAAATGGAATAAAATGGACATTTTGGGACAGAATTCTCAGGGCTGCTCCAAACCCCACTGTTCAGTTTATGGCTCCATAAAAGTGAGGGATTTTTGGGGGGGAAAGCTCATTTCTTGAGAAAATTTGGGAATAATTTTGGGTATGGAAAATGGAGACACAGCAGGAAATGCAATCCGTGAATGACTGGAGAGGGAGAAATCAGAGGAACAAATCTGCTGAAGTTGCAGCCAGACCTCTGCCTCAGCTGGAGCTGCACCTGGACATTCCCAGGTTTTCCCAGGGTGATGCAGCATCCCCTCCCTGACCTGGCTCACCCCAATCCATGAATCCTCCTCCCTCAGCGGTGCTGAGCCCACAGATTCCCTAAAAATTGGATGTGGATTTCTCCTGGAAAGCTCCCAGGTTACTCCCCCTGGACATTTCACAAGGCTGGGAGCATTCCTTGCCCAGGAGGACGGGAAGGAGCTCTTCCCATTCCCAAATTCCCTAGGAAGGCGCCTGTGGACGAACGTGCCTCGAGTCGGAGTCACCGGAGTCACTGTGGGTCAATGATGGGAGAAATTGCACAATTCCCTTTTCCTCGGAAAAAGCGGGGTGGGATCCGCGCCCTGTCAGCGCCTCGTGTTGACGGATCAAGCTCTGAGCAATCGTGAGGCAATCCCAGAAGTAGGAAAAAGCAACGACGAAAATTAAGAAAAAGAAATCATTAGTGCGCCTGAGTAATGCCGTGGATGTAACAACAACAGGAATAATTGCTGAGCGAAATAATCGCTTGATCTGGGCCAGTGAGAGGTGGAGGGAATTTTTCTTGGATCATTCATCAGCCGTGGATGTTTCAGCTCCAGCTGATTGCCCAAGAAAAGGTATAAAAACCCTCTCGGCTCTGGGCTGCTCCAGCAAACCCTCCCGACTCGCTCCGAGCTCCACAGGGGTAAGTCCGAGCCTGGAACTGCTCCTGGAACTGTCGGGGTCTGAACTGAGCTTTGCTTGGGTGCAGAATTGTGGAGCCAGCAGGGCCAGGGCAGGGATTGGAGTTTACTGGTAATTTTGGGGGTTACAGCTAATTTTGGGGGTTACTGTTCATTTTGGGGGTTACTGTTCATTCTGGGTGTTACTGTTAATTTTGGGGGTTACTGTTCATTTTGGGGGTTACTGTTCATTCTGGGTGTTACTGTTCATTTTGGGAGTTACTGTTCATTTTGGGATTTACTGTTCATTTTGGGAGTTACTGTTCATTCTGGGTGTTACTGTTCATTCTGGGTGTTACTGTTCATTTTGGGGGTTACTGTTCATTTTGAGATTTACTGTTCATTTTGGGATTTACTGTTCATTCTGGGTGTTACTGTTCATTTTGGGGGTTACTGTTCACTTTGGGTGTTACTATTCATTTTGGGGGTTACTGTTCATTTTTTGGGATATTTTTGTGTCAAATTGACTCCATAATTAAGAGTTGGGAGGCACAGGGGACCAGGACATGAGAAGATGGGAACCCCCAAACTTTGAGCCTCTTTGTGATCTTTTTGCCGTCCCTTCTTTCTCCTCCCAGCCCAACCTCCCTTCGATCGGTCTCTGACCTTCCTGCTGCCTCGCCTTCGTGGTTCCAGACCCGTCCCCAATCCCAGAAGATGTTTTCCTACAGACAGAGCTCCAGCTCCCGCTGCCTGACCCCCTGTGGGATCTCCTGTCCCCAGCCCTGCGCCGACACCTGGAGCCAGCCCTGTGTCACCTCCTGCGGGGACTCGCGGGCCGTCATCCAGCCCCCGCCCGTGGTCATCACCTTCCCGGGGCCCATCCTCAGCTCCTGCCCCCAGGAGAGCATCGTGGGCTCCTCGGCACCCTCCAACTTCCTGGGATCCGGAAACTTCCTGGGATCTGGGAGTTCCTACGGCTCCTACAGTTACGGGAGGTCCTACTCTTCCTACGGATCCTCTGGGAGCTGCAGACCCTGCTAAACATCCCAGGAATGAGCAGGAAGGAGCCAAGAGCCACCACGGAGCCCCCACAAATCCCAGCGGCTCCCGGAGCATCCTCAGCCCCGCCCTTTAATGCAATTTCCCTTTTTTTTCTTTTTGCAAAAGAAAAAAAGCCCACCTGGGAATGGTCCCATCCATGATCCCTGGCTGGCTGAAAGTGGGATGAGATCGTTCCACCTTCCCACACCCAAAACCCCAGGAGTCACCCCTGTGGAATGCCCGGCCCTGGGCATTCCTCCCTTCATTTCCCCCGGGGTTTTCCATCCCCACCGCGATATTCCCCTTCCTCCTTTCTCATTAAACCATTGCGCATCAAAATCCAGAGTTTTCCTGTGGTTTTTATCCGTAATTTTGGGGGTTTTCCCCCAGTCTGGGTGAGGGCGGCAGCTTCAGGTGCCTTTCCACACCCGGAAGGCGCCCAGGTCCTGTCGGCGGTGACACAAAGTCATTCCGAGAGGGATAAAGAGGTTTTGGAACCCTCCCAATCCCGTTGGGATCTTCCCTCAGGGCAGGCGTGGCCGTTCCCTGTTCCCAAAGAAAGTCAAACACGGGTGACTCGGATTATTTGTGTCTCAATGCCTGCCCCGGGCTGCCATTTAATTACATCCCCACGCGGTAATTTTACAGGGTTTTTTTCATTGTTTAAAAACAGCCTGGGGAAAAAAAAAAACTTTCCTTGGAAAACTTCCCTTGGAAATTCCCACAGGATTTTTTTTTACCTGAAAGGCAAATTTTTGGTGGAATTCTGTGAATTCCTTGAACTTTCCCCAGAAATAAAATAAATTAAAGAGTTGTTAAAGTGTACCCTGCAGAACGACCCACTCTCCCCTGGGAGGGTGGGGAAATTCTCTTTTCCAGGGAATTTCTGGCTGCCCCATCCCTGGAATTGTCCAAGAAGGAGCTGGAGCAACCTGGGATGGGGGAAGGAATCCCTGCCCGTAAATCAAAGATCTTCAAGGTCCCTTCCCACCCAAACCATTTTCGGGTTCTGTGAAACCCCAAAGACATTTATTTCACCTTTAATTCCTTAATTCTCCCTGGGCTTGGAAGGAAAATAAAGAAACAGAGGAGAAAGATCCGAAAATGTCTCAGAATTAAGGGGGTTTTCTCCTCCTTTTTCCATCTCTGTTTTGGAGTAGCCTCTGTGACTCCTGATTATGGAGCCAATTTGATACAAAAATCACCATTTTCTGGCCACTGCAACACTGGGATGTGTCTGTGGCAATTCCTGAAGTTCTCGGGCACAATTTGAAGAGGAACAGGACAGAAAAATTCCGACGGCAGCAACTGAGGCTCCTGATCCCCCTGCCACCCGAACAGGGAATTCCCGGGAGAGGGGAAAAAACTCCGAGGGTGAGAAAAACTCCGCTCTGAACCCCAGAGGTCACTGCGCCCTTGTCTTACCCCGTGCTCAGTCCCAGGACAAGGGAAGAGCTGTTAATTGAGATGCAATCAGCAGCTGACTAATTAAAGGCGTTGCAAACGCCGAATCCCAGCTCGGGGCAGATCCCGATGCCGATTAAATCTCTCGTGTTTGATTTCCAGGCTTTATTTAATGGGTAAAATGTTTATTTAGTGGTTTTTAGGTGCTCCGGGCGGGCAAAATCTTTATTTAATGGGTTTTGAGGTGTTGCAGGCTGGCAAAAATCTTTATTTAATGGGTTTTTAGGTCCTCAGGGCTGGCGAATTCCCTCCCTGGGGAAAAGCTTTCCTTGGAAAACAAAGGCCCGGGGATGTGCCCTGCAGGATTCCAGCATCCTTCCAGGCCAGATTCCCGTGGGATTGTCAAAGGGAGGACTTGCCATTTTTCTCATTTTGCTATTGGAGGAGCTGCACTTCAATTTTTTTCAGGTGTTTTAAATGAAATTCTCAATCAGGCCCATCGAAGAAAATATTTTTTTAGCTCATTCCCTTACTTATTTATTTATTTTAACTTAATAAATAGGAATGTCTGAAATCTTTGATTTTTGTAGTGTTCAAGGGGCTTTGAGCAACTTAATCTAGTGAGAGAAAACCAGAGGGGTTGGACTGGATGATCTTTGGAGGTCCTTCCCAATCCAAACCATTCCCTGATTCCATAATTCCTTGTTAAATAATAAAAAAAAAACCAGAATAACTCTGCCTGATAATTTCCTTATGTCATGTCAATTTTGCTCATGGCCTTTTCCAGCCTGAATGACACTGGAATTATTTTATTTTTATTTTTTTTTAATCTTCAAAGGATGGAAAGCTGCTCCCGAGTAGTTTTATTACAGAAACATTTGGAAAACCAAATAAACTCAGGCTGGGCTCTTCCTTGGGGAGCAGCTCGGACCTGCCTGTGGGCAGATCAGTGTGGGAAGGGAAAAAAAGGGGGGAAAATGGGGAAAAGGGGGCAAAAAGAGGAACCAGGAGGCTGCTGTGTGATGCAACAAAGTTTTAATGAGCGAGAAATGCCCCTTTGCAAAGCCAGAGATCACAGAAGGTGCAAAATCAATTCCTGGACAATTTTGGAGAAAATGCATTCCCAGATAATTTTGGGGAACATCCATTCCTGGACAATTTTAGGCAAAGTCGAACCAAAGTCCTGCTCTGAGACGTCCTCAGCCGGCTTCTCCTGGCTGCTGTCCGAGGGTATTGGTCATTGTGGGTGAAATCCATAGGGAATGGGCTGTCCTACACCGGTCCAAAAAATCGGGAATGCTGGAACAGGGAATGGGCTGTCCTACACCGGTCCAATAAACTGGGAATGCTGGAACAGGGAATGGGCTGTCCCACGCTGGTCCAGTAAATCAGGAATGCTGGAACAGCGAATGTGCTGTCCCAAACATGTTAAATAAACTGGGAATGCCGGAACAGGGAATGGGCTGTCCCATGCTGGTCCAGTAAATCAGGAATGGGCTGTTCCATGCTGGCCCAATAAATCAGGAATGGGCTGTCCCATGCTGGCCCAATAAATCAGGAATGGGCTGTTCCATGCTGGTCCAATAAATTGGGAATACTGGAACAGGAAATGTGCTGTCCCACACTAGTTAAATAAACTGGGAATGCCAGAACAGGGAATGTGCTGTCCCACACTTGTTAAATAAACTGGGAATGCCAGAACAGGGAATGGGCTGTCCCATGCTGGCCCAATAAATCAGGAATGGGCTGTCCTACAGTTCAATAAATCGGGAATGCCGGAGCAGGCAGCGAGAGCAAACAACGAGGAGGTGCCGAACGAGAAGAGGGAGAAAGATCAGGAATGCGAAGGAGGCTGCGGAAACGCCGACCCCTCACGCTCGTGGCCGTGGATTTGGGCATTCCTGGGATTCCCTGTGGGCTCTGGTGCTCTCAGCAGGGCCCGCAGGAGCCGCGGAGGAGGCGGCTGAAGCGGCGCGAGGCGGAGGGGCCGCAGGAGCCGCCGGCCAGCGCCGAGATCCCGTATCCAGAGCGGGCGCCGTACCCCGGGAAAGCCGCGGAGCCGTAGAGACTCCCAAAACCCAGGGAGCCGCCAAAAGCTGGGGCTCCGGCAGATCCCACCACGGCCTGCTGCGGGAAGGAGCTGAGGATGGGGCCGGGGAAGGTGACCACCACCGGGGGCGGCTGGATGAGGGCGGTGGAGTCCGAACACTGCCGGACACACGGCTCGTTGCAGCTGTTGGCCACGGGCTGCGGGCAGGAGATGCCGCCGGTGGTGGGGCAGAGATCGTAGCAGGACATTTCCCGGCAGGGGTGGAGGTTCCTGGAAGGCAGAGAAGGAGCTGCTGAGAACTGAGGATCTATGGAAGGGGCAGGTGGAGGTTTGGGGAAGCTGGGAAATGGGGGAAAACATCCCCGGGGGAAAAATTGGGGTGGGACAGGAGCAGGTTTGGGGTTGGGAGAGGTGGGATGGGATGGGAGGTGGAAATGGGATGGGATGGGATGGGATGGGATGGGATGGGATGGGATGGGATGGGATGGGAGATGGAAATGGGATGGGATGGGATGGGAGATGGAAAAGGGATGGGATGGAGATGGAAATGGGATGGGAGATGGAAATGGGATGGGAGATGGAAATGGGATGGGATGGGATGGGATGGAGCAGGATGAAACAGGATGGAGATGGAAATAGGATGGGATGGAAATGGGATGGAGACGGAAATGGGATGGGATGGAAATAGGACGGAGATGGAAATGAGATAGGATGGAAATGGGATGGAGATGGGATGGAAATAGGACAGAGATGGAAATGAGATGGGGTGGAAATAGGATGGAGATGGGATGGGATGGAGATGGGATGGGATGGAGATGGGATGGAGCAGGATGAAACAGGATGGAGATGGGATAAGAAAGAACGGGGTGGGATGGACACAGGATAGGATGGAGATGGGACAGAAATGGAGTGGGATGGAGATGGAATAGGATGGAAGGAGCATAATTCCTTCATCAGATAAAAATATGGATTTAAAACATTTTGCCATGTGGATATCTGGGCATAAAAGCCTTTGGTTTAATGGGTTTTTTCAGTAAAAAAGTAGAAATATTATTTTATTCACTGGGTCAGAGCATGAGTCTGCTTTCCTTCATTTTGGCTGTGGTGAAAATAACTAAATAATAAATATTTTTATATATATAAAAATGACTGGAATTAAAATAAACTCTTTCTTCAGCTGGGTAGCTCAGGACATGGACGAATTTCCCTGATTCAGTCATGGACTAAAATGCAGGAAAATCCAGCATTTTAAAGCTCGTGCCATCCTTAATTTTCATTCTGCTGTCAGTCCAAGAATGGCCGCATACAAATAACAGGGGGGAAAAAATTCCAAAATGAAAAATGCCTCACATGGATTTGGCTCCTAAAGCCTTGCAGTAAAATACTTGTCAGGATACTGTAAAAATGAAAATTTAAAGAATAAAAAGAAGGACACAGGAAAATTAAAGCCCTGAAAATTAATGTAATAGCTGCAAACAGCAACTGGAATGAAAAATCAGAAAGCAAAGGCATTCTGGAGCTGGGAGAGGAATGAAAAGGCATCGGACTTACCTGACAGAGAGGAGAAAAGCAGGAGAATGATGGAAAAGCTCCGCGGAGCTGCTGCTTTTATACAAACCCTGGGATGCCCCGGGGCTGAACACGCCGGCCCCGGGAGTCGCCACCTCGGACGAGCCCAAATCACTCCCCAAAGTGACGAAACTCTCCTGGCTTTGCAAAACCACCCTGAATCTCTGCCCAGCACATTCCAGCTGCCGGCTCCCTTTCATCTCGGATCCTGATGGAGCAGCTCCATCCCTCCCGGCGGGAATTAAATCCCATTTGCTAAGCCCTTCCTTCATTAGCTTCATTAATGATTTTAATCAGAGTCAGAACCTGCTGCCGTGCACAGGTTTGGGATTTGGGGCTCCGGATCTTGGCTCTCATCACTTCTGCTCCCAGATTTTGCAATGGAATGCTTGGAGAGGTGCAAGGAGCCTCCTGATGGGTTTTGAGACCACAGCCACAAACCTCAGGTCGCTGTGGGAATTGTGGATTTGCCCACTGGGATTGGGAAAGTCCTGATTTTCCTCAATGCAGAAAACACAATATTTTAGTCCCTAAAACAGGGCTTAAATCCAAGTTTGGTTGGTTTTTTTTTTCCTCTGGAGGGATATCAGTGTTTTTTCCCAGATGAACATTGCCAAGTCCCACCTCAAACCCCATCATTTGTTGTGGATGAGTTATTAAATAAACACATTCCCACCAAAGTTACACTGAAACTGGGAGGTTCTTTCCCCCAAATTCAGGGTGTCCCCAGGGGATTACAGGAATAATTCCCCCCCAAAAGTCCGAATATTTTTTTGGGTGTGTTTTTAAGCAATTCCCAAACCCTCCTTAATAGTTTATGCGTGAAATGGGGTGTGATAACTGCTATATAAATATGTGGTTGTGTTCTAACAGTGAGCATTTTGAAATGTAATTAAAATTAATCTTAAAAATATTATTAAAAATAAAACATTAAAAAAAAACTTGTCCAAGTGAATTCTTCCTGTTCCCTTTACCAGCTCATGGCTTCTCACCTCAGTGGATTTTCTTGTCTAATTTAAATTTTCATTTATCTGGGTGAGTTTCTTCTTCAGTGCTGCTGTTTTAACTCTTGTTTTCTCTGTCTGTAGCCTGAACATCTGTGAGACAAAACACGGATCTGGATGGTTTAAAAAATATCTATAATTTCCTCTGAAAAGTTCTGAATGGTTTTGTCCAAATCCAAATTCCAGCCACACATAAAAGCTGCTGATTTCACAAGGAAGGCACCGAGGTTTTCATCAATTTTTTATCTACCATGGGTGAAGAAGAAAGGAAAAAATCTTGCACCTTCAAGCAGATGAAAATGATGATTAACACCTGAGCCAGCATCATTATGCCAGCTAATGAGAGGTGAATAAATGAAGCAGCAGAATCCGTGCTGTCATTCTGAATGTGTTTCATGGAACGTTACCAGGCGTGAACCTCGGCCAATTAAAGCGCTGAGATGAAAGAAATCTTGGGGTTGTAATTTGCATTTTGTGCCGCGTCAGAATTTGAATCAACTCATAAACAGAAACATTGAGCAAAACCCTTTCGTCACATTAGCGTGTTTATCACACCTGGGTCGCCTCGCGGTCTCCAGCCGCTCAGAGGACGTATCAAAAGCCCCTCCTCGAAACTGCCTGGAGTTCCACAGAATCCCAGAGTTATCTAAGTTGGAAAAGAGCTCAGAGGTCACAGAGTCCAAGCGGGAACCAGCCCCTACCTGGTCATCCAGACCAATGTCCAGGAATTCCTCGGACACCTCCAGGGGTGGCCACTCCAAACCTCCCTGGACAGCCCCTTCCAAGCTCTTTCCAGGAGGGATTTTCCCAAATTTCCAGCCCTGGCACAGCTCGAGGCCGTTCCCTCTTGTCCTGTCCCTGTTCCCTGGGATCAGATCCCAAATCCCTCCTGGCAGATCCCAAATTCCCCCTGGATCCCCCTTTTCTCGAGGCTGAGCCCCCCCCCCCAGCTCCCTCAGGATTCTCCAGACCCTTCTCCAGCTGCTCCAGCCCCGTTCCCTTCCCTGGACATTCTCCAGCCCCTCAATGTCCATCTTGCCATGGAACTGGACGCTGGATTTTCCCATTTCCGTGAGATTTCCAAGCTTTTCCCCTCGTCCCTCAGAAGGTTCTGCTGGGTGATGGCCACGCTCACGTCACCTGATGACTGTCACATTTCCCGATGACCAACTCTAGGATTGCCCTGACCCGAGGGTGGTGGCTCAGCCACCCTCCAGTGTCATCACACGGATCCTTTGTCCCTTCCCTCCGGAAGCACCGGGATCTCCGTTAGAGCCCGGCTTAAACCCTGCTTAAGGGCTCCCTTTGTAACCTGAGCTTTTCTTACCCTGCTCTTCACCACCACAGATTTTCTGGCAGATTTTTCAGGTCCTGGCAGGAGGAAGCAGATTTTTCAGACTGATTTTCAGACTGATTTTCAGACTTATTTTCTGACTGATTTATTAGGTCCTGGCAGGGGGTAGGCAGATTTTTCAGGCTGGTTTTCAGGTCCTGGCAGGACGTAGAACATCGACTCCACGTGTCATTTGGATACCACCAGGGAAGCTCTGGGTTCTGCTGGGAGTCGTTCCATTTTGCAGCAGGTTTTGCCTTTTTTAATTCACGTTTTCCCTTCAGTTTTCTGTTCAGAAGTTCCCTAAACGTGGTGATATTCAACAAGTCTTTTTACTGCAGGAAAATGCGTACCCTGAGATCTTTTGGCAGCAGAACCAGATAAGGAAAACTCCCAGTGAGATAAGGATCTGCCTGAATCAGGAGGTGGCTCTGTGCTTTGCTGATGACATAAGAAGATAATGACATTTGTGGTGCAGTGCTTTTGTTGGGTTTTAGGCTACTTATAAAATATGGACACAAATTCTCTTTCTATTTAATATATAAATAAATTAAACCCATGGTCCTGATGATCTTCAAGGTTCTTCCAAGCCAATTCAGTAATTCCAAGACGCCTCATGAGGTCCTTGTTGTGGATTTAAAGAAGTTCCCTCTGCACACAGGGCTCAACATGTGGAGGAAACTTCTGATCACCTTTGGCCACCATGCTGCGACCATGTTGTAATTGCTTAAATGCAAATTTACTGAAATTGTTAATTCATGGCTAAAAACTCCCCATGAGAAGCTCTCCATGGAGACTCTTTCCCCTCTGGGCAGGGTTTGCTCAATGTTTTTGCAGCCTCATGCAGAGCAGGGAGCTTTACCCAGCGAGGTTGGCAAACTCAGGGTGGGTGAGGACACAAAAGCCCAACACAAGGATTTTCAGTGATGCAACAGTTTTAATGAGAATGAAAAGAACACAAACAACATGGTAACATCAGGATTGTAAATGCAGGCAGAGCTTGAAAGGCACTTCAGTCTGTCACTGCATTCAGCTACAGGGGTGATAAAGAAGATAACAAGGAATTGAACTCAAAGAGGTATCGTGAAAGAATTTAAAGGGAAGAAAAATCTGCATTTTGCTTTGCTCTTCTACATCATCCAGAGGTTTTTCCGCAGGGTTCAGCAGGAGCCCCAGAAGCCGCGGCCGTAGCGGCCGTACCAGGAGGAGTAGGGGCTGCAATAGCCAGAGCCAAAGGCTCTGCCAGAGCCATACAGACCCCGGTACCCCCCACAGGACCCCAGACCACCATAGCCCCACAGACCCCCGTAGCCCAGGGATCCATAACCCCCATATCCATAGAGACCCCCGTAGCCCAGGGATCCGTAACCCCCATATCCATAGAGACCCCCGTAGCCCAGGGATCCGTAGCCCCCATAGCCCAGGGAGGCCCCAGAGGCTCCAAGGACGGGCGCTCCGGCAGATCCCACCACGGAATCCTGCGGGAAGGAGCTGAGGATGGGGCCGGGGAAGGTGACCACCACGGGGGGAGGCTGGATCACGGTGGTGGAGTCGGGGCACTGGCGGACGCACGGCTCGTTCCCGCTGTCGGCCAGGGGCTGGGGCCGGAGGACGCCGCAGGCAGCGGAGGGGTACAGGTCGTAGCAGGACATCTTGTAGGGGTTGGAGGTCGGTGGATACTGAGGAGTGAGCAAAAGGCAGAAATTCAATGGTTAAAAGATTTCACAGTTGGACATGTGGGTGAAAATAATTGTTACGTCTCAAGTCTTGGTTGTCCTTCGTTCTCAGCAGTGTTTTTGTAAATCACTCGCTCTCTGAGCTGTCATCTCTCCTGGGGTCTCATTCCCAATTTCTTGCACTTCATTCCCACCATAGAAAACCCATAGAAAATTCTTATTGGCTGAACAAACCTTCTGCAAGGTTTTGGAAGCTGCTTTGGTTTCTAATTCTAAATTTTTCTAATTTCTTCCAAGAAGAAAGAATGATTTTACCATTCAGAACTTATAAATATTCAGCACCAACTAAAAATAAAACCATCACAAAATAGCCCAATTGTTAACAATCTTAGAATCCTTATGGATGATCCCAACCTTGATTAAGACCTGCAGAAAAGAGAGACAGGAATTTTCCAAGGGAAAATTCTAAGGGGAGAGATCCCTTAGAATGGTGCTTACCTTTCTCACGGAGGTGAATGAAGCGAGGAAGGCGAAGTGAAGAGCCCCAGGTTGGGAGAGCTTTTATACCATTCCCGAGATCCTGGGGAACATCTAAGGTGCAATTTGGGGATGTGCATAATTGGGACAAACCCCAAATGAATGTGACACGTAGGTCCTCAAAGTTCTGCTGACTCTTTGTTTATTTGCTGGTCCGAAGTCTCGTGAAATGTGATAGGTGTGTTTCATCAGAGCCCTCTTTCATCTGGAATGGTGACAAGTCATCCTCATTCCTGTTATCATTCCATTCACAGCAGGAATTATCCCAACGCTCTTCTGGAGCTTCTCCATCATTAATGGCAAAACCCATCTGCTCGCTTGGGGTGACCTGATGTGCACCTGATGAGCTTTGTTTTCCATTTAAAAAAACAAAATATCTGGAGAAAAAATGATTTAGAGCAACTTTGGGGTGGTCATTTTTGTCATTATCACTCTCTGCTTAATGTGAGAACAATATGGAACCCAAAGGAAGGCATGGAAAGCATCCTGTGGTCCTTAAATGGTTTTTGTTACAGAATCTTGGAATTATTTGGGTTGGAAAAGTTCTCCAAGACCATCAAGTCCAGGCTGAGACTGACCCTCACCCAAGGCCATTCCCTGTTTTCCTGTGCCTTGTTCCCTGGGACCAGAGCCTGTGGTTGCCCCATCCGTGGAATAAAACATATTTTAAATAAAATACAGTTGGTGAAATTCGGGGTTTTATTCAGAATTTTTTATTTCAAATTCTTTTCCATTGGGGAAAAACCTGAAGGGGCACAAGCCCCCATTATTTGGCCTTGAACTGATGATACCAAGGACACAAATATCTTGACTGAGGTGTTTGAATGTGATGTCATTTCATAATTGTGAGGCATCTAAATCCAGCTCCGTGCCTTTAATCTACTGGATCATCTACAGGATTTGCATGGGCTTGCTCCCTGGAAGCTTGAAAAGATTATTGTCCAAAACCCCCTGCCCCCCAAAGGCTGAGCACCCCACCTCCCCATTTAGGGATCACCTATGGCGTGGAGTCTGCAATATTAAAACGGCCCACCCGTAAACGAGGCCAGAAGGAGCCTTTGTGTCGCACGTTCCAAATTCCTGATTGTTCCCTCACCCCAGAAATTTCCAGCTCAGCCCTTTTTGGGATTTATGACTTGCGTATCACAGGAGCTCATGAATTCCTAAGAACCCGAGGCAATAATTCAAAACATTTGCGTCACATTTTGACTTTTGCACCAGAGGATCCATTTTTTCCCAAAAAATCTCACGTTTCCTCAGGCCCATTCAATGTTCTCAGGTGCCACCTTTGTCCAGAAAACATCAGACCCTCAACACCTTGGAAAATCTCTTCACGACCTCCAATCCCTTTGTGGTTTTCATTAACTTTGTGAATTCATTCCTTGTTTATCTCCCGAACCCAAACAAGCCTCGGGAAGACAAAAGTTCCTCTCTGTCTCCTCTGTGGACCTGGCCAAAATTTAGGATTTCACTGTTTTTCCTGCACAGGATGAAATTCCGGTGGAATTTGTGATTCTGATGAACCCATGAGCCACTATCCAGGTATTCAGTTCATACCAAGAGGAGCTGTCTTGGCAATTCCTGGTGTAATTCCAAGGAAGTGACAGGAATAATGCCGGGTGTTAATCTCCCCCCCAGTTCGTCACAAGATGAAAGAATTCTCTATAATCTCAGGTGATGCTTAGATCATTATTACAAACAAATTTGAAAGGCCTCATAAACGCCAATAATGAACCCAATAATTTCATCATCCTGATGGTTGCATGAGTTTGCAATTGGGGCGGGCAAGAGATGCTGATCTGGTACCTCCAGCTGATATAAAAGCTCCTCTGTCTCCTCGCTCCTCCAAACGCTTCCCTTGACTTCTTGGAGACTTGGGTAAGTCTGAATCTTCTTCACTGCTCATGGTGTAGTTTTTATTGCTGGCTTCAACTCCAGTTGATGTCCAGCATCCTTTCTGTTGGGTGAATCTGCATGGACTTGGGAAAGATCAAGGACCTTTCTGTCTTTTTGGTGTGTGGAGTTCTTGGAGTCAGGAGCTCCAGAGCTTGGAGCAACTGGACAGTGCTCTGAGTCAACTGAGGTGACTGGATTCCCTCCCCTATGGAGTCAGGCTGGGAATGTTCAGCCGGGAGGAGAGAAGGTTGTGTGGAGACCTCAGGATCTGCAGGGGTTCCAGGGAAGCCGGAGAGGGACTTTCCTCAGGAGCTGCAGGGACAGGACACAGGGAATGGGGTCAGACTGACAGAGGGGAAACTTGGGTTGGATATTGGGAAGAAATATTTCCCTGTGAAGGTGGGGAGGCCCTGGCACCGGATATTCCATGGATTGTCCATCCCTGGGAGCGTCCAAAGTCAGTTGGGAGAGGGCTTGGAGCAACCTGGGATAGTGGAAGGTATCCCTGCCCATGGAGGGGGTGGGATGGATGATCTTAAGGGTCTCCTCCAAACCAGGCAATTCCAAGGTTCTCTCTTTAGCTCTAAATAACCCTGCAAAGAGCAGAGAGTTGGACTTGAGACTTTTGAGTCACTTCCAGCTTGAGGAAGCCTGTGATTCTCTGATCCTCATTTTGATACGTTTAACCCATCTCTACATTTGCATAAAAGGTTCAGGGTTTGATGAGGGTGTCACCCCTGCAGCCGTTCACACGTGATAAAGCCATTTGTGTCTTGCTACCACAAATCCTCAGGCTCTCCTTCACCTTCTTGCTTTCAAGTTCCTCCTCGGAACTCTGTTCAGGATTTACAGAACATCGCTGGAGATTTGTTCTTTATTGTCTTGTCAAATGCCTTTCTGGGAAAGCCAGGTGCTCACAATCCTATAATCTGTTGTTCCCTTGACTCTCAGCAAAATTGGGATGAGTGGGATGATGAAGCTACTGTAATTAAGTTCTCTATAAGCTCCATCTCATGCAAACCTGCTGAACCCAAATCTGAGTTTTCCTAATGACTCATCCAACGACCTTGGACAAAGTCACTTTGCTCTCGTTGTTTTTGCTTCCCAGGTTTCAGTTTAATGTGGAGAAATCAGTCGTAGTTCTCAGCAGGATGTTACGAGGGAAAAGGTTTTTAGAATATTCCCCACATGCTCTTGTGTGTGGACACACTTTAGAGAATTTTTGAAAAAAAACCACTTTTTGAGAAAAAAAGAGCACTGAGATTGCGAAGTTCTCAGAACACTCTACTTGTTATTTTAATTTAAATTGCTGAATTTTGAACTCCTTGCCTTCTTTTTTAGCCTGTGTTGACCTCCAACCCCTACAAGATGTCCTGCTACGACCTGTACCCCTCCGCTGCCTGCGGCGTCCTCCGGCCCCAGCCCCTGGCCGACAGCGGGAACGAGCCGTGCGTCCGCCAGTGCCCCGACTCCACCACCGTGATCCAGCCTCCCCCCGTGGTGGTCACCTTCCCCGGCCCCATCCTCAGCTCCTTCCCGCAGGATTCCGTGGTGGGATCTGCCGGAGCGCCCGTCCTTGGAGCCTCTGGGGCCTCCCTGGGCTATGGGGGCTACGGATCCCTGGGCTACGGGGGTCTCTATGGATATGGGGGTTACGGATCCCTGGGCTACGGGGGTCTCTATGGATATGGGGGTTATGGATCCCTGGGCTACGGGGGTCTGTGGGGCTATGGTGGTCTGGGGTCCTGTGGGGGGTACCGGGGTCTGTATGGCCTTGGCAGAGCCTTTGGCTCTGGCTATTGCAGCCCCTACTCCTCCTGGTACGGCCGCTACGGCCGCGGCTTCTGGGGCTCCTGCTGAACCCTGCGGAAACATCCCGGAGTAAGGAATCACCGGCAATGGAGAGACACAATCCTGGCCCCAGAGGAGGTGTTGTGACCGTGGCCACCCCGCTCAGGTGGAGCTGGAAGCACACAACTCCTCCTTGATTCGCTCACCTTCTGCTTGTCGTCTTCTGGGCTTTTTTTTTTCATCTGTGTGTGTGTAATACGTGGGATGAAACAATGATTTATCTTCTTCTAAAATGCATCTTCACTGTCCAACTGGAGAAGAGCAACTACAGAAGGAGTTGACTGTGATCTGATATTCTTCATACTATGCAATGCTTTTCTGTGAATGCTTTTTTCTCATTAAAGTGATTCTGTTCTGCAAAAAACAAAGTTTTAGTTTCAATTTCTCTGGCTGTGGGTTCGCAACACTTCTCTCTGTACAGGGTGGGGGGAAATGCAAATCCTTACAATAGGCTGAGGTTCAGACTTCAAAACCACCTGGAATGTCTTAGCTGTGAGTGAAGTTAGCCACTGTTCCTTGATCCAGAATTTGGGAGCAGGAATAATAACATTACAGAGTCATGGACTCATGGAATGGGTTGGACCCTAAAGAAAGGGACCTAAAGGTCTTCTCCTTCCACCCCCTACCATGGGCAGGGACACCTCCCACTAGACCAGCTTGCTCCAGCCTGACACTGGACACTTCCAAGGATGGGGCAACCAGAGATTCCCCTGTGCCAGGACCAATCCACCCTCACAGGGAAAGATTTCTTCCCAATATCCACCCTAAATTTGCCCTCTGTCATTCCAGTTCCCTCTCCAGTTTCTCTGTAGATCCTGAAAGGTGGAATCCCACCAGAGCAAGAAGGGTGGATTTGCTCACAGGTTAAGGCATTTTCTACCTTTTCATTTTTCCAGGTGCCATTTTCCCAGGTTCTCTCTGCTCCAGCTTTTCTTGCTGGGGTGAATGAATCCTTGAAGGAGCTGATTTTCTGTCAAAAGCCATCCAGACAAATCATGTTTAAATTTCATGATTATTCAGAAAGACTTCAGATTTCAAAGCTCCACTCTGTGGTCCAGAAAACTTTATTTAAAGATTTGACAGGAAATTGATTTAATTTTTTTCCAAGGTTGTTCCTGAGGACAGAATTTAAGTATTTGAGGAAATATTTGAGTCAGAACACAAAGCTCAAAGAGCCAAAGGCTTTACCTGGAATAAATTCATATGGAAATTTAATCTGCCCTGGTTTTTTGGGCAGGACATTCATCTCCATGGTTTAGGGACAGGTTGGATGAAGCTCTGAGCCACCTGGGCCAGCGGGAGGTGCCCCAGCCCACGGCCGGGTGTGGAATGAGATGAGCTTTCAGATCCCTCCCAACCCAAACATTCCATGATTCCAGGATATTTTCGGCTGTTACTGACACCTGCACAGGTGAGGCTTCTCCAAAGGCAAATAACAGTGGTGAAAACAGGAGAAAAGACCACCAGAACATGGCAACTTTGATGCAATAAACTTTTAATGACAGCAAGCAAAATAATGCATTTGCAGAATCTCCAAGAAGCAAGAAATTCTTCTCCAGCCAGAGGCACATTCAGATGGGATTGATTCGGGTTCTCTTCCAAATCCCAGCTGTTCATGTGAACAAGCAGGACCCATTTTGAGCCCTTTTGTTCCATATTTACCCCAGGCAGCACAGAAATGGGGTGGGAGAAGCTCTGATTCAGAAGTTGAAAAAGGAGAAATCCAAAAGGGGCTGGAGAGCTACAAATCCATGGTTTTGGAACGGAGCAGCAGTGGTTCCAAGCTCTTTGGCCGTGAAACCATCACATTTCATCTTCTGGCGAGACATTCCTTGGGATTCTTCCCTCGGGTTTAGCAGGAGCCGCAGCTGCCGCGGCGGTAGCGGCCGTAGCGGGAGGACCAAGGGCTGCAGGAGCCAAAGGATCTCCCAGAGCCATACAGACCCCGGTACCCCAGGGAGGAGCCCCCACAGGACCCCAGACCCCCATAGCCCAGGGAGGAGCCCCCATAGCCACACAGACCCCCATAGCCCCCAGAGCCAAATCCTCCATAGCCTCCAGAGCCAAATCCTCCATAGCCCCCAGAGCCAAATCCCCCATAGCCCCCAGAGCCAAATCCCCCGTAGCCCAGGGAGGCCCCAGAGGCTCCAAGGACGGGCGCTCCGGCAGATCCCACCACGGAATTCTGCGGGAAGGAGCTGAGGATGGGGCCGGGGAAGGTGACCACCACGGCGGGAGGCTGGATCACGGTGGTGGAGTCGGGGCACTGGCGGACGCACGGCTCGTTCCCGCTGCCGGCCAGGGGCTGGGGCCGGAGGACGCCGCAGCCGCCGATGAGGCTGGAGCCACCGGTGAGGTCGGAGCCCCCGATGAGGCCGGAGCAACCGCTGGAGCACAGGTCATAGCAGGACATCTTGCAGGGGTGGAGGTTGATCTGTGGAAGGGGTAATTTGCATTAATTTTAAGGGAATAGCAAGCTTTAGGCTGTGCTGAAGCAGTCTAAGGGTATTGGTAATAAATCTGGGAAGTGAATTTATTTCCTTTTTTTATTTTTCCTATGGCTGTGTTCTCCAGGCTACTCTTGACTTCAACACAGTCTGTACTCTTCAGCTGTATCTTTGAATTTCCAGATCAGATCATTTCATCAGTATTACATTACTCTTAGCTGATGATCCCTACTCAGATTTTATCTTTCCTGTTACAAACTCAGCAAAACTCTGAGTTTTGCAGCTACTAAATGTAGCCACATATAGAGGTTATTCTTTATGTCCTAAAATACAGACAAAGAACCCTTTGGAGTGCTAAAATTATACAAGTTTGGGGTTCAATGCCACTCAGTGAATCTCTCTCTTAAAAGATAGAGAGGTAAATGAGAAATTAAATTCCAAATATCCTACAGAGCAGCAGCAGCCTGACCCCAACCCCCGATTTCTTGACAGAAAGTTCATTTCAGAGAAATTTGAGACAAGAGTGGCTTACCTGGTTCGCAAAGGCAGAACAGGTGAGAGAAGTGGATGGAAGGACCTGGTGCAGACACCTTTTATAGAGCTCCCTGCTTGCCCACAGGGCACTGGGCGCCTGATGCGCCAGCTCATAATTGGGTCCCAACCCCAAATTGCAGGCCACATAATTCCCCAAAGTGCTGAAATTGTCTTTGCTTATTGCTGGTGCATTTCAAACCCACACATAGCGTGAGCTGCACATTCCATCCCAGAGCTCTGTTGTCTCCAGGCTTTATGTGGGGAATTATTTTTTATGATGCCATTGCTTTCCTTAGCGTTAGGGGAGGAAATAAAGCTGACTTGATTTATTTATGAGTTCTTCATAATTAGGGTGACTGAAGGACACTCATGGTTTTGTCCAGGTAAAGGTCCCTGAGTGAGATCAACAGGAGACACGGAGCCAATGGAGTTTCTTTTAGGAACTGGACTGGGGACAAATAACAAAGGGAAAAAATGTTGGTTCTGCAGGCTCAGCATTTCTCCCTCCACCCACTCAAGGCAAGGCAAACACAGCAGTCAGGAGCATCTTTGAATGGACTTTACACCACAAAATGCTATCATGGAACGGGTTGGGTTGGAAAAGACCTTAAAGATCATCCTGGGACACCTTCCATAGACCAGGGTGCTCCAAGCCTCGTCCATCTTGGCCTTGGACACTTCCAGGGATGGGGAATCCATGGAATATCCTGTGCCAGGGCCTCCCCACCCTCACAGGGAACAATTCCTGCCCAATATCCCATCCAAACCTCCTCTCTGTCAGTTTTAATCCAATCCCTCTTTTCCTGCTAATTCAACCCTTAGAAGAAGTCTCTCCCCATGTTCCTTTTTGAACTCTCCACTGGTTCTCTTTCACTTTGTGGAAGCAGAGAAATATTTCACCTGGCAGCCACAATTCCATGGAAATTGAGTTTTCTGAGTTGTTTCATCGAGCTTTCCTTCCCTTTAATTTCTCATGCTTTCCCCTCCTATTTTTACATGTTAGAGACACAACATTCTGTGTATTAAATAAAAATGAAAAATAGATTTTATTCTTAAGGTCAAAGACAGGAAGGTCAATATTAGAAACCAAGAGCTGATTATGGGAAAAACTCAAGTGGCCTCAATTTATGCATTTTAATGAGATAATCTCTTGTAATTGTGGGGTGTTTACACCTAGGCAAAGATTTTATATAACTCTGACACAGTAGGAACAAGTCAGTAATGGGTGTTGAGGAGGAGCTTAAAAATCCCTTGGAATGTTCTTGTAAAACTTCCAGGTGAAGTTTTTTTTTCCAGGATAATGGCTCAGGAACTCCCCATATGTATCTCCAGATTTGAAAAAGCTCATAATTTATAAATAATACATGGTGTGAAGATAACCATGTGGGCGATTATGATAACGATGATAATGATAGAGTAGGACAATCGTGGTGTAAACAGAGACAGAAACCTCAGCAAATCCAACATTTGCTTTTCCCAGCAGATTCCCACCTTGTAATTGCTCTGTGCTGAAAGATGACAGCAAGGATGGGATTAGGTGCAAGATACTCTAAAAACAAAGGGATTTTATTTCCACTACAGGTAAATTTGGGATTTCTCCTATATAGAATCATGGAATGGTTTAAAATTGGCAAGGACCTCAAAGACCCTCTTGTCCCAACCTTTGCCATGGATAGGGACAGCTTTGACCATCCCAGGTTGATCCAACACTTCCAGACATGGAACCATCTCAATAAAACATAAATTTGATTATTAATTCAATGTACCATCCAACTATTTTGAGCTTTCCATTCTAATCCTTAAAATCATATCTCTCCCTTCAGGACTAAACTCAGGTTTAAAGGTCAGAAAAAACATAAGACTTTTCTGGATATTTGTGTCTCCAAACCATTCTGAGAGTTTCATAATTTTTGTAAATGTCTGAGCATAATTGTCTTATAAGACAGGACAAAAAATATTTGTGTGTAAATATCTCAGTACATGGTGTCACCCCAGAAAACTGACACGAATTCATGAATCATGTTTTAGGATGAAAGATGCGCCAATTTCACCCATCAGCATTTCAGATCAAAGGACCTCGTGTGACGTAACGCGACATTTGAAATCAACAATAAACACAAAGTGCAACAATTTCGTCACTTTGAGGAGCAATCAATACAAAAGAAATGTTCTGTGTCAACTAACGAGCTCCTCTGAGCCCTCAGGCAAGTCTGAACTGTATAAAAGCTGCCTCCACTTGGGGTTCTCCCAAACCTCTTCCCTTCACTGGTTCTTGTCAACGACTTGGTAAGTCTGCAGCTGCTCTTTGCTGCTCCTGGAATTGCTCTTTGCTGCTTTTGGAATCTCTCTTTGCTGTACAGTTCATCCAGGGTGCTCTCTTCCACTGGGAACTTGTAGGCGAAATTTTAGATGAAGAGATAAACCTCACAAAAACCTTATGGAAGGCTGCTCTCTGCTTTCGAGGCTGGCGCTCTGTTCCAAACCAAACCAAAAGTTCCTTACCAGAAAATTCTGTTGGAAATTGGGTTGCCTTTGCCAGTTGTATCCATAATGTGAAAGGTTCAATGTTTATTCCTATCCTCTGTTTGGTTAAATGGGTAACTGGAAATTATTTCTTCTGGAAGTTTAGATCTTCCTGGTCCACGGGGAAATGTTGAGCTTAGAGGCAAACCTGCCATTAGATCCAATTTGTTGTATTTCAAATCCGAAATAGATTTGAAAAAATCTAATATAAATCTGAAATGCTTTTAATTCAAGATAAATGGGCATGAACACCCCAAGAGACCAGGCACTGGCTTGGAGTAGGACACAAAGAATTGAGAATTGTTTCAAATGCTCTGCATTAGATTTATTTAAGATTAAAAGGGATCCTGGAGGGAACTTAAGGAGCTGAAACGTGAAGCGCTGGGTTTTTCCAAGCTAATGCGGGCAAGTGGTTTGGTGTGAGAATTTTTCAGAAGAGTTCGTAGCTAAAAATCAAAATACTGGGGAGTTAAGCTCTTTGTAGGGATCTCAAAGCCCTGATTCAATGTTTGGAAATTAGGGACAATCATCTTTGCAATTCCCTTGTAATGGTCTCATCCAAGAAGCTACTGAGCGAATCTGAGCAGACAATGAGTTGTAATCCCTGTTTAGACAAGGATCAGCACAAAGGAGATCAGTGGGAATGAGGAGCTGGAGTAATGAAATCCTGAATAACAACACACTCAACTCCTGGAGCAGAGTCCCACTCCTTGTTGATCCCCTGACTCACCAAAGTGCCCCAGCAAATAATTTTTGTTCTTATAATTTAAGAACAAATAATTGTTCTTATTCAATTTTCATCTTTAAAAGGCATGGGGAAATTCCACTGCTTCCAACCTCTCCTGCCTGGGGAAAAGCAGCCAGCTCCAGAGCCCTTTTCTGTCAGTAAATAACATCTTGTGCTTGCTCCAATCAACTCTTGCAGATCAACCTCCACCCCTGCAAGATGTCCTGCTATGACCTGTGCTCCAGCGGTTGCTCCGGCCTCATCGGGGGCTCCGACCTCACCGGTGGCTCCAGCCTCATCGGCGGCTGCGGCGTCCTCCGGCCCCAGCCCCTGGCCGGCAGCGGGAACGAGCCGTGCGTCCGCCAGTGCCCCGACTCCACCACCGTGATCCAGCCTCCCGCCGTGGTGGTCACCTTCCCCGGCCCCATCCTCAGCTCCTTCCCGCAGAATTCCGTGGTGGGATCTGCCGGAGCGCCCGTCCTTGGAGCCTCTGGGGCCTCCCTGGGCTATGGGGGATTTGGCTCTGGGGGCTATGGGGGATTTGGCTTTGGAGGCTATGGAGGATTTGGCTCTGGAGGCTATGGGGGTCTGTGTGGCTATGGGGGCTCCTCCCTGGGCTATGGGGGTCTGGGGTCCTGTGGGGGCTCCTCCCTGGGGTACCGGGGTCTGTATGGCTCTGGGAGATCCTTTGGCTCCTGCAGCCCTTGGTCCTCCCGCTACGGCCGCTACCGCCGCGGCAGCTGCGGCTCCTGCTAAACCCGAGAGGAAAATCCCTTGTCTCGTCAAATGGCACCAGTGGATCCCCACCTGAGCTCCTGAGGAAGGGGCAGAGCGTCAGACCTTCATTTCAGACCGTGGAGACAGAACCCCTCTAGAAATTCTCCTTTTTGTTTCCTCCTTCCATTGTTCAGTCTCCTCTTCCCCGCCCCTTCCAGTGGCCGAATGTGTGGCTCCACCACCCACTGGCTTCTCCCTGAAACTGCTGGCTCCTGCCACAAAGCTAAGGGAGCAGCTCTAGTGAGGGACAACCTGCCTGTCTTTGCCTCCCGTGTCCTTGTCCAGTGGGGCCTGCCCTGCCCTTGCAATAAAAAAATCCTGCATCCAACATCTGCCTTTGTTTTTCTTGTTAAGCCCCAGAGTGGGATTCTTCCCCCTCAGAACCATGCTTTTGGTCAGACCTGCAGCTGGGAGTCCTCTCTGCCTTACACTGATTCCAGTTCTCAGACTTCCAGTAGTTATTCCAATTATTTCCATCCAGTTTGGCGCAGGGACAGGGAACTCTCACATCCCCAAGGCTGCCAGAGCTCAAGGACAACACTCTCAGACACAGGGTGGGATTCCTGGGGTGCCTGTGCAGGGCCAGGAGTTGGACTCAATCCCCATGTGGCCCTTCCAACCCAGGATATTCCACGTTTATTTTTTTAAGTCATTAATTTGGTGCTGGAATTCCTTTTATTTTTACATCTTCCAGTCGGTGTATTAGAAATCATCCAACTGCCTTCAAAGACAGAGCTAAAAAATACTGCCTGAAGTTCTGCCAAAACACGTTCTGAAAAGGAATGATAGCAGGAAGATGAACAAAGGGAAGCAATTTTTGAGATAGGTATCTGATGAGCAAAGATGAGGCATTACCTTCTCTTTTTTCCTTAATCACTGCCACGATAAAGTTGCCTCGGGGAAGGTTTGGCTGAACCTGTCAGCACGTGAGGCAAAAAGAACATGAACTGATGCATTAGAGAGGATTTACCTCTTCCTTCAGCAAGACTCTTTCAAAGAAATTATCTTGATCAGTGTCAAGGAAGAGCAAATCTTATTTTTCACGGGTAATTTCGATACTCTTCCTTGTATTGGACTGGATCTCTCGGATGGCTGTAAGAAATTGAAATGAAAATTAGTCCATGGTACCTGTGAATGCTGCTTTTATTTTCACAAAAAAAGACTTAATTTTTATAGGTAAACAAACGCTTATTTGAGAATATTTTGACAAAAAACCCACAGAATTTTTTGGGTTGGAAAAGACCTTTGAGATCATCCAAGATGTGCTGGATCCCCACCTGGTCACCAAGCCCAACATCCAGGAATTCCTTGGACATCTCAAGGGATGGGAATTCCAAACCTCCCTGAGCCCCTTCCAAGGCCTGACTGCCCTTCCCAGGAGGAAATTCCCATCTCCAACCTGAGCATCCCCTGCTGCCTCTCCAAAAGCTCTCCCCTGGCAGGTTCTCCTCTCTCTCCCTGCTTCATCCTCCCTGTCCCCTCTCCTCTCATCCAGGGCAGCTCCTGCAGCAACTTTACAAAACACCGATGCTTTTCCCCCCGTTTCTCTTCTGATCTTTTCTTCCACCTGCAGCCTCCAAGAGGTGCTTGGGTGTAAATCATGAGCCATTAACACCTGAGCTGCGACTGCCAAATTTCACCTGATCCTCTCAGCCAGGCAGTGCCAGGCAGGTACCAGCCTAATTAAGTGTTGTGTCAGACAAGTTCTCAGCCCAAGATAACGCCCCTGAAGAGAGCCATTAACACCTCGGGAACCACGATTACACAGCTTTAATTTGGGCTGGATGCCTGCTCAGGGTGAGCTCATGTCTGATTGCAAAATCCAACAAATGGCTGACCTTTCTCTCAGTGGAGTTATGGGGTGGAGGGAGTTCACTCCATTTGTTACTCAAGGATCCATCCCGAAAAGCCTCTAATTATTCATCTGCGTTCCTGGCATTGGCACATCTCTTGGGAGCCCTGATAACAGAAAGCTGAGTGGCACTGAGCCGGAGGGAATCAGAGTTTCAGACTGGAAAAACGAGGTGGCTGAACTGCTGGGAGCAGCAGTAACGGAGTGACCATCATGGGACAGGGCAGAGCTGGGTGCCTGCTGACTGTAGGGAAAGGAGGTGCTGCAATGGCAAGGAAACCTTCCTGTCCCTCCTTCCAGGAGCCACCTCAGCATCCCAGGAACCAGGAAAAAACACCTCCAGCATCATCGAGTCCAAGCCAGGACTGATCCCCACATTGTCAACCAGCCCAGGACAATGAAGGTCACGTGCAGTTGAACAATCTGAGCCACCACCGGTTCCAGTGACCTCTGCTTGAGTCCCCAAACCTCTCACAGTCACAATCACACAAGGATTTCTCACTGCCTCGAGCCCAGGTCTTCCAAGAAGAATTTCAGACCTCTGGATGCTTAAAATAATTTAAATCACAGTGCAAAAATAGAATAACAGCTCCAGATAGTACCACCAAGGAGGGACAAAAAAAGGCCTCGCTGGGATTTTGTACCCTCAAAGCCTGGGGATATCAGCTCCTGCTGTGACCATGAGTGTGCCAGAGATCCCTGTGCCATTAATGAGCTCTGGAGAGAATACACTGCAAACATAAAACACCCAAGAGTCATGGTAACATAAGCAGAAGCTGTAAAACCAAGGGAAGAAGCCCACCCGATTTCAGTTTCACTGCTAACACGCCACTGCCTGTCTGACAGACATACTGAATCCAGGAAAAAAAAAGGGAAATAATCCTGAGTAAACCAAAGGGTAGAACTTGAATTGATACAAACAAACCAGAGATCACCTGATATCTCAAAGAGGAAAAAATCATATGAAAGGCCCGGGCAAAAAAAAGAGTGATCAGAATCAACCCTCAGGATGAAGAGGGAAAAAATTTCCAGAAAAATACACAGAGAGACAGGAGATGGATGCAGGGAAACTTTATTGTAGGAAGAAGGGCAGGAGAGGCAGGGAGAGGGAGGGTGGGCAGGCCCCGGGCAGGCCGGGTGTCACGGGCTGCAGGAGGCCAGGGCAGCTTGGGCACAGCTCAACTTCTCCATGCTGGGCTGAGGCGGCCACAGGGGCTGTGGGGCTGTTGCTGGTGGCTCTAGCAGGGCCCGCAGGTGTCCCAGAGCTTCTTGCTGTAGCGGGGCAGGGCGCAAGGGCTGCAGGCGGGAGCAGCGTAGGCTCTGCCAAAGGTGCAGAGGCCCCCCGAGGCCTGGGTGGCGCCGGCGCCGTAGAGGCCGCCCAGCCCCAGGTTGGCGCCAAAGGCCGGTGCTCCGGAGGAGCCCACCACGGCCTGCTGGGGGAAGGAGCTGAGGATGGGGCCGGGGAAGGTGACCACCACGGGCGGGGGCTGGATGAAGGCAGACGAGTCGGGGCACTGGCGGGCGCACAGCTCGTTGCAGCTCTCAGCGATGGGCTGGGGCACAGCCACGCTGGTCCTGGGCGGGCACAGGTCTGTGCTGGTCCTGGGGGGGCACAGGTCATAGCAGGACATCTTGCAGTGGGATCCGAGGGTGCTCTGCAAGAGAGGGCAGCCATGGCAGGAGAGCAGCCCAGGGCAGCGCCCGAGCCACAGGGCCAGGGTGCCAGGGAGCCGTGAGCAGAAGCGCTGGCACACTTACCCTTGTTCCCGAGGAGGAGAAGGTGGCCAGGGCAGTGCTTGGTCCAGTCTGGCCCAGGCACGGCTTTTATAGCAGCCCTGGCATTGCTCAGCTCCAGCCTGGCCAATCTGCAAAGGGGACACTCCCTGCTGCCCCTGCCCCTCCCTGAGTCAGCATCTCCAAGGTGCCAGCCCAGCAGTGCCCAAGCGATCATGTCCTTCCTGCCACATGAGGGACTTGAAAGCAGGGATGGTACCCAGGAATGGGCTCCAGGAACACCAGGCAGGGGATGGAGTGTGTGCGGCTGGATTAGAAAAAGATTTCACCACGGAGTGAATGTGTGCATCACAGGAGAGCCTCGCAGAGCCGGGCCCATCTCCCTAGCATCAGTGTCCATGGGGTTCCAGAAGGCTGGGACCAAAAATATTGCCTGATCTTCTGAGGTCAAAGAAAAGAGATGTCCATCTGGCACAGGCTGATTCCAGCCTTGCCCCACCCCTCTGGACAATTAAAATTGTTCCTGGCGTCAATTCCTTGGTGCTATCCCTGCTATCAAGAATCTGACGTGGCAGGAAGGCTAAGATCTCTTGGGCAGCGGGATGTGCTGGGCTGGCACCTGGGGGATGCTGACTCAGGGAGGGGCAGGGGCCGCACAGCCCTGGTGTCAGCAGCAGCAGCAGCAGCAGCAGGGAGTGTCCCCTGAGCAGATTGGCCAGGCTGGACCTGAGCAATGCCAGGGCTGCTATAAAAGCCCTGCCTTGGCCAGACTGGACCAAGCACTGCCCTGGCCACCTTCTCCTCCTCGGGAACAAGGGTAAGTGTGCCAGCGCTTCTGCTCACGGCTCCCTGGCACCCTGGCCCTGTGGCTCGGGCGCTGCCCTGGGCTGCTCTCCTGCCATGGCTGCCCTCTCTTGCAGAGCACCCTCGGATCCCACTGCAAGATGTCCTGCTACGACCTGTGCCCCCCCAGGACCAGCACAGACCTGTGCCCGCCCAGGACCAGCGTGGCTGTGCCCCAGCCCATCGCTGAGAGCTGCAACGAGCTGTGCGCCCGCCAGTGCCCCGACTCGTCTGCCTTCATCCAGCCCCCGCCCGTGGTGGTCACCTTCCCCGGCCCCATCCTCAGCTCCTTCCCCCAGCAGGCCGTGGTGGGCTCCTCCGGAGCACCGGCCTTTGGCGCCAACCTGGGGCTGGGCGGCCTCTACGGCGCCGGCGCCACCCAGGCCTCGGGGGGCCTCTGCACCTTTGGCAGAGCCTACGCTGCTCCCGCCTGCAGCCCTTGCGCCCTGCCCCGCTACAGCAAGAAGCTCTGGGACACCTGCGGGCCCTGCTAGAGCCACCAGCAACAGCCCCACAGCCCCTGTGGCCGCCTCAGCCCAGCATGGAGAAGCTGAGCTGTGCCCAAGCTGCCCTGGCCGCCTGCAGCCCGTGACACCCGGCCTGCCTGGGGCCTGCCCACCCTCCCTCTCCTTCCCTCTCCTGCCCTTCTTGCTACAATAAAGTTTCCCTGCATCCAATTCATGTCTCTTTTCCTCATCACAAGTCATGAAGACCCCTGGGGATGGGGACTTCTGGGTTGGGAGGGGAATAATGTTCCTGGGAAGAATTAAAATGGAGTGGGCAAAATGGTAAAATAGAATTGGGAATGTTAAATTGGAGGTTAAAGCGGAGAAGGAAATGGCATCAAAGGGGAAGGGGATGGATATGAAGAAGTGGGACTGCGTCAGGGAAGGAGTAGAAAGAGAAAGAGAAGAAGAAAGAGAAGGACAAGGATAAGGACCAGGACCAGGACAAGGACAAGGACAAGGACAAGGACAAGGACAAGGACAAGGACAAGGACAAGGACAAGGACAAGGACAAGGACAAGGACAAGGACAAGGACCAGGAGCTACCAGGGGTCTAACGGAAGACCGATAGGTGCCCTGCTCACAAGTCATGATACCAGGGCTCTTTACAGTTCTGCAGCCCTGCTGGCAATGAGTAGGATTGTTCCCATATGTGGAGCCATCCAGGGGCAAAGGGCATCAGAGCTCCAGCCCCTCTGTATCAAGCCTGGCTCTCCTAAAGGAGGGAATGAAATCAGAGTGAAAAATCCAAGTCATTCTGCCCTATACATTAAATATCCTCCCCAACAGCTCTCTGTCTTTGTATATCTCTTTGTCTTTGCATTTCTCTTCATCTTTATCATTGCAATTGCCATTTTCTTTGTCTTTGACGACCTCTGTCTCTTTCTCTTTCTGTCTGTGTTTTTCTGTTTACACTTATCTTATGTATTCCTTGTTTGGTTTGTCTTTCAGTTTCTCTTTGATTTCACTTACTGTTTCTCATCTTCTTATTTTTATTGTTCCTTCTTCTTGTTTTCTGTTTTCTCTTCCTCCACCTCCCTCTCTACCTCCTTCGCTGTCTTCTTCCCCTTCAACGCATCCTTAACTGAACGTTTCAAATCTATCTCCTTCTACTACTTCTATGTCAGCTTCGATTTAATTTTCTTCCCCACCTCAACATGCACTCTTCCATCCCCACTCCTTTTAAGCCTTCCCATTCTCCTTCCATTTTCCATTTTCTGTGGTCTTCCAAGCACCATGATTTCCCCTCCCAATCAAGGAACTCCTCCATCCCCAGGGGAATTTATGACTGCAGAAAAAGAGACAGGAAAACAGAAGTTGGATGCAGGAAAACTTTATTGTAGCAAGAAGGGCAGGAGAGGGAAGGAGAGGGAGGGTGGGCAGGCCCCAGGCAGGCCGGGTGTCACGGGCTGCAGGAGGCCAGGGCAGCTTGGGCACAGCTCAACTTCTCCATGCTGGGCTGAGGCGGCCACAGGGGCTGTGGGGCTGTTGCTGGTGGCTCTAGCAGGGCCCGCAGGTGTCCCAGAGCTTCTTGCTGTAGCGGGGCAGGGCGCAAGGGCTGCAGGCGGGAGCAGCGTAGGCTCTGCCAAAGGTGCAGAGGCCCCCCGAGGCCTGGGTGGCGCCGGCGCCGTAGAGGCCGCCCAGCCCCAGGTTGGCGCCAAAGGCCGGTGCTCCGGAGGAGCCCACCACGGCCTGCTGGGGGAAGGAGCTGAGGATGGGGCCGGGGAAGGTGACCACCACGGGCGGGGGCTGGATGAAGGCAGACGAGTCGGGGCACTGGCGGGCGCACAGCTCGTTGCAGCTCTCAGCGATGGGCTGGGGCACAGCCACGCTGGTCTTTGGGGGGCACAGGTCTGTGCAGGTCCTGGGGGGGCACAGGTCGTAGCAGGACATCTTGGAGTGGGATCCGAGGGTGCTCTGCAAGAGAGGGCAGCCATGGCAGGAGAGCAGCCCAGGGCAGCGCCCGAGCCAAAGGGCCAGGGTGCCAGGGAGCCGTGAGCAGAAGCGCTGGCACACTTACCCTTGTTCCCGAGGAGGAGAAGGTGGCCAGGGCAGTGCTTGGTCCAGTCTGGCCCAGGCAGGGCTTTTATAGCAGCCCTGGCATTGCTCAGCTCCAGCCTGGCCAATCTGCACAGGGGACACTCCCTGCTGCTGCTGCTGCTGCTGCTGACACCAGGGCTGTGCGGCCCCTGCCCCTCCCTGAGTCAGCATCCCCCAGATGCCAGCCCAGCACATCCCACTGCCCAAGCCATCTTGTTCTTCCTGCCACGTGAGGGACTTGAAAGCAGGGATGGCACCAAGGAATGGGCTCCAGGAACACCAGGCAGGGGTTGGAGTGTGTGTGGCTGGAGTAGAAAAAGATTTCACCACGGAGTGAATGTGTGCATCACAGAACAGCCCGGCAGAGCCAGACCCATCTGCCTGGCATCAATGCCCACGGGGTTCCACAACGGTGGGAACAAAAACATTGCCTGATCTTCTGAGGTCAAAGAACAGAGATGTCCATCTGGGACAGGCTGATTCCAGCCTTGCCCCACCCCTTTGGACAATTAAAATTGTTCCTGGCGTCAATTCCTTGGTGCTATCCCTGCTATCAAGAATCTGACATGGCAGGAAGGCCAAGATCACTTTCGCAGCTGGATGTGCTGGGCTGGCATCTAGAAGATGCTGATTCAGGGAGTGGCAGGGGCAGCAGGGAGTGTCCCCTGTGCAGATTGGCCAGGCTGGAGCTGAGCGATGCCAGGGCTGCTATAAAAGCCCTGCCTGGGCCAGACTGGACCAAGCACTGCCCTGGCCACCTTCTCCTCCTCGGGAACAAGGGTAAGTGTGCCAGCGCTTCTGCTCACGGCTCCCTGGCACCCTGGCCCTGTGGCTCAGGCGCTGCCCTGGGCTGCTCTCCTGCCATGGCTGCCCTCTCTTGCAGAGCACCCTCGGATCCCACTGCAAGATGTCCTGCTACGACCTGTGCCCCCCCAGGACCAGCACAGACCTGTGCCCGCCCAGGACCAGCGTGGCTGTGCCCCAGCCCATCGCTGAGAGCTGCAACGAGCTGTGCGCCCGCCAGTGCCCCGACTCGTCTGCCTTCATCCAGCCCCCGCCCGTGGTGGTCACCTTCCCCGGCCCCATCCTCAGCTCCTTCCCCCAGCAGGCCGTGGTGGGCTCCTCTGGAGCACCGGCCTTTGGCGCCAACCTGGGGCTGGGCGGCCTCTACGGCGCCGGCGCCACCCAGGCCTCGGGGGGCCTCTGCACCTTTGGCAGAGCCTATGCTGCTCCCGCCTGCAGCCCTTGCGCCCTGCCCCGCTACAGCAAGAAGCTCTGGGACACCTGCGGGCCCTGCTAGAGCCACCAGCAACAGCCCCACAGCCCCTGTGGCCGCCTCAGCCCAGCATGGAGAAGTTGAGCTGTGCCCAAGCTGCCCTGGCCTCCTGCAGCCCGTGACACCCGACCTGCCTGGGGCCTGCCCACCCTCCCTCTCCCTGCCTCTCCTGCCCTTCTTGCTGCAATAAAATTTTCCTGCATCCAATTTCTGTCTCTTTGCCTCCTCTGCCACAACTAGGAAGTCTGTGGCCATGGGGGTGTTCAAAGAGCGGGAGGAGAATTGGTGTTGGGGGATAGCCAGGGGCAATGGAAAATGGATGGGGAAGGGGAAGGAAAAGAGATTAGGGAGAGGGAACAGTGATATGGACAAGAAAATGAAGACAAAATGGACACTGAATTAAAATATAGAGAATATTGGGAAGGGATTGGGCTAGGAGAACAAGAAGAAGGACGAGAAGGATGAGAAGGAGAAGCGGAAGGAGGAGAAAGATGAGGAGAAGGAAAAGAGGAAGGACGAGAAGGAGGAAATAAGAAGAGGAAAGAGAATGTGAAGAAGAATGACAAGAGGAAGTAGAAGAAGGAGATGAAGAAAGAGAAGATGGTAAACAGGGAATGGGGGAAATATAAAGAAGATAGACTGAGACATTGCATTGGAAGCAGAAGTAGTTGATGACAAGGAAATTTGAT
Organism: Fringilla coelebs; assembly: GCF_963513975.1. NCBI lineage: Eukaryota > Metazoa > Chordata > Aves > Passeriformes > Fringillidae > Fringilla > Fringilla coelebs. The sequence continues at coordinate 542,868 of NC_140055.1, forward strand.
ATCAAGGGAAGAGTGAGGGAGAAATCTCACTCTGATTTCTGTCCCATATCCTTCAGCTGAGCCATGGTGGCACTGAGGGGCTGGAGCTCTGGTAGCCTTTGCCCTGGAATAGCTCCCATCGCCATCGCCAATCCCACTCTTTGCCAACACAACTGTACATGTGTAAGAGCTTCTGGTCTCACGGCTGGCAAGCCGGGGGATCTGTCTGTCTTCAGGCAGAGAGCTTGGGGATCCTTGTCCTTGTCCTTGTCCTTGTCCTTGTCCTTGTCCTTGTCCTTGTCCTTGTCCTTGTCCTTTCCTTGGCCTTGGCCTTTCCTTGCCCTTGCCCTTGCCCTTGCCCTTGCCCTTGCCCTTGCCCTTGCCCTTGCCCTTGTCCTTCTTCTTCTCTTTCTTCTCCTCCTGCCTCTGTTTCTTATCCTGTGTCTCAGTCCCCTCCTCCTAGTTCTTTTTCTCCTAACCTCACTGGTTCCCAAAGTTCTCCTTTGTATCCTTCCACGGCCACTTTGATTCCATTTTGACCTCAACTTCAACCTCCGACGACACACTCCATTTTCTGTATAACCTTCCCATTCCATTTAGAATTCCTATTCGCTGTGGCCATCCCAACATCACCAATTCCCCTCCAACACTTGAAACACCACAAATCCAGGGGTCATTATGACTTGGGAAAATGAAGGAAAGAAACAGGAGTTGGATGCAGGAAAACTTTATTGTAGCAAGAAGGACAGGAGAGGCAGGGAGAGGGAGGGTGGGCAGGCCCCGGCAGGCCAGGTGTCACGGGCTGCAGGAGGCCAGGGCAGCTTGGGCACAGCTCAACTTCTCCATGCTGGGCTGAGGCGGCCACAGGGGCTGTGGGGCTGTTGCTGGTGGCTCTAGCAGGGCCCGCAGGTGTCCCAGAGCTTCTTGCTGTAGCGGGGCAGGGCGCAAGGGCTGCAGGCGGGAGCAGCGTAGGCTCTGCCAAAGGTGCAGAGGCCCCCCGAGGCCTGGGTGGCGCCGGCGCCGTAGAGGCCGCCCAGCCCCAGGTTGGCGCCAAAGGCCGGTGCTCCGGAGGAGCCCACCACGGCCTGCTGGGGGAAGGAGCTGAGGATGGGGCCGGGGAAGGTGACCACCACGGGCGGGGGCTGGATGAAGGCAGACGAGTCGGGGCACTGGCGGGCGCACAGCTCGTTGCAGCTCTCAGCGATGGGCTGGGGAACAGCCACGCTGGTCCTGGGCGGGCACAGGTCTGTGCTGGTCCTGGGGGGGCACAGGTCGTAGCAGGACATCTTGCAGTGGGATCCGAGGGTGCTCTGCAAGAGACGGCAGCCATGGCAGGTGAGCAGCCCTGGGCACCAACTTACCCACAGGGCCAGGGTGCCAGGGAGCCGTGAGCAGAAGCGCTGGCACACTTACCCTTGTTCCCGAGGAGGAGAAGGTGGCCAGGGCAGTGCTTGGTCCAGTCTGGCCAAGGCAGGGCTTTTATAGCAGCCCTGGCATTGCTCAGCTCCAGCCTGGCCAATCTGCACAGGGGACACTCCCTGCTGCCCCTGCCACTCCCTGAATCAGCATCTTCTAGATGCCAGCCCAGCACATCCAGCTGCGAAAGTGATCTTGGCCTTCCTGCCATGTCAGATTCTTGATAGCAGGGATAGCACCAAGGAATTGACGCCAGGAACAATTTTAATTGTCCAAAGGGGTGGGGCAAGGCTGGAATCAGCCTGTGCCAGATGGACATCTCTTTTCTTTGACCTCAGAATATCAGGCAATGTTTTTGTTCCCACCGTTGTGGAACGATGTGGGCACTGATGCCAGGCAGATGGGTCTGGCTCTGCCGGGCTCTCCTGTGATGCACACATTCACTCCATGGTGATGTCTTTTTCTACTCCAGCCACACACACACTCCAGCCCCTGCCTGGTGTTCCTGGAGCCCATTCCTTGGTGCCATCCCTGCTTTCAAGTCCCTCACATGGTAGGAAGGACAAGATGGCTTGGGCAGCGGGATGTGCTGGGCTGGCACCTGGGGGATGCTGACTCAGGGAGGGGCAGGGGCCACACAGCCCTGGTGTCAGCAGCAGCAGCAGCAGCAGTAGGAGGGAGTGTCCCCTGTGCAGATTGGCCAGGCTGGAGCTGAGCAATGCCAGGGCTGCTATAAAAGCCCTGCCTGGGCCAGACTGGACCAAGCACTGCCCTGGCCACCTTCTCCTCCTCAGGAACAAGGGTAAGTGTGCCAGCGCTTCTGCTCACGGCTCCCTGGCACCCTGGCCCTGTGGGTAAGTTGGTGCCCAGGGCTGCTCTCCTGCCATGGCTGCCCTCTCTTGCAGAGCACCCTCGGATCCCACTCCAAGATGTCCTGCTACGACCTGTGCCCCCCCAGGACCAGCACAGACCTGTGCCCGCCCAGGACCAGCGTGGCTGTGCCCCAGCCCATCGCTGAGAGCTGCAACGAGCTGTGCGCCCGCCAGTGCCCCGACTCGTCTGCCTTCATCCAGCCCCCGCCCGTGGTGGTCACCTTCCCCGGCCCCATCCTCAGCTCCTTCCCCCAGCAGGCCGTGGTGGGCTCCTCCGGAGCACCGGCCTTTGGCGCCAACCTGGGGCTGGGCGGCCTCTACGGCGCCGGCGCCACCCAGGCCTCGGGGGGCCTCTGCACCTTTGGCAGAGCCTACGCTGCTCCCGCCTGCAGCCCTTGCGCCCTGCCCCGCTACAGCAAGAAGCTCTGGGACACCTGCGGGCCCTGCTAGAGCCACCAGCAACAGCCCCACAGCCCCTGTGGCCGCCTCAGCCCAGCATGGAGAAGTTGAGCTGTGCCCAAGCTGCCCTGGCTGCCTGCAGCCCGTGACACCTGGCCTGCCCGGGGCCTGCCCACCCTCCGTCTCCCTGCCTCTCCTGCCCTTCTTGCTACAATAAAGTTTTCCTGCATCCAACTCCTGTTTCTTTCCTTCATTTTCCCAAGTCATAATGACCCCTGGATTTGTGGTGTTTCAAGTGTTGGAGGGGAATTGGTGATGTTGGGATGGCCACAGCGAATAGGAATTCTAAATGGAATGGGAAGGTTATACAGAAAATGGAGTGTGTCGTCGGAGGTTGAAGTTGAGGTCAAAGTAGAATCAAACAGGAACTGGAAGGATATGAACGAGCACTTTGGGGACCGGTGAGGTTAGGAGCAAAAGAACCAGGAGGAGGGGAATGAGACACAGGGCAAGAAATAGAGACAGGAAGAGAAGAAGGAGAAAGAGAAGAAGAAGGAGAAGGGCAAGGACAATGGCAAGGGCAAGGACAAGGACAAGGAAAGGACAAGGACAAGGACAAGGACAAGGACAAGGACAAGGATCCCCAAATTCTCTGCCTGAAGACAGACCGATCCCCTGGCTTGCCAGCCGTGAGACCAGAAGCTCTTACACATGTACAGTTGTGTTGGCAAAGAGTGGGATTGGCGATGGCGATGGGAGCTATTCCAGGGCAAAGGCTACCAGAGCTCTAGAACCTTAGCGTCACCATGGCTCTGCTGAATGATAGGGGACAGAAATCAGAGTGAGATTTCTCCCTCACTCTTCCCTTGATATCAAATTTCCTTGTCATCAACTACTTCTGCTTCCAATGCAATGTCTCAGTCTATCTTCTTTATATTTCCCCCATTCCCTGTTTACCATCTTCTCTTTCTTCATCTCCTTCTTCTACTTCCTCTTGTCATTCTTGTTCACATTCTCTTTCCTCTTCTTATCCTCCTTCTCCTCCTTCCTCTCTTCCTTCTCCTCATCTTTCTCCTCCTTCCTCTTCTCCTTCTCATCCTTCTCGTCCTTCTTCTTGTTCTCCTAGCCCAAACCCTTCCCAACATTCTCTAACTTTTAATTCGGTCTCCATTTTGTTTTCATTTTCTTGTCCACATTACTGTTCCCTCTCCCTAATCTCTTTTCCTTCCCCTTCCCCATCCATTTTCCATTGCCCCTGGCTATCCCCCAACACCATTTCTCCTCCCGCTCTTCGAACACCCCCATGGCCACAGACTTCCTAGTTGTGGCAGAGGAGGCAAAGAGACAGAAATTGGATGCAGGAAAACTTTATTGCACCAAGAAGGGCAGGAGAGGCAGGGAGAGGGAGGGTGGGCAGGCCCCAGGCAGGCCGGGTGTCACGGGCTGCAGGCGGCCAGGGCAGCTTGGGCACAGCTCAGCTTCTCCATGCTGGGCTGAGGCGGCCACAGGGGCTGTGGGGCTGTTGCTGGTGGCTCTAGCAGGGCCCGCAGGTGTCCCAGAGCTTCTTGCTGTAGCGGGGCAGGGCGCAAGGGCTGCAGGCGGGAGCAGCGTAGGCTCTGCCAAAGGTGCAGAGGCCCCCCGAGGCCTGGGTGGCGCCGGCGCCGTAGAGGCCGCCCAGCCCCAGGTTGGCGCCAAAGGCCGGTGCTCCGGAGGAGCCCACCACGGCCTGCTGGGGGAAGGAGCTGAGGATGGGGCCGGGGAAGGTGACCACCACGGGCGGGGGCTGGATGAAGGCAGACGAGTCGGGGCACTGGCGGGCGCACAGCTCGTTGCAGCTCTCAGCAATGGGCTGGGGCACAGCCACGCTGGTCCTGGGGGGGCACAGGTCTGTGCTGGTCCTGGGGGGGCACAGGTCGTAGCAGGACATCTTGCAGTGGGATCCGAGGGTGCTCTGCAAGAGAGGGCAGCCATGGCAGGAGAGCAGCCCAGGGCAGCGCCTGAGCCACAGGGCCAGGGTGCCAGGGAGCCATGAGCAGAAGCGCTGGCACACTTACCCTTGTTCCCGAGGAGGAGAAGGTGGCCAGGGCAGTGCTTGGTCCAGTCTGGCCCAGGCAGGGCTTTTATAGCAGCCCTGGCATTGCTCAGCTCCAGCCTGGCCAATCTGCACAGGGGACACTCCCTGCTGCTGCTGCTGCTGCTGCTGCTGCTGACACCAGGGCTGTGCGGCCCCTGCCCCTCCCTGAGTCAGCAACCCCCAGCTGCCAGCCCAGCACATCCCACTGCCCAAGTGATCTTAGCCTTCCTGCCACGTCAGATCCTTGATAGCAGGGATAGCACCAAGGAATTGACGCCAGAAACAATTTTAATTGTCCAGAAGGGTGGGGCAAGGCTGGAATCAGCCTGTGCCAGATGGACATATCTTTTCTTTGACCTCAGAATATCAGGCAATGTTTTTGTTCCCACCCTTCTGGAACTTCATGGGCACTGATGCCAGGCAGATGGGTCTGGTTCTGCGGGGCTCTCCTGTGATGCACACATTCACTCCGTGGTGAAATATTTTTCTACTCCAGCCACACGCACTCCAGCCCCTGCCTGGTTTTCCTGGAGCCCATTCCTGGGTGCCATCCCTGCTATCAAGTTCCTCACATGGCAGGAAGAACAAGATGGCTTGGGCAGCGGGATGTGCTGGGCTGGCACCTGGGGGATGCTGACTCAGGGAGGGGCAGGGGCCGCACAGCCCTGGTGTCAGCAGCAGCAGCAGCAGCAGCAGCAGCAGCAGGAGGGAGTGTCCCCTGTGCAGATTGGCCAGGCTGGAGCTGAGCAATGCCAGGGCTGCTATAAAAGCCGTGCCTGGGCCAGACTGGACCAAGCACTGCCCTGGCCACCTTCTCCTCCTCGGGAACAAGGGTAAGTGTGCCAGCGCTTCTGCTCACGGCTCCCTGGCACCCTGGCCCTGTGGCTCGGGCGCTGCCCTGGGCTGCTCTCCTGCCATGGCTGCCCTCTCTTGCAGAGCACCCTCGGATCCCACTGCAAGATGTCCTGCTACGACCTGTGCCCCCCCAGGACCAGCACAGACCTGTGCCCGCCCAGGACCAGCGTGGCTGTGCCCCAGCCCATCGCTGAGAGCTGCAACGAGCTGTGCGCCCGCCAGTGCCCCGACTCGTCTGCCTTCATCCAGCCCCCGCCCGTGGTGGTCACCTTCCCCGGCCCCATCCTCAGCTCCTTCCCCCAGCAGGCCGTGGTGGGCTCCTCCGGAGCACCGGCCTTTGGCGCCAACCTGGGGCTGGGCGGCCTCTACGGCGCCGGCGCCACCCAGGCCTCGGGGGGCCTCTGCACCTTTGGCAGAGCCTACGCTGCTCCCGCCTGCAGCCCTTGCGCCCTGCCCCGCTACAGCAAGAAGCTCTGGGACACCTGCGGGCCCTGCTAGAGCCACCAGCAACAGCCCCACAGCCCCTGTGGCCGCCTCAGCCCAGCATGGAGAAGCTGAGCTGTGCCCAAGCTGCCCTGGCCTCCTGCAGCCCGTGACACCCGGCCTGCCCGGGGCCTGCCCACCCTCCCTCTCCCTGCCTCTCCTGCCCTTCTTGCTACAATAAAGTTTTCCTGCATCCAAATCCTGTTTCTTTACCTCCTTTTCTGAAGTCATGAAGAGTCCTGGGGATGGGGGATTCTGGGTGGGGAGGGGAAATGATGTTCCCGGGAAGAATAAAAAAGGAGTGTGTAAAATTGTAAGATAGAATTGGGAATGTTACATTGGAGTTTAAAGTGGAGAAGGAAATGGCATCAAAGTGGAAGGGGATGGATATGAAGAAGTGTGACTGAGTAAGGGAAGGACAAGAAAGAGAAGGAGAAGGAGAAGAAGAAAGAGAAGGACAAGGACCAGGAGCTACAAGGAGTCCAACTGAAGACCAACAGATCCCCTGCTCACAAGTCATGATACCAGGGCTCTTTACAGTTCTGCAGCCCTGCTGGCAGTGAGTGGGACTGCCCCCAGAGCTGGAGCCATCCAGCGGCAAAGGGTGACCAAGCTCCAGCCCCTCTGCATCAATCCTGGCTCTCCTAAAGGAGGGAATGAAATCAGAGTGAAAAATCCAAGTCATTCTGCCCTATGCATTAAATTTCCTCCTCATCAGCTCCTTGTCTTTGTATATCTCTTTGTCTTTGCAATTCTCTTCGTCTTTATCATTGCCCTTGCCATTTTCTTTGTCTTGGACTTGGACTTCCTCTGTCTCTTTCTCTTTCTCCTTGTCTTTTTCTGTTTACATTTTTCTTGGGTAATCCTTGTTTTGTTTCTGTTTCCTTTCTCGTTCATTTCACTTATTGTTTCTCATCTTATTTATATTGTTCCTTCTTCTTGTTTTCTGTTTTCTCTTCCTCTGTCTCCTTTGCTGTCTTCTTCCCCTTCTCCGCATCCTTAACTGAACCTTCACGTTCATCTCCTTCTTCTACTTCTATGTCAGCTTGGATTTAATTTTCTTCCACACCTCAACTGTTCAATCCCCACTCGTGTTTAGCCTTCCCATTCCCGTTCCATTTTCCATTTCCTATGACCATCCAGCATCAACATTTCCTCTGCCATGCTTGGAACTCCCCCATCCCCAGGGGTATCCATGACTCCAGAAAAGGAGGCAAGGAAACAGAAGTTGGATGCAGGAAAACTTTATTGTAGCAAGAAGGGCAGGAGAGGCAGGAAGAGGGAGGGTGGGCAGGCCCCGGGCAGGCCGGGTGTCACGGGCTGCAGGAGGCCAGGGCAGCTTGGGCACAGCTCAGCTTCTCCATGCTGGGCTGAGGCGGCCACAGGGGCTGTGGGGCTGTTGCTGGTGGCTCTAGCAGGGCCCGCAGGTGTCCCAGAGCTTCTTGCTGTAGCGGGGCAGGGCGCAAGGGCTGCAGGCGGGAGCAGCGTAGGCTCTGCCAAAGGTGCAGAGGCCCCCCGAGGCCTGGGTGGCGCCGGCGCCGTAGAGGCCGCCCAGCCCCAGGTTGGCGCCAAAGGCCGGTGCTCCGGAGGAGCCCACCACGGCCTGCTGGGGGAAGGAGCTGAGGATGGGGCCGGGGAAGGTGACCACCACGGGCGGGGGCTGGATGAAGGCAGACGAGTCGGGGCACTGGCGGGCGCACAGCTCGTTGCAGCTCTCAGCGATGGGCTGGGGCACAGCCACGCTGGTCCTGGGCGGGCACAGGTCTGTGCTGGTCCTGGGGGGGCACAGGTCGTAGCAGGACATCTTGCAGTGGGATCCGAGGGTGCTCTGCAAGAGAGGGCAGCCATGGCAGGTGAGCAGCCCTGGGCAACACCTTAACCACAGGGCCAGGGTGCCAGGGAGCCGTGAGCAGAAGCACTGGCACACTTACCCTTGTTCCCGAGGAGGAGAAGGTGGCCAGGGCAGTGCTTGGTCCAGTCTGGCCCAGGCAGGGCTTTTATAGCAGCCCTGGCATTGCTCAGCTCCAGCCTGGCCAATCTGCACAGGGGACACTCCCTGCTGCCCCTGCCCCTCCCTGAGTCAGCATCCCCCAGGTGCCAGCCCAGCACATCCCGCTGCCAAAATGATCTTGTCCTTCCTGCCACGTCAGATCCTTGATAGCAGGGACGGCACCCAGGAATGGGCTCCAGGAACACCTGTAATGGTCCAATGTGGAGGGCAAGGCTGGAATCAGCCTGAGACAGATGGACATCTCACTTTGACCTACAAAGACAAGGCCTGACAGGAGAAGTTTTTGTTCCCAGCCTCGTGCAACTCCCTGGGCACTGAAGGCAAGCAGATGGGGTCCGGTTCTGATGGGCCCTCCTGTGATGCACAGATCCGCTCAATTGTGAATGCGCCGGACACTCCTGTCCAAGATGCTCCTGCCCCTGACAGGTGTTCCCGGAATCCATTCCTGGGTGCCATCCCTGCTATCAAGGATCTGACGTGGCAGGAAGGGCAAGATCGCTTGGGCACCGGGATGTGCTGGGCTGGCACCTGGGGGATGCTGACTCAGGGAGGGGCAGGGGCCCCACAGCCCTGGTGTCAGCAGCAGCAGCAGCAGCAGCAGCAGCAGGAGGGAGTGTCCCCTGTGCAGATTGGCCAGGCTGGAGCTGAGCAATGCCAGGGCTGCTATAAAAGCCCTGCCTGGGCCAGACTGGACCAAGCACTGCCCTGGCCACCTTCTCCTCCTCGGGAACAAGGGTAAGTGTGCCAGCGCTTCTGCTCACGGCTCCCTGGCACCCTGGCCCTGTGGCTGGGGCGCTGCCCTGGGCTGCTCTCCTGCCATGGCTGCCCTCTCTTGCAGAGCACCCTCGGATCCCACTGCAAGATGTCCTGCTACGACCTGTGCCCCCCCAGGACCAGCACAGACCTGTGCCCGCCCAGGACCAGCGTGGCTGTGCCCCAGCCCATCGCTGAGAGCTGCAACGAGCTGTGCGCCCGCCAGTGCCCCGACTCGTCTGCCTTCATCCAGCCCCCGCCCGTGGTGGTCACCTTCCCCGGCCCCATCCTCAGCTCCTTCCCCCAGCAGGCCGTGGTGGGCTCCTCCGGAGCACCGGCCTTTGGCGCCAACCTGGGGCTGGGCGGCCTCTACGGCGCCGGCGCCACCCAGGCCTCGGGGGGCCTCTGCACCTTTGGCAGAGCCTACGCTGCTCCCGCCTGCAGCCCTTGCGCCCTGCCCCGCTACAGCAAGAAGCTCTGGGACACCTGCGGGCCCTGCTAGAGCCACCAGCAACAGCCCCACAGCCCCTGTGGCCGCCTCAGCCCAGCATGGAGAAGTTGAGCTGTGCCCAAGCTGCCCTGGCCTCCTGCAGCCCGTGACACCCGGCCTGCCTGGGGCCTGCCCACCCTCCCTCTCCCTGCCTCTGCTGCCCTTGTTGTTGCAATAAAGTTTTCCTGCATCCTATTTCTGTCTCTTTGCCTCCTTATCGCAAGTCATGAAGACCCTTGGGGATTGGGAATTCTGGGAGTGAGCGTGGACATTGTGTTCCCGGGAAAACTGAAAATGGAGTGGGAAAAATGGTAAGATAGAATTGGGAATGGCTACATTGGCAGTTTAGGCGGAGAAGGAAATGGCATCAAAGGGGAAGAGGATGGATATGAAGAAGTGCGACTGCGTCAGGGAAGGAAAAGAAAGAGAAGAAAGAGAAGGAGAAGAAGAAAGAGAAGGACAAGGACAAGGACAAGGACAAGGACAAGGACAAGGACAAGGACAAGGACAAGGAGCTACAAGGAATCTAACTGAAGACCAGCAGATTCCCCTCTCACAAGTCATGATACCAGGGCTCTTTACAGTTCTGCAACCCAACTGGCAGTGTGTAGGATTGCGCCCAGGGCTGTAGCCATCCAGAGGATGTCAGAGCTCCAGCCCCTCTGCATCAAGCCTGGCTCTCCTAAAGGAGGGAATGAAATCAGAGTGAAAAATCCAAGTCATTCTGCCCTATGCATTAAATTTCCTCCTCATCATCTCTTTGCCATTGTATATCTCTTTGTCTTTGCAATTATCTTTGTCTTTATCATTGCCATTGCCATTTTCTTTTTCTTGGACTGACATCCTCTGTCTCTTTCTTTTTGTATTATCCTGTTTACGTTTGTCTTTTTGTATTCGTCTTTATGTTTGTCTTTCAGTTTCTCTTTGATTTCACTTACTGTTTCTCATCTTCTTATTTATATTTTCCTTCTTCTTGTTTTATGTTTTCTCTTCCTCCACCTCCTTCTCTACCTCCTTTGCTGTCTTCTCCCCCTTCACCACATCCTTAACTGAACCTTTCGCGTCCATCTACTTCTTCTATAGCAGCTTGGATTTAATTTTCTTCCCCACCTCCACATGCACTGTTCCATCCCCACTCCTGTTGAACCATTCCATTCCCCTTCCATTTTCCATTTCCTGTGGCCACCCAGCATCAACATTTCCTCTGACATGCTTGGAATTCCCCCATCCCCAGGGGACTTCATGACATGGGAAAAGGAGGCAAAGAGACAGGATTTGGATGCAGAAAACATTTATTGTAGCAAGAAGGGCAGCAGAGGCAGGGAGAGGGACGGTGGGCAGGCCCCGGGCAGGCCGGGTGTCACGGGCTGCAGGAGGCCAGGGCAGCTTGGGCACAGCTCAGCTTCTCCATGCTGGGCTGAGGCGGCCACAGGGGCTGTGGGGCTGTTGCTGGTGGCTCTAGCAGGGCCCGCAGGTGTCCCAGAGCTTCTTGCTGTAGCGGGGCAGGGCGCAAGGGCTGCAGGCGGGAGCAGCGTAGGCTCTGCCAAAGGTGCAGAGGCCCCCCGAGGCCTGGGTGGCGCCGGCGCCGTAGAGGCCGCCCAGCCCCAGGTTGGCGCCAAAGGCCGGTGCTCCGGAGGAGCCCACCACGGCCTGCTGGGGGAAGGAGCTGAGGATGGGGCCGGGGAAGGTGACCACCACGGGCGGGGGCTGGATGAAGGCAGACGAGTCGGGGCACTGGCGGGCGCACAGCTCGTTGCAGCTCTCAGCGATGGGCTGGGGCACAGCCACGCTGGTCCTGGGCGGGCACAGGTCTGTGCAGGTCCTGGGGGGGCACAGGTCGTAGCAGGACATCTTGCAGTGGGATCCGAGGGTGCTCTGCAAGAGAGGGCAGCCATGGCAGGAGAGCAGCCCAGGGCAACACCTTAACCACAGGGCCAGGGTGCCAGGGAGCCGTGAGCAGAAGCGCTGGCAGACTTACCCTTGTTCCCGAGGAGGAGAAGGTGGCCAGGGCAGTGCTTGGTCCAGTCTGGCCCAGGCAGGGCTTTTATAGCAGCCCTGGCATTTCTCAGCTCCTGGCTGGCCAATCTGCACAGGGGACACTCCCTGCTGCCCCTGCCCCTCCCTGAGTCAGCATCTCCGAGGTGCCAGCCCAGCACATCCCGCTGCCCAAGCGATCATGTCCTTCCTGCCACGTGAGGAACTTGATAGCAGGGACGGCAACCAGGAATGGGCTCCAGGAACACCAGTCAGGGGCTGGAGTATGTGCGCGGCTGGAGTAGAAAAAGATTTCACCACGGAGTGAATGTGTGCATCACAGGAGAGCCCTGCAGAGCCGGGCCCAGCTTCCTGCCATCAGTGCACACAGGGTTCTAGAAGGGTGGGAACAAAAACATCGCCTGATCTTCTGAGGTCAAAGAGAAGTGATGTCCATCTGGCAAAGGCTGATTCCAGCCATGCCCCACCCCTTTGGACAATTAAAAATCTTCCTGGCGTCAATTCCTGGGCGCCATCCCTGCTATCAAGAATCTGACGTGGCAGGAAGGCCAAGATGGCTTGGGCAGCGGAATGTGCTGGGCTGGCACCTGGGGGATGCTGACTCAGGGAGGGGCAGGGGCCGCACAGCCCTGGTGTCAGCAGCAGCAGCAACAGCAGCAGCAGCAGCAGGAGGGAGTGTCCCCTGTGCAGATTGGCCAGGCTGGAGCTGAGCAATGCCAGGGCTGCTATAAAAGCCCTGCCTGGGCCAGACTGGACCAAGCACTGCCCTGGCCACCTTCTCCTCCTCGAGAACAAGGGTAAGTGTGCCAGCGCTTCTGCTCACGGCTCCCTGGCACCCTGGCCCTGTGGCTCGGGCGCTGCCCTGGGCTGCTCTCCTGCCATGGCTGTCTTCTCTTGCAGAGCACCCTCGGATCCCCCTCCAAGATGTCCTGCTACGACCTGTGCCCCCCCAGGACCAGCGTGGCTGTGCCCCAGCCCATCGCTGAGAGCTGCAACGAGCTGTGCGCCCGCCAGTGCCCCGACTCGTCTGCCTTCATCCAGCCCCCGCCCGTGGTGGTCACCTTCCCCGGCCCCATCCTCAGCTCCTTCCCCCAGCAGGCCGTGGTGGGCTCCTCCGGAGCACCGGCCTTTGGCGCCAACCTGGGGCTGGGCGGCCTCTACGGCGCCGGCGCCACCCAGGCCTCGGGGGGCCTCTGCACCTTTGGCAGAGCCTACGCTGCTCCCGCCTGCAGCCCTTGCGCCCTGCCCCGCTACAGCAAGAAGCTCTGGGACACCTGCGGGCCCTGCTAGAGCCACCAGCAACAGCCCCACACCTCCTGTGGCCGCCTCAGCCCAGCATGGAGAAGCTGAGCTGTGCCCAAGCTGCCCTGGCCTCCTGCAGCCCGTGACACCCGGCCTGCCGGGGGCCTGCCCACCCTCCCTCTCCTTCCCTCTCCTGCCCTTCTTGCTACAATAAAGTTTTCTGCATCCAATTCCTGTCTCTTTGCATCCTTTGCCAAAACCTGGAGATTCCCCCAGCCTCGGGGTGTTCCAAGAGTGGGAGGAGAAATGATGTTGGGGGATGATAGGGGCAATGGAAAATGGAAGGGGGAGGTGATGGTAAAAGATAAGTGGGTAGAGGGCAGAGGAGGTTGATGCAGAGGAGAATATGAAATCAAAGGGGAAATGGAATCAGAAGGTAAAGGACTGTGGGAAGATTTTGCCTTCGAGGGAGGAAGAATTGGAGAAGGAGTTGGAGAACGTGAGATACAAGGTGACAAGAAAATATAAAAAAGAGAAAGAGAAAGAGAACGGAAGAAGGAGCTGATGATGGGGAAATTCAATGTATAGAGTGTAACAATGAGCAAGTTTCTCCCTGATTTCCATCCCTGGACCTTTAGCAGAGACACGGCTGATACAGAGGCATGGGAGCACTGACAGCCTTTCCCCTGGATTTCTCCCAGATGATCCGGGGACAATCCTACTCATCACCAGCATGGCTGCAGGTCTGTAAAGGCCCCCTGCAGGTCTATAAGGCGTCATGGCCTGCAAGAGGATATTTAAATGTCGTGAGTCAAAGTGCTTAGAGCGCCTTCTCCTTCTTCTCCTTCTCCTTCTCCTTCTCCTTCTCCTTCTCCTTCTCCTTCTCCTTCTCCTTCTCCTTCTCCTTCTCCTGCTCCTGCTCCTGCTCCTGCTCCTGCTCCTGCTCCTTCTCCTTCATCTCAAAATTTCATGACGCATTCTCACTTCTGTCCTTCATATACATGCACTTCTACTTTGATGCCATTTCCTATTCCACTATAACCTCCAATAAAACATTCCGGCTCCTATTTTACCATTGCTGTCCCCTTCCATTTTCAGTTTTTCAAGGAACACCATTTCCACGCTCACTCCCACAATTCCCTACCCCCAGAAGTATTCATGATATGGGAAGAAAAGGCAAAGAGACAGAAATTGGATGCAGGAAAACTTTATTGTAGCAAGAAGGGCAGGAGAGGCAGGGAGAGGGAGGGTGGGCAGGCCCCAGGCAGGCCGGGTGTCACGGGCTGCAGGAGGCCAGGGCAGCTTGGGCACAGCTCAACTTCTCCATGCTGGGCTGAGGCGGCCACAGGGGCTGTGGGGCTGTTGCTGGTGGCTCTAGCAGGGCCCGCAGGTGTCCCAGAGCTTCTTGCTGTAGCGGGGCAGGGCGCAAGGGCTGCAGGCGGGAGCAGCGTAGGCTCTGCCAAAGGTGCAGAGGCCCCCCGAGGCCTGGGTGGCGCCGGCGCCGTAGAGGCCGCCCAGCCCCAGGTTGGCGCCAAAGGCCGGTGCTCCGGAGGAGCCCACCACGGCCTGCTGGGGGAAGGAGCTGAGGATGGGGCCGGGGAAGGTGACCACCACGGGCGGGGGCTGGATGAAGGCAGACGAGTCGGGGCACTGGCGGGCGCACAGCTCGTTGCAGCTCTCAGCGATGGGCTGGGGCACAGCCACGCTGGTCCTGGGCGGGCACAGGTCTGTGCTGGTCCTGGGGGGGCACAGGTCGTAGCAGGACATCTTGGAGTGGGATCCGAGGGTGCTCTGCAAGAGAGGGCAGCCATGGCAGGAGAGCAGCCCAGGGCAAAACCTTAACCACAGGGCCAGGGTGCCAGGGAGCCGTGAGCAGAAGCGCTGGCACACTTACCCTTGTTCCCGAGGAGGAGAAGGTGGCCAGGGCAGTGCTTGGTCCAGTCTGGCCCAGGCAGGGCTTTTATAGCAGCCCTGGCATTGCTCAGCTCCTGGCTGGCCAATCTGCACAGGGGACACTCCCTGCTGCCCCTGCCCCTCCCTGAGTCAGCATCCCCCAGGTGCCAGCCCAGCACATCCCGCTGCCCAAGCGATCATGTCCTTCCTGCCATGTCAGATCCTTGATAGCAAGGATTGCGCCCAGGAATGGGCTCCAGGAACACCTGTAATGGTCCAATGTGGACGGCAAGGCTGGAATCAGACTGAGACAGATGGAGAACTCACTTTGACCTAGAAAGACAAGGCCGGACAGGGGAAGTTTTTGTTCCCAGCCTCGTGCAACTCCCTGGGCACTGAAGGCAAGCAGATGGGGTCTGGTTCTGAAGGGCCCTCCTGTGATGCACAGATCCGCTCAATTGTGAATGCCCCTGACACTCCTGTCCAAGATGTTCCAACCCCTGACAGGTGTTCCCAGAATCCATTCCTTGGTGCCATCCCTGCTATCAAGGATCTGACGTGGCAGGAAGGGCAAGATGGCTTGGGCAGCGGGATGTGCTGGGCTGGCACCTGGGGGATGCTGACTCAGGGAGGGGCAGGGGCCCCACAGCCCTGGTGTCAGCAGCAGCAGCAGCAGCAGGAGGGAGTGTCCCCTGTGCAGATTGGCCAGCCGGGAGCTGAGAAATGCCAGGGCTGCTATAAAAGCCCTGCCTGGGCCAGACTGGACCAAGCACTGCCCTGGCCACCTTCTCCTCCTCGAGAACAAGGGTAAGTGTGCCAGCGCTTCTGCTCACGGCTCCCTGGCACCCTGGCCCTGTGGCTGGGGCGCTGCCCTGGGCTGCTCTCCTGCCATGGCTGCCCTCTCTTGCAGAGCACCCTCGGATCCCACTCCAAGATGTCCTGCTACGACCTGTGCCCCCCCAGGACCAGCACAGACCTGTGCCCGCCCAGGACCAGCGTGGCTGTGCCCCAGCCCATCGCTGAGAGCTGCAACGAGCTGTGCGCCCGCCAGTGCCCCGACTCGTCTGCCTTCATCCAGCCCCCGCCCGTGGTGGTCACCTTCCCCGGCCCCATCCTCAGCTCCTTCCCCCAGCAGGCCGTGGTGGGCTCCTCCGGAGCACCGGCCTTTGGCGCCAACCTGGGGCTGGGCGGCCTCTACGGCGCCGGCGCCACCCAGGCCTCGGGGGGCCTCTGCACCTTTGGCAGAGCCTACGCTGCTCCCGCCTGCAGCCCTTGCGCCCTGCCCCGCTACAGCAAGAAGCTCTGGGACACCTGCGGGTCCTGCTAGACTCATCCCAGAGCCTTTGCCATCTGTCAGCAATCTAGATCTTGTTCATCTGAATTGTTGCTGCCATTGCTCTTTCCTTTATCACTTTTCTTTTCCTATGTTTAGTATTTTACTTTGTTTCAGTTTGGAGATCTGGTCCCTACTGTTTTCTTTTGTGAATTTATTAAGTATAACACTGTCATTGCTCTTTCCTTATCTTTATTGTTTATGTTGGCCCTGTCGTACTTGCATTGTTTTAGCTCTGCTTCTTGACAACTGCATGAGCTAAAACCTTTAGCTTTATTTTTTGGATTCTCTTTGCACCTCCTGTTTTCCCATGTTTTCCTTTGTACTCCATGTTGTTTATTCAAGTTGTTCCTACAATAAATCTTTCATGCATCGAATTTTTGTGTTTCCATCTTTTTTTTTTTTATTTTAAATGATTCTGCGTGCTCACTAGAGGTCTCTACCTGCTCATAACAGAGCTATTCACCTTGACCATTTCTTCTTGCTTAAATCTCTGGAGAGCCACTGGAGAGGGCCTGGGAGTGCTGGAGCCACTCTGAGAGGAGCAGCCTGCCCTGGATGACACAAAAGGGAAAGTAAGGGCAGGGCAGGGCCCAGCCTGGCCAAACCCAGCGGCTACGAACGATCTGATCAGGGCTGAGGTGCCTGGCAGCTCCTCCCTGCTCTGGGCACTGTTACTCAGCCCTGGGACGTGCGAGGGCTACAAAACAACAAAACAGGGAGCAGAGCTCATTGCTCAGTGCTTCCCAAGTGCTCTCACAGCCCTTGTTGCTCAGAAAATCTGGACTTAGATTTTTTTTTTCCTCACAGGAACCCTCCAAATAAATTTTGTAGCCCAGAGAGCGCTGAAATCGGGGTGTTTTTAATACAAAGTGGAGAGAGGCAATCACAGAATCATGGAAGGGTTTGGGTGGGAAGGGATCTTAAAATCATCTCGTTCCACACCCTGCCATGGGCAGGGACACCTTCCTCCACCCAGGTTGCTGCAAGCCCTGTCCAGCCTGGCCTTGGACACTGCCAGGGATGGGACAGCCGTGGAATATCCTGTGCCAGGGCATCCCCATGCTCACAGGGGGGAATTTACCCCCAAAATCGCATCTAAACCTCCTCCCTGTCAGTCTGAACCCATTTCCCCTTGTCCTGCCACTCCATCCATTGGGAATTGTCTCTCCCTGTGTTTCTTGTAGCCCCTTCATGTCCTGCAAGGCCACAGGCAGGTCAGCTCAGAGCTGCCCCTTCTCCCAACAGAATAATCCCAGTTCTCTCAGCCTTCCCTCCCAGCAGAGCTGCTCCATCCCTCGGATCATCCTGGAGCCTCCTCTGGGTTCTCCCCAGCAGCTCCAGGTCCTCCCTGGGCTGGGATCCAGGGCTGGGGCAGCTCTGCAGGTGAGGTCTCACCTGAGCAGGGCACATCTCCCCTGCTGCCCACAGGGGTTTTGATGCAGGCCATCCAAAGGGGTCGGATTTGAAGGGAGTTTGGGACAGGGATGAGGCACAACTTGCTCTGGCTGTCAGATTTTTGTAAAATATAGATCAAGGCAAGGAAATCCACCCCAGGCTGGGAGGTGTGGGAACCACTCCAAGCCCTTTCTGTGCTTGGAGAATAATTTTTTTCCTTCCCCTGCAGCAAAAACAGGGAAATTTGTTGAGGCAACAAACAAAACCCAAACCTAAACCCAAATCTTTTTCACCTGCCGAGAAAATGAAAATATTGGCATGAACCTGGACTGCAACAACCAATCTTCAGTGTAGGAATTCAGAGCAGATCTCTGGGGGGATTTCTGAGGAATTACAAGAAGGGTCTGTAAAATGCACTGGATACAGGTGAAGATCTAAAAGTTGTGCTCTGAAAAATCACAAAAAAAGGTATATAATCACAAATATTTAATTTTTAATGGAAAATATAGCTTGAAATAAGGCAAATACAGCAAAAGTGGAATCTTAAACTCACAGATGATTCAACCATATACATGGAAAGAATGTTTTTTTAAAGAAGGAAAAGAAGATCTGCATTCATTATTAACCCTTGACTTCCAATGGCACAAATAATGATTTAATTAAAGTAATGGCAGGCACCACCTTGTTTCCTGCACATTAAAGCAGCTGGGGTTGTGTAAGAGTGAAATGTCTAAATCACTCATGTCATACAACACCGAACATTAGCTGGGTTGAACAGCAGATAATGAATGCTTGTGAAATCATTACAAAGTATTTTTCTCAAGAAGAGCCAGAACACTCTTGATAAGAAATTGCACCTGCGACATTAAAGAAAAACCTTGATCTGCCTCTTGGTTTTTCCTCAAAATTGGAATCAGAGGGCTTGATGTGGGAACATTCAGCACCATTGCCCCCTTTAAAACTGAATTTCACTTCCCACTAAAACCTTTTTAGTAAAACAAGGTGATTTTTATCAGCGATTGATTCCAAACCTTCCTCTCAATGGAAAATTATTGGGGAATTGCTGAGTGTCCTGGATGATCTCAGCAGATAGTCATGACCCCTCAAATCCATCTCAGACCAACAAGGTCTCTTTAATTAGGGGTGGAAAACACATTTATTCCTGGGTAGTTCTGGAATAAGCTGGTTTCTGCTTCTAATTAATTTATCAGATAATTTTAAAGGGCTGTTAAGGAAAAATGTCCTTGTCAGCCAAAGAGGAGTCTTACAAAATCTTGGAGCAGACAAGCTCATGACAAGGTTGTAAAGGAAGAAGCAACATGTGGAGTCAGCTTAATGAACATGGCAATTCCAGTGAGGTCACTCTAATGATGCCAGGAGTTGCCAGCGCCAATTAAGACCCAAGATTAAAGAAATCAGGATGGTGAAACTGCGACATCACACGATAGGAGAATGTGAATGAAATCAGAACTGCCACAAACTCCAAACTTTTGTGACTCAAAGCTGGTAAACAATTTATTCCAGGCAGAACCCCCACTCCAAGCAAGATTCCAAGCCCTCAGGAATGTTGGGATCCTCTATATAAGCTCCAGTGCCTGGGTCCATCCAGACACTTCTCGCAGCTCATTCACCTTGTGGAGCTTGGTGAGTATGAATTTTTAATTTCTTTCTATTTATTTAATCAGAACCCGTACCAGAGCAGTTGTAGAAGATTCCTTTAGGAGTGCTGAGATTTAGAACAGCTTTACATTGTTTCTGTCTGGAATTACTCTCAATGAAACCGGTGGGAAATGTGGGATTTGGCAGTCCCCAAATCTTTGGGAGTCCCCAGATCTTCCCAGCTTCCCACCTTAAGGGAAGTTCATAGGAGATGGGACTGGGGTTTTTATATTGATCTTCAGGGTAGGCATTTCCAAAAGCTAAACGATACAACCATGTGGGGCCAGAAAAAAGATCAGTCTGTGAGGTCTGGTCATTCTGAGGATGGTTTTACACAGGAATTTCTTTATTAAGGTGCTCAGTGGGTGTACACCATGACAGTCAAGGATGAGCATAAACCACAACGCAGTGATTTCACTCATGTTGAAAATTTCTCTCATCAGCTTCTGAGTTTTTATAGTTTTTATGTCTCTATCTGTCACAAACCAACCCTGAGCAGTGCAAGATGTCCTGCTATGACCCCTAGGTCAGGACTGACAGAGCCAGGCTGGGCACAGGGTCTGGGACAGGGATTGTGAGGTCTGGGGGTGTGGGGGTCAGGGCTCTGAGGGGGCTGCAGGGCACAGGGCCAGTGCTGAGCAGGGTGGGCAAGGCTGTGAGACTTCAGTCAATCAGGATTTGTGGCAAGCCTGGGAACAGGCAACTGCTGAACTGGGAGCTCCCCATGCCTGTTCTAAGCCCTGTTTTTCGGAATTCCCTTTCAGCTTCATCTCTCTCACTGCAAGATGTCCTGCTACGACCTGTGCCCCCCCAGGACCAGCACAGACCTGTGCCCGCCCAGGACCAGCGTGGCTGTGCCCCAGCCCATCGCTGAGAGCTGCAACGAGCTGTGCGCCCGCCAGTGCCCCGACTCGTCTGCCTTCATCCAGCCCCCGCCCGTGGTGGTCACCTTCCCCGGCCCCATCCTCAGCTCCTTCCCCCAGCAGGCCGTGGTGGGCTCCTCCGGAGCACCGGCCTTTGGCGCCAACCTGGGGCTGGGCGGCCTCTACGGCGCCGGCGCCACCCAGGCCTCGGGGGGCCTCTGCACCTTTGGCAGAGCCTACGCTGCTCCCGCCTGCAGCCCTTGCGCCCTGCCCCGCTACAGCAAGAAGCTCTGGGACACCTGCGGGCCCTGCTAGAGCCACCAGCAACAGCCCCACAGCCTCTGTGGCCGCCTCAGCCCAGCATGGAGAAGTTGAGCTGTGCCCAAGCTGCCCTGGCCGCCTGCAGCCCGTGACACCCGGCCTGCCCGGGGCCTGCCCACCCTCCCTCTCCCTGCCTCTCCTGCCCTTCTTCCTACAATAAAGTTTTCCTGCATCCAATTTCTGTCTCTTTGCCTCCTTTTCCCAAATGACAATGACCCAAGGGCCTTGGCCAAGTGAGGAACTCCAGGCATCTCCGTCCAGCACAAGAGGGAATATACCCCCAGAGGAAAACAAGGACCAACGAAAACCAGAGAGGCTTTTGTGCAACACCAACAGGGATTTAATGTCAGAGAGAAGAGCAACAGCCGAGGGCAGGGAATCCAGGCGATCCTGGGAAAAGCAGGGGATGCAGAATTCGTGCTCTGGGAACAGGGACCAGCTCAGGACCAGGATAAGCCAGGGATGGAGGACTCAGGGAATCCCTAGGGGATGGAGGGCTCAGGGAATCCCAAGGGATGGAGGGCTCAGGGCAGAGAGGGGATGGAGGGCTCAGGGCATACCCAGGGCTTCTGGGCACACTCAGCTGCCGCTGCCAGCGGCTCCTGCCCGGTGTCCCCATGGCCCGGGCTGGGCTCCAGGGCTGGCACTGCCTCTGGAGGCTGGCACTGCCAGGGGGCTTTAGAAAACCCCACAGCTCCCGCGGCGGGACCTGCCCCATCTCTGGGAGCCGGGCTGGGAATAGCCCAGGCCCCGCGAGGAGAAACCGGAGCTGTAGGACCTCCCGCAATTGCCAAAGGAGCCCCCATAGCCCCCCTGGGAGCCCCCATAGCCCCCGAGGGAGCCCCCATAGCCCCCCAGGGAGCCCCCATAGCCCCCGAAGGAGCCCCCATAGCCCCCGAAGGAGCCCCCATAGCCAGTGTCACCTCCATAACCCAGGGAACGGCCATAGCCAAGGGAGCCCCCATATCCCAGGGAGTCCCCATAGCCCTGGGAGCCCCCATAGCCCCCACAGCTTCCTAGACCAAAGGAGCCCCCATAGCCCCGGGACCCCCCATATCCAAGGGAGCCCCCATAGCCTGAGAAACCCCCATAGCCCCGGGAGCCCCCATATCCAAGGGAGCCCCCATAGCCCAGGGAGCCTCCATAGCCAGAGGAGCCCCCATAGCCCAGGGAGCCCCCATAACCTCCAGACCCAAAGGAACCCCCATAGCCAGAGGAGCCCCCCAAGGCCAGGGAGCCCCCATAACCCCCAGATCCTCCCAGGCCAAAGGAGCCCCCGTAGCCCTGGGAGCTGCGGGAGCTGAAGGAACGCCCCGGCAAGGCTGGGCCCGACGATCCCACAACGCTCTCCTGGGGACAGGTGCTGAGCACGGGGCCCGGGAGCGTCACCACCACCGGCGGGGGCAGGATCAGGGCTCTGGAGTCGGGGCACTGCTGCACACACGGCTCGTTGGAGCTCTCGGCGATGGGCTGGGGGCAGCTGACGCCGCAGGACTCGCTGGGGTAGGACATCCTTCTGTGCTGGGAGGCTGCAAGGCACAGCAGGAGAAGGGTTTCAGATCCAGAAATTTCCACCTGACTCTGCCTGTGCTGTGCCATGGAAAATGTGGGAGCCCAGAGTTGGTTGCTTTCCAAATCTGACCCGTATCTGACCACAGAAATCACATTCTAGACTCTGCTTGCTGTAAGGTCCCCAAGATGTCACACACAGATGAAAACATCTGGTGTCATCTCTGGTGACACTTCTTACACTGTGACAAATCTGTTTTTTTCTCTTTATAAATTTATTAAGGCCAACTGAAATCTAGCAATGTATCTAAAGGAAGTTAAGAAGTGTCTGATACACAGCAGCAATTTTTGTAGTTTCATATCCTTTCCCAAGTAGCCCTCAGCTGCCAAACCAGAACATTTACCCTTAGATTCCCACAAGGTGGGAATGATCACTCAGATATTTTTAAATTTTACAGTCATGCATTTTATCTAAAATGCCTGGAAATGGTTATTCCAGGCGGCATGGTGAAAATTCTCATTTTATTCTACAACGGCCTTCTCAGACCCACAGTTTTCAAATCTGCCAATCCATAAATCAAAGAATTGGACGGGGAAAAAAGAAGGATAGAGAAGGATAGAGGAGTTCAAATCGGACTTACCCTGTTCACCAAGGCGAATAACTCAGGAGATGTGGATGGAGAGGCTCAGAGTGGTGGCAGCTTTTATACATTTCCCAAAGTGCTTACAGGGACGAAACGCCCTCCGTGCCTCCGGTCCCACACAGAACAACCCTCACACGGAGGGATTTAATTCTGCTGGCTTTGCACTGCCACTCCCCACACACAAAAACGGGCGTGAGGCCATGTCAGGACAGACTTGAGGGCATCGAGCTGGTGAAGGATGAGGTAATAATCCCCATCACGAGCGCTGTCTTTGGGTTCGATGAGTTCAGATTAATTAACTTTGTCTTTTAAAATTCAAGTGAATCCCCGTGAAAATCCACGGGAGCTGCACAAAAAGAGAGAGACGGGCGTGAAAAATGAAGAAAATATCAATTATTTCCAAATGCTTCAGAAACATGAGGGGTTCTTATCTGTATTTGCAGCTCAAATGCCATTAATTACTCAACAATTCCAAGTTGGGCTCCATTGTTCCATTCCCTGCTGGCTTTGGAATGTGGTGACACTTGGAGGATGTTCCAGATCCTTCCAGCACCATGAGGGGCTTTGTCAACGCCCACAGGAAATTCATATTTGGTGGGTTAGGCACAAACACAGAAATGTCAGCACCCAAAAGTGGGGCAGGAGCGTCAGTTCAGAGACGCGTGAGCTGAGGGCTCCGTGTCATGGGGCGCAATTTCATGGACAAAATATTTACAGGCGAGGCTCCAAGAGCTGAGATTTTAGAACATCAGTTTGAGACCCCTTTTGTGCAGAACATTGATAGTTAAGCCTGAAAATTTAGATAATTTGCAATCAGGCTTTAATTTCTCCCCTAAAATTTAAGATATTTCATCAAAGTGCTGCCTCATAAATGAAGAAGAAGCTGCGCTCGATGTGGCAGATGATGAACATGTCACAGTCATTCCAAACATGTTAATAGCTTAATAAAATAAAAAATTTGAGCTCATGAATGAAAATTAAATCATTGCCAGCACTGAAATTATTAATCAGAGGCTGATTAAGGATTCAAGAGGAGTGACATTGATTGATATTTTCAAATGATGCTGTTTCATAACAAGGGAGCTCCTAACTCAGAATAAATCCTCAGAACTCCCAGCGTCCATTTAATAGGATAATAACAGAAACTGCAAGCCCTGACTATTAATGAGTATTTGTGAGGCAGCTTAAAGTCATTAACCTCCAGTACCTCTCATTATTATCAGCAAATCCTGATGACACTTCACAAACAGAGCTATTTTACAATTTAGAGGTAATTTATTGCCTCTCTTTTGCAATGTCATAAAATTAGAAAACAATTGCAAGAGGAAGGAAAATAAATACCTGCAGGATGTCCCAGACTCATCCTAATAAAATATATTTTTATTTTATTATTACTGTATTACATTCTCTTTTTTTTCTGTAGTGGTCAGCACTTCATGTGGGGCGGGAAAGAAAATTAAGATTTTTAATGTATTTCAAACTGAACTTGTGGAAGTTGAGACTTCAAATGAAATCATGAAATATTTGGAATTAGCTTAAGGCCGAGATGTCTTCAGGCTGCACCAATTTCTGCCTCTTTGGGGACAACTTTTACAGGTCCCTACTCAGCTACAAAGAGGATTCATGTCCTCTCAGAGCCACGATTTTAGGTCCAGCTGGGCGATCTTCACCTGGCGGCACCACAAAGGGCTCCACACCATGGAAGTGACACCATGGCCATTAAAATGCCCCAATTTAACAGGATATTAAAATTGGACTGGCTTTAACCGATGACTCCACGACCACCCTTCAGCCCCATGTTCCCCAAACCCCCTGGGATCGCCCTCAGAGGGAGCTGATTGCCATCAGCAGTTGTGTCATAGCCACGCGAGTTTGGGAGGGGACATTGCTGAGGTGACAGAATGGAAGCGCCCACTGTGGCATTGGTTTTGTAATAAACCAGGATGGGAGGCTCAGAGGGTGGCTTTGAGGAGGATATAAAAGCTCAGATCACCCACAGCCCTTCATCCACTGCTCCTGCTCCCATCCCTGCAGCGAACAAGGTAAGCGTTGTCGCTCATCCCCATAAAATCTGAATTACAGCACGAAGTCAACGAGCTGTTTTTCCTCTTCCTCTTGGCTTCCTTTGCGTTGGTTGTACAACTTTGACTGAATCTTTGTGCTATAAGTTTGTTTAATTTATCCAGCCCAGAATTTCTCTTGCAAGGATGATCGTGGTGAGAGGAAAGCTAAAGGTGGAGATGAGACTCCCTTGAGACTTCTTTGACATCACCTTTGAATTTACCTGTTTCCCTCTGCTATTTCACACACGCAGTTTAATTTCGATTCTTCTCAGCCAGTTTAGCTCCAAAGTCCTTTCTGCTGTGCCTTGCAGCCTCCCAGCACAGAAGGATGTCCTACCCCAGCGAGTCCTGCGGCGTCAGCTGCCCCCAGCCCATCGCCGAGAGCTCCAACGAGCCGTGTGTGCAGCAGTGCCCCGACTCCAGAGCCCTGATCCTGCCCCCGCCGGTGGTGGTGACCATGCCGGGCCCTGTGCTCAGCACCTGTCCGCAGGAGAGCGTTGTGGGATCGTCGGGCCCAGCCTTGCCGGGGCGTTCCTTCAGCTCCCGCAGCTCCCAGGGCTACGGGGGCTCCTTTGGGCTGGGAGGATCTGGGGGTTATGGGGGATCCCTGGCCTTGGGGGGCTCCTCTGGCTATGGGGGTTCCTTTGGGTCTGGGGGTTATGGGGGCTCCCAGGGGAATTGGGGCTCCTTTGGGTGGGGACCTTATGGAGGTTCCCAAGGCTACGGGGGCTCCTTTGGGTTGGGGGGCTCCCGTGGTTATAGGAGCTCCTTTGGGTTGGGAAGTTATGGGGGCTATGGGGGCTCCCAGGGCTATGGGGGTTTCTCAGGCTATGGGGGCTCCCTTGGATATGGGGGCTCCCGGGGCTATGGGGGCTCCTTTGGCCTGGGAAGCTGTGGGGGCTATGGGGGCTCCCAGGGCTATGGGGACTCCCTGGGATATGGGGGCTCCCTTGGCTACGGCCGTTCCCTGGGTTATGGAGGTGACACTGGCTATGGGGGCTCCTTCGGGGGCTATGGGGGCTCCCTGGGGGGCTATGGGGGCTCCCAGGGGGGCTATGGGGGCTCCTTCGGGGGCTATGGGGGCTCCCTGGGGGGCTATGGGGGCTCCCAGGGGGGCTATGGGGGCTCCTTTGGCAATTGCGGGAGGTCCTACAGCTCCGGTTTCTCCTCGCGGGGCCTGGGCTATTCCCTGCCTGGCTCCCAGAGATGGGGCAGGTCCCGCCGCGGGAGCTGTGGGGTTTTCTAAAGCCCCCCTGGCAGTGCCAGCCTCCAGAGGCAGTGCCAGCCCTGGAGCCCAGCCCGGGCCATGGGGACACCGGGCAGGAGCCGCTGGCAGCGGCAGCTGAGTGTGCCCAGAGGCCCTGGGTGTGCCCTGAGCCCTCCATCCCCTCTCTGCGCCTGGACCCCTCCATCCCTGGCTTATCCTGGTCCTGAGCTGGTCCCTGCTCCCAGAGCACGAATTCTGCATCCCCTGCTGCTCCCGGGATCTCCTGGATTCCCTGCCCTCGGCTGTTGCTCTTCTCTCTGACATTAAACCCCTGTTGGTGTTGCACAAAAGCCTCTCTGGTTTTCATTGCTCCTTTATTTTTTCCTCCGGCAGCAGAACTCCCCAGCGTTCTGAGGGTTCCTTATCACCGGATCTGCCCTGCTCCCCGTGTTTAAAATGTGGAATGGGAGTTTAATTGGGGTACTTAACACGATGTTGAGGAATGTTTGTTTAGCAATTTGCCCGTCATTAACTGCCCCGAGGTTCTGAGTAATTGTTCTTGCTCTGAGGATTCCTGGTGACACCCCAGGCCCCTCAATCACCACATCGTTTAGCAAACAATTAAGACATAATTGCAGCGTTTCCAAGCTAGCAGGATGACAAGACCTACGTTTTTATTTTGTCGTTGAGTTTTGAAAGTTCTGCCTGGGTTTGTTCAGCCCGAGGAAGAGAAGCTTCGGAGTGACCCGATTTCACCTTCCAGTGTCTGAAGGAGCCGACAAGAAATACGGGGGAAAATTATTTCCAAAGGCCTGGGGGGCCTGGACAAGAGGGAATGGGTTCGAATTTATGGAGAGAAGGTTTAGAGGGGATACTGGGAATAAATTAAGTTTTGTCCGTAAAGCTGCTTTAGCTTTCCCACCACTTTTTCCCCATTTGTTGCAAACCAGGAGGGATTATTTCATATTGCTCTTCCAGAAATGAGAAAAAGGGAAAATATTCCCAAAACAAACAAACAAAAATCCCAGGATATTACTCATTGTTTATATTTACCTAACTCCTCAGTGATTAGCGTGGTGTAACTTAAATGCAGATCTGCTTGGTACTCACAATTTATGCACAGGCAAATTTCTGCCAGACAAGACTCCAAAGAGAAAGAAGGAACATTGCAAACCACAAATTGTGATGCGCCATCTATTTAATGAGCAAGAAGTGCAATTAAAAAAAAAAAATACAGCAAAAGAAAGCAGAAGGGTTGAATACGGATTAAAATTCATCACCGATTTCCAGGCAGTGCTTTACAGCTGGACACCCAGCGACAGTCAATCGAGTGACATTTTTCACCTCCCTGATTGCGCAGAAAGGCATCAAATGGGGAAAGCCAAGCTCCTGCAGCGCCGGGAGCTCGGGGAAAAGCTGCGGGGGTCAGCCAAGGAGCGGGCACGGGCTCAGTCCTGCATCCGATCGCGCTTTCCTGCATCCATCCGATCACGCTTTCCATCTCCTGCTCATCCCTCCCGAGGCTCCCTCAGGGCCCGCAGCGGTTGGAGCGCCGGTAGGACCTCCCATAGAGCCCCCCCAAACCCGAGTACCCCAAACTGCCGAGCCCCGAGGAGCTGCCCGAGTTGATGGGCACTCCCCCGGCGCTCAGAGCATCCCCGACGGCCGCGGATGCCGAGGATCCCACGGCGGTGTTCTGGGGGAAGGAGCTGAGGATGGGTCCTGGCAGGGTGACCACCACGGGGGACGGCTGGATCACGTAGGTGGAGTCCTGGCACTGCCGCACGCAGGGCTCGTTGCAGCTGTTGGCCAGCGGCGTGGGGCCGCAGGACGTGGGGGCGCAGAGGTCGTAGCAGGACATGGCTGTGGGGTGAGAGTCTGGAAGGCAGCGAGTTCTGGAATGTAAGGAGCGAGGTGTCATTAGTGGCGTAATTGGGCTGTCGTGGTGATGGAGAGCGCGAGGAGGGCGTGGGGAATGGAAGGAAGGGTTGGTCTGGGGTTGAAAGGGGATTTCAGTGAAGCTCGGGGCTCTCCGCACCACAAAGGGCAGCTCCACCTCATCCCGAGCGGCTCTGAGCGCTCCTTCCCCACCACGCTCCTCCTGCAGCCCTGAAATAAGCGGGGAGGTGAGGGAGCAGTCGGTCAGGAAAGCGAGGAAAAACTGTGACCCAAAACAGAGGGAAAAATAAAAAAAAAACTCCTCAGCAGGTAAAAATGAGGGGCAGAAATTTCACCGTGAGGCCTTGGCACAGTGGCACAGAGCAAGGCAGTTCAGGGAATCTCCCTCTGGACATATTCAGTGCCCAGCAGTCTGCCTCTCCGGAGTCCCAAACCCGCCGGGAGGCTTTCCTGTGTCACCTGCCCCGGGAGATCTCCAGAGGTCCCTTCCAACCCCAAATATTTTGTGA
Source organism: Fringilla coelebs (assembly GCF_963513975.1). Taxonomy (NCBI): domain Eukaryota; kingdom Metazoa; phylum Chordata; class Aves; order Passeriformes; family Fringillidae; genus Fringilla; species Fringilla coelebs. Next base: position 570,735 of record NC_140055.1, read on the forward strand.
TTCCATCCCGAGAGCCAAAAGCTCTGCACAGATTCCCCACATCCGCTCCCAGCTGCTGAGCAACGCTCAGGCAGAGCTCGGGACTCCTTGGAACGGAAAGATTTGGGTGACACAAATGAAAATATCCGGGGTCAGCACAGGAACAACCTCCACCCTTCACAAAAGTCCCGCCCTGGAGAAAAAGCTGCTTCGAGGTCTCCCCAGCAATTTTAAAGAGCGCAAACCTCGGGCTGCTACAGACGAAGAGCAGAAAAATAAAACACAAAGACAGCAACAATCCAAAGAAAATGGGAAGCAGATGCAGACTTACCCTTTTCTCCAAGGAGAAGAAAGCAGGAGTGGTTGTAGCTCCTCCGACCGGGCTGGTTTTATACCCTGGCCCAGAGAGCCCGAGGACCTGGGGCACAAATTGTGCTTGTAGCTCATTAGCAGCCAATTGCTAACGATTCCTCATATGCAAAATACCCCTGGCTGGGGATTTACTTTTCCTGTTGGTTTGTGTTTCTTGCCTGGATTTCGTTTCCTCCCTGTAATGTATGCATTCCTCCGGAGAGGTTCCTTTTATCCTCAAATCTTAGGAGCCCGGGTAATTCCTGATCAGAGGCTGATTCATCTGGGTTACTCAGGAAATTGTTTTGCATCCTAAGGAACCATGACACGGATGAATGAAACCCTCGGGAACGGTGCAGTGACCTTCGCTGTGAAATCCCTTTCCCTCTGCATGGAGGGCACAAGTTTTTGGCACACCTGGCTCTGAGAAGGGCTTCTGCCTCAGTGTTTCACCAAATTCCTCTCAAGCAGAAGAAGAGACACAAAAATAAAGGAAATAAAATCGTTAGGAACCATTTAGAGCTGAATAAACTCCCTCACTCTCAAAGGTGCTGGGAAATGGATTCTTTGAGAGAACAGATTTTATTTTCTTGACTCAGCACAGAGGATGAAAGAGGATCAGCATCTGATCTATTCCTTTATTATTAAACCACCATGCTCCCATGATGGAATCTGAGACACAATTTGGCAACTGAGTGTCCAAGTCCTTCATCTCAGGAGTCTCCAGGTTGGGTTTTCTCCCTACATTAAACCAGGACAGCGATTGAGGTCAGCTGGAGGATGCCTGGGAATTTGGGGTTACTCAAAGCCTTGCCCAAGCTCATCTTTGGGGTCATCAAAGACGCCAAAGCCTTTTACATCTGCCACCAAATTATTACTTTCCGCTGCTGGGCTTTGCACCATTATGCAAAATTGTTCCCCAAATTAATAGCAGTTATTTAGAGATGTTTGTAATGTTCCTGTTCCTTTTTTCCTTCTTTGAAAGCCAATTCTGCCTTTCACTTTGCACGTCTCAAAGATCACCTCAGCGTGCAGCAATTCCAGTTCCTTTTCAAAGGCAATTCCCAGATTAAAAAGTCATCGCAGACAATGCCGGAGCAGACTGGAGGGCAGGGCCGAGCATTCCAGCCTCTCGTGGTGTTTAATCTCCGAGGCAGAGACAGGCAAATCAGCCCCGAACCGGGAGTATCTTCCCCAACATCTCCTGGGAAATAAACGCCGGTTGGAGACTTCTGAAGAGCAGAAGTCTTCAAAGTTCCCCAAATATTTCCCTGGACCACTCAGACATGCAAATGGGGGACGATCAGCAAATGGGCAGGGAAGAACTCTTTGAACATGACCAGGGGTTCAAAGGGGTGGCCAAGATTCCTGATGGATTCCACAAACTTCCCCAACAGCTCCAATCCTTCCCCTTTTCCTTGAAATACAAATCAGGATTTGCATCCACTCAATTCCAGCTGGATGTCCCCGGTTTGGGATGACCCAAAATGATGACACGATGGATGGAAACTCTCCCGTCCCTCAGGATTGACCAGACCTTCCCAAAGTTCTCGCTGCATGCACTGAAATGTTAAAAAATTGGTCATCCAGAGAAGCTGGGGCTGCCCCATCCCTGGAAGTGTCCAGGTTTGGACAGGGCTTGGAGCACCCTGGAAAGGTGTGGAAGGTGTCCCTGCCCGTGGTTTGGATGATATTTAAGGCACCTTCCCACCCAAACCATTCCATGATTCCCTGACTTTCCTTAATAACAATAATTATCTATCGATTCCAAGAGCAGCGTGTGGTTTGAAAGCCAGCTCATCCAAAGCTACAGAGAAGATAAAAAAAAGCCCAAATTCCACTTCTGAAGGTGATCCTAAGTCCAGCTTGTCTGGCTGGCTCCATCTTCTCCTCCCAGGAGCCGAGAGCTTTGGGGACGTTGCTCATGGGAAGATTACAAGGAGCAGCGATCTGAAATCTCCTGGGCACTTATCCCGGCTGGAATTGCACACTCAGGACTCCCATTAAAACCCCCTGCCACACCAGGGGCTGCTCCCAGGTGCGTGCCCAAAATGCCAGAAGTCCTAAACAAATGGGATTTTGACTCATCCCCACTTTGGGAGGTGGAGTTGGGGCGATGGAGTCGGGAATATTTAATGGATGCAAAGCAGGGAGATGAAAGCGGCCTCGCGGGTCGTGGGTTTCATCCGTGGCCAGGATAAACCATCATGAACATAAACAATAAACAAACCAATTTCCCTGTTGGGAACCCAGCCAAATGCAAAGCAAACACACAGCTCCTGCAGGGACTTGGTTATAAAAGGTGCAGGAATGTCTGGGATCCTCCAGGCAGCCACAGAAAGCCATAAAAGCTCTGGAGAGCCTTCCTGCCTCTTCCCTTCTCCCCATAAACCCAGGAGATGCTGCAGCTCTGGCCTCAGCTGTGCAGAATTTGGTGCTGAAAGGGATTTTCACTGACAACAAATATTTCTGCAAAAACGTCTCGTGGTGTTTTTTATTTCTGTGGCACCAAGTTGTTGCAGGTCTTCAGGAGAAATCCTTTCCTGTGAAAAACATTCAACACGATATTCCCACTCATTTTCCGCAGCAGTGAATAAATCTAACTGGCTGCAAACCCACCCTTATTTCCCTTTTTTCCTCAGAATTGTGCTTTACTGGCTGCCACACCAAGTTTTAACCCAAAAAGTCCATTTGGGACAGGAATGAAAGGGGGAACTGGTGCTTGAGGGTTGTCTTTTATTCTGATGTGATTTCAGAATGTTTGGAGGAAACACCCCAACTTTGAGGGGAGTTTTTTTGCAATCTGGGAAGGGATTTGGTTCCATTAATGAGAAGGGAGTTGCAAGCATAAGGAAATTAATTTTGTTATGAGAAAAATCCACCTGAACCTGTCCAAGGCACCTTCTCAGCAGTGCCTCAGTGACAGCCCTTTGGAGCCATTGGACTTTTTGGAATTCATCACCTTTGATCAGGGAATAGCTTCAGTTGAGATGGCAAAAAATATTAAATTAAACATTTAATCCAGACCAAGCTCCTCCTGTAATAGAACATCAAACTGCCAGCTTTCCACTGTCTTCTGGTGTTTATTAAAAAAGCCTCCTCCTTAAAATTATTAATTCTTTCATTTACCTCCTTTAATTTCATTCCACTAATTACTGCAGTCGGCAGAACCTCATCAGCATCTTTAATTACAGTTCAGCCTCATTCTGGACAGGCAGACAAAGACTCCAAGCGAGACTTTTCAGAGATATCAGGAGTTTTACTGGCTGACAGGAGGTTGAGTCACCTGGAGCCCTCAGGGGAAGTTTTCCAAACCTTCTTCCTTTAGGGTGTCTAAACCTCACCTTCTTCCCAATCCAGGAGGAACAAAGCCGAGCCTGATAAAGCTCAGCTCTGTCTTAAAACACCCTAAGAGAGGGTTGGAACTAAAAATTCTTAAAATTTTAGTCCTTTAATCTTGCTGTCCCAGACTTGCTTCCCAACCCAGCAAATTTGAACGGGGGAAACACTCCCCATCCTTCTGTGCCTCCCCTCCCAGACTCACCAGGGGCTGAGCTCAGCTGCCAGGAGATGCTGCACCCCAAAAAAGGATGCCCCAGTTGCTGCTTCTCTCCCTCCACATTTCCCTGAGGAATCTCAGCTGAGCTCCCTTCTTTTAAAAGGCTTTTCCCAAGAATCACATCTTTAAAAATTCCCTTCTTATGTCCCGGCAGGAGGCACCCATTTCAGGGTCTCTTTTGCCTTTAATAAAGGGGTCTCAGGCTCGGTTTTAAAAGTTTTCCACCACCGGAATCTGACTCGTTCTCCTTTGAAATTATTTGTGTGATGTTTTCTGGAAGGCACTGGAAAAGGGGCTGGGAGAGCAAAGAAGGCCAGGCAGACTCGGAGGGTGATGCAGCACGAATTTAATGGGTTGAGGAAGGGAAGGAAGCAACAAAAAAGTCAGGAATATATTTCCATGGTTCAGTAAGGACAGAACCCACTCAGAGACACTCAGTGAGTGGGAATCTTCCTTCTTCATCAATGAACGACCTGTGCTAATCCAGCCATGCACAACAATTGCCAACAATTAATATTTTGCCTCTTATCAAATACAAAAAAAAACCCCAAAACAAAACAAAAAAAAGCAGCACAAGACATTTGATCAGAAATACGAAGTAAAGCACAACAAAAGACAAGCAAGGGCCTGCTTTGGGGAGATGCCAAACTCCCACAGCTCCTTTAACTCCAGGCTGGGGGCAGCTCATGTGGCATCCAAAATCCGCGGCCGTGAGCTCAGTCCTGCTCCGGGGACGGGTCGGGGCTCAGCATTCCTGGTCTCCTCCTCCCGCCCTAGCAGGGCCCGTAGAAGCCGCTGCGGGAGGCGTTGTAGCGCCGGTAGGGCCGGCTGTAGCCGCTGCCCAGCCCGGGGTAGCCCAAGCCCCCAAAGCCCCCAAAGCTCAAGGAGCTGCCCCCCGAGTTGATGGGCACTCCCCCGGCGCTCAGAGCGCTCCCGACGGCGGCGGAGGCCGAGGATCCCACGGCGGTGTTCTGGGGGAAGGAGCTGAGGATGGGCCCGGGCAGGGTGACCACCACGGGGGACGGCTGGATGACCACGGTGGAGTCCTGGCACTGCCGCACGCAGGGCTCGTTGCAGCTGTTGGCCAGCGGCGTGGGGCCGCAGGACGTGGGGGCGCAGAGGTCGTAGCAGGACATGGCTGTGGCCGGAGGGAATTCTGGAATACAGGAGCTGAGTTACACCCACATTTATCAGCAGCTTTGCAAGGGTCCATTCAGGATTGGGAATGGAGAAGGAAATTGGATTTTTAGTGCTGTTTGTGTGCCGGCCTTAGGTGAATTCTCTGCTTGGGATGTGGTGGGATACGGCCGCACAACTGAACAGGCCTGAGAATTCACTGCTGATATTAAAGTGCAGCTGCACAACCTTAAAACTGCCTTGGAACCCAAAACTGAATAAATAACCCCTTTAATAAATAACCCCTTTAATAAATAACCCCTTTAATAAATAACCCCTTTAATAAATAACCCATTTAATTAAATAACCCATAGCCATTTAGCTAACATGGCTAATTAATGAATTTAATAACTCGCCACCAGCACAAAACTCCCTCTCTGGTATAAAACCCCTTCCTCCCTCTGAGAAGAAACTGCGACAACAGGAGTGAGGGAAAAGCTACAAAATCAAGGCAGAAGTTCTCTGTAGAAAGAGAATAAACAGGTTCAAACTCACCTTACTCACGGAGGCAAAGGAAGGAAGAGAAATGGCTGGGAGAGCCTGGAGTTGCTCAGGTTTTTATACCGAGTTTTGAGTTGCCCAACAACTTGGGCCACTCTTTGTGCAAGAAGTGATTTATGGGCCACGACTGATTACAGGGTTTTTTGCCTCAGTATTTGTGTTTTTTACTGCTTCACTTCCTTATCTTGTGGTTTGTCTATCTGACCACAGGGTGCTTTCATCTTAAAATATTCCAGGCCGGGTTCATTCCTGGGAAGACTGCAGGGATTAATTCAGCGGGATTTATTCAGCCTTCAAACCCCTTTGGGATCTGCTTGGTGTCATTACAGGAGATTAGGCTTCATTTGCATAATGCAGCACCCTTTTCTGCAAGGTAAATCCTGGGGGAATTCACGGAGAATTGCAGGTTTTGGAAGGCAAGCCACGAGTGTTTCCAGCTGCTTTCCACAGGATCCATGAGGTTGGAGAAGACCTCCAGGACCATCGAGTCCAAGGTGTTCCCAAACCCAGCCTGGTCCGCTCTCCTTGGACACCTTTGGGCATGGAGAGGCTCTTCGGAAAAGGAAAAAGGAATTTTTCCATGGAAGAGGCTGCCCAGGGAGGTTTGGAGTCCCCATCCCCAGAGGAGTCCCAGGAAGGAGGGGACATCAAGGGATCAATCACAGGTTGGGACTGGTGATCCCAGAGCTCTTTTCCAACCCCAAATCCACAATCAGTCCTGGATGCAGGGATTAACCCCGAGGTCCTGCTCTGCTGGCACATCCACTCCCGAGACATGCAAATCACATTTAAATTAGGGCTGTCTCTGTGGGGATCCCCTGGGAACAGAAACTTGTTTGGCTTGGGCAGAGCTTCCTGAGGACTTCAAAGTTTATCAGCAGCTTTATTGGAGTGCCACCATGCAAATGTCCCGTCCTGGGCACATTTCAGATGCCTGACCTAGATCTGAATTCTTGTATTTTATTTAATAAGATGTTACGAAGATTTGGGGGTGCAGGGCAGTAATTGGGCTGTGAAATTGATGCCATTGTTTCTATCTGCAGGAATTACAACTGCTTCATTTTAAATCAAAAAGGAAAAGTTCAAGGTTCGGCTCGAGCCATCTTATATTTCAGAAGGATTCTCAAAAAAATTCCTTAGCTGTGCATTCCTCACTATTTCTCATATTTTAAGGAATTAGCAGCTATTTTAAAAAGTATTTCCTATTATTCCTAATATTTCCAGGAGTTAGTTGAGGAATTAACATGCATAATGCCATCCACGGTTTCTTTTCATATTTTAAAAAATTTTCTTCATTATTTTTATTCCTCCTTCATCTGAGCTTTGCTTGGAAAACACAAAGCATGTTTCAATTTCAGCTGTGAATTTAAAACCAGACCTGGCAACATTTCAAATCTGTTTGGAGACTTCCTTGTAAGCAATTACAATAAATATTGTTCCAACTAAAGCCTTTATTTTATTGTACTCTCAGAATGACTTAATGGCCTGATTTTGAGACGAATTAAAGTGAGCAAATTAAGAGTTCACAGATTTTTGTCATCAAGGCCAGACCTAAATATTCAGATTATAATTAAGACTTTGCATAATGTGAGAACATCCTCCTGAGACACCCGTGAGTGACTGAACATCTGAAAAAAGAGATCTTCAATCAAAATGGAACTGGGAGGTTACTCACAGTCATGCCTGGGTAAAGTCTCTGGGCACAGAGGTGACCCCAAAATCCACGGAGAAGCAGAGGGAATTTCCCTGGCAAGAGTGGCATCTGCAATTCGTTTTGAATTGTAATTAATTAGCTCGTTATGAAGAATTAGTTCCTCAAAGGCTTGGAGCCTCTGTAAAATTCTTGGAGCTCCTGAGTTCCCTCCTGTGCTGAATTTTGGTTTTCTCTCAGAAATTCTGGACTGAGCTCCTGAGGACTTTATGGAGCCATTTGAGGTTCCCACCATAATCCAGGTCAGTTCCAGAGCTGGACACACTTCTAGAACTGGACACAATTCCAGAATTGGACACGATTCTGGAGCTGGACACCATCCCAGAGCTGGACAGGATTCCAGAACTGGGCAGAATTCCTGGTGGAATCTCCCCAGAGCAGAGGGGCAGAATCCCCTCCCTGGATTCTTGGGGTTGCCCCGACCTGGGTTTGGGACTTTGCCCTTGGGCTTGGCCCAGTCCCACCTCTCCAGCCTGTCCAGCTCCCCCTGCTTTGGGAATTGTTTGAACCCAAAGGTGTTCCTGTAGTTTAAGGTGTTTAATTCAGTCCCTCTGGCCACGTCTGCCTGGAATTTGGGGTTTTTGCAGCCACCCCCCATTCCTGGCTGGAATTTGCTGCCCGGCCCAGGCAGACGAAGCTGTGGATGTGGGATCTGAGATGGTTTTTTGGGTAGGCAGAGCCTGGGACCTCACCCCTCCTTGAAGAACCCCCCTGAAGTCACAGGGAGATGTGAAATCCTCCATTTTCACACCCAACTGGAGCTCATTTCCTTGTTAATTTTATTCAGATTCTGTCACAAATAACTTTAAAATTACTCAGGTTTGGGGTTTGCTTTGGCATCTTACTTTGGATAAATAAACTTACACAATTTCTGTTACGATTTCTGGTTTTGTCCAAAAATAAATGTCACTCATTCCTGGATGGATCTGCTGAGAATTCCTGCAGGGAGCCAGGGCAGTGTGGAATTCCCGGCTGGAATTCTTCTGGGAACAGCAGAAAACAGCTCCAGAAATTAATTCACACTCTAGGGGAGAAATTATTTACTCGCCAGAACCTCTGCAAAACAACACACCCAGAACGGGAGGGTTTTGTTTGTTTTTCAGACCTGTTTTTCGCGAGCTTTCAAATGCAGATTTTAATTACGTTTCAAATTGGATGAGTGCAATTAGCGCTGCTGCCCTGCGTGCCAGCTCCACCTTCCTCACAGAACTTTGGTGCCACCCAGGCTGGTGAATTTGGGATTCTGATCCATCCCCTGGGAGCTGGGATTTGCCGGGATTAATCGCGATAAACCCCATGCACAAAGCGTTTCTTTTCCATCTAAACCCCCTTTCTGTCATTCCACCCCCTCTTGCCCTGGCACTCCCTGCCCTTGCCCAAAGTCCCTCTCCAATCCAAACGCCCACAATCCTGCATTTCTTTACCCAAATGTAAATTTTAATATCTTCTCCATGCCCGAGTCACCCCCATTCCCGCCCGAAATCCCTGGAAGTTGCCAAGATGTGCAGCAATTTTCACAACAAATTTAATGTGAAGCTGGATGTTGGAGATTAATTCAAATTTTGGGGGTTAGAGGCTGTTTGGTGTCATGAGAAGCTGCACCTGGGTCTTCATCCCATTTATCACAGCTCGATTTGTCCCTGCTGGAAATTCCTGCACGAAAATGATGCAAAAAACCGGGATGGGGAGCAAAAGATAGGAATGAACTCCACATGAAGAGGCTTTGTACAAAGGCTGGGCTCGGACTTCAGAGGAATAAAGGACTTCAAAGCTGCCAACACTTCTCGCTAATGGCTCAAATATGCAAAGTTTTGGCTGCCCGAGGTACTGCAGATATCTCGGCACCTGCATCCCCTGGGTAAAAACTTCAAGAGAACTCAAGAGAACTCAAAGTACTTCACCTAATTTGAGGTAAACACCATCAAAAGCTTGAATTATTTTATTAAACTTTTCTATCATTTATATTAAAAAAAATAAAATTAGGCCAAATCTTCGTCTCCTTAAAATCCTTTGACTCCTCCAATTTTCTCCACAAGGAAATTTTCTTCTTTTTTAGAGTCTGTTCTACAAAAAGGTTTTTCTACAAAAGGAGACAAGGAGAAAAGGAGAGCCTTTCTCCTCCTTCTCCTCAAACTCTCCACAACCCAACATCCCATAATCTTTTCCAATAGGTTACAAGATCCATTCCTTCTAGTGGGGATCCCTCCCAAGGAAAATTTACTTCCTTTTGATTGGTAAAACTGAGATAACCCAGGAACGCTTCTTCTTCCTCGTCCTCCCCTCCAGGCACAGAAACTTCTGCTCTTGGAGGGGAGATCCCATTTTGGGAACGGCCTCATTAAGAGCCTGGCAGGGATTCCAGCTCCCTAATTAACACCCGGAGTTCATCCAAGAGGTTGGGAGCCCTTGGATGGGGAACCAGGACACACCAACCCCAGCTCCTGGAGTCTGGCACTCCCCACACTCAATTAACGCCTTTGGAGCTCCCGGGACAGGTGAGGCACCAAAGAGTTGACAAATTACTGCGTGAATTGAAATTTGTAGCGTTGTGTTGGCTCCAGAGCCATGGGTGTGATGGAACAAAGGGTTGAAATGAACGCTGGGTCCCGGAGATGAAAGAAGCTTTGAGGGAGGTTTTTCATCTCACGCCAGGCTGGGACATAAACCGTGAGCAGTTTAACTCCTGGAGACAGCTCAACCTGCTGCAGACATTGTTTGTATAACTGGTTTATTGGAATGCCCCAAACCTTCCCAACAAGAGGCTTTCTTCCCTTTTTTCCCCCCAGAATGGACTGGTTTAGTGCCTTCAGTGGCTGTTGTAAATCTAAATCAGATCCTGGAGGTGCTCGGAGTTCTCCACACTCCAGGCTGAACATTCCCAACATTCCCAACTCCCCCGGACTATTGATGATCTACTCAGTGATAAATTTCACCTAAAAAAATGAAACTGAAAAGGTGTCAAATTAGAACAGGAGGGGAGGGAAAAAAACAGCAGGAGACTCAGGAGATTCTGATAAAAGCATCATTTTATTAATCCCCAGGAGAGGATTAAAGCCCTGCAAAGCACCGAGGGTAGGTGGGGGAGAAAGGCTCAGCTCAGGGAGATGTGCTCCCAAGGCAGAGCTCTTCTTCCAGCACACCCTGAGAACCACGTCCCGCCTACTTCCTAAATTTCAAACTTTACACCGGGTAGTACCGAACACACAGAGCAACAGAGCTACAAACAGGACCAGAAACACCCAGGAGTAAAACAGGAGCATTCCAGGGCCTGAAGGACTCCGTTCAGTGGAGCTGTGAGGATCCAACCCCGCTTTGGGCACCGAGTGAGCTCAGTCCTGCTCCGGTGACGGGTCGGGGCTCAGCATTCCTGGTCTCCTCCTCCCGCCCTAGCAGGGCCCGTAGAAGCCGCTGCGGGAGGCGTTGTAGCGCCGGTAGGGCCGGCTGTAGCCGCTGCCCAGCCCGGGGTAGCCCAAGCCCCCAAAGCCCCCAAAGCTCAAGGAGCTGCCCCCCGAGTTGATGGGAACACCCTCGGCGCTCAGAGCGCTCCCGACGGCCGCGGAGGCCGAGGATCCCACGGCGGTGTTCTGGGGGAAGGAGCTGAGGATGGGCCCGGGCAGGGTGACCACCACGGGGGACGGCTGGATGACCACGGTGGAGTCCTGGCACTGCCGCACGCAGGGCTCGTTGCAGCTGTTGGCCAGCGGCGTGGGGCCGCAGGACGTGGGGGGACATCGCTCGTAGCAGGACATGGCTCGGGATGAGGTCTGGAATACAGGAGCACACCTGAGGGCAAGGCAGGAGCTGTGTCACACCTGCATTTACTCAGCTCAGGTCATTTACTCATTTTAGTTCAGTTATCGGGACACCGACTTTGCAAGGAGCCTTTTAGGAACTGAGCCAGGAAACCAAATTCTTAAATAAAGAGAGACAGAGGCTGCAATGTCCTCTGGGCTGTCAGTGATCCTGGCAGCAGAAGAAAAGAAACAAACCTGTGTCATTAATTTAATTGTAGGATTTTGATTGCACGTCTGGAGAGACCCAGCTCCGCACACCCAGAGCGTTGGGGGAGCAGCAATTAGGAGTGAAACCCAACCACAAATGGACCTGTGGAGAGAGGTCCACGGGCAGCTGGAAAAATGAAAGGGAGGATTCGTTTCAAGGCTCCAGCTTTGCCTACAGAGCGGTACAAATTTCAATGACAAATTTCAACCTCATTAAGCAGCCTTGAAGAAGAGGTCTTTGGAATTTTTCCCAGGCAACTCATCCATGGATGTGAGAAAAAAGCAGGAATTCTATGGGTTCTATCCACACCAGAGCAATAAAACCAAAATTCTCTGATTTCTAGGGGGTGCTCAGCTCTTCTCCAGTTTTTCCCCTTCTTTCCCTTCCACCCCACAATCCCTGATCCCACTTCCCAACATTCCAGGAGATGTCTTTTTTCTCTGGAATGAAATTTCCACACTTGGACACCCAGCTGTCATTCCAGGATGGAAAAGACACTGCAAGATATAAAATGCTGCTTAAATGTAACCGAGCTCCTGGATTTTCTGTTTTAATAAATGGTTGGAGTTTAAAAGGACCTTTAAAGATCCCAGAGTTCCAACCCCTTGCAGAGTCATTCCACCCAAGCAATTCATTAATCTTTATTAGTTCTAATATTTTCTATGTCATTTAACATGTCTGAAACCCTGCATTTGAATAAATTTCTACCACCAATTCAAGGATCTCTGTAGCCAAGTCAGGACTCCAGAAATTCCACGAGTCCAACAGCAAACCCCAACTTTTTGAACAGAAAAAGTCCCCCCCCCCAAAAAAAAAAAAAAAAAAAAAAGAATCCAGCAAGCAGCAGAACACTGTGGGGGAAAAACCCAGATTATTAAAAGGCAAGAAGTCAGTAAACAGAGAAAGAGAAGTGGATTTGAACTAACCTTGCTCACAAAAGAGGAAAGAGAAGTGGTAGGGAAGGAGTTGGGCTGAGTTGGTTTTTATACCTCAGCCCTGATGGCCTGGGGACCACAGACAGCCTTTGTACCTGGAATTAATTCCCAACGAGTATGTCCTGAATGTCAAATGTTCCACCTGATTAAATGTTCTTTTCCTCACTGCTTATTTACTTTGTTTTTATTTCCTCCTTATCTTCTGACAGACAGATTCTGTCCCGCAGGTTTCTCTCATCTCGGGAATTAGGGACCAAATTTATTCCAGGGCCACCTTTCAGTCACAACAAAATCCAGAGTCTGGTGTATGTTTGACTTTAGTCATAAAGAAAAATACTAAGAATGTCTATAATACATAATTCATCATTGCAAGGCGTTCTTTTATTAAGGGTATGAGTGTAAATCCTTAATAAATTCCTGTCTCCAGCGATGCTCACCAGGCTCTGCCTCCAGCCGGGCGTCGGAACAATCTCAGTTCTGGGTCTGGGCAAGGCCCTGCCTCAAGAACACATCCAGCCCTGAAATCCCACAGAAGCCAGGCAGGAAGTGCAGGAACTGTGGAATTCAGAGACAAATTACCACTTTATCACATTGAATTCGGGTGGTTTTATGGCATTAAGTCTGGGTAACAGAGTTTGAGGCTCAGCTGGAAGAACAAGGGGACATTTAATCCTCATTTATCAGTTATTTTACAAAGGGAACCTCCAAACCCCTCCTGTTCCACCTCAGATCACAAACACCAATCAGAATTATGGGATCATGGAATGGTTTGGGTGGGAAGGGACCTCAAAGCTCATCCTGTGCCAATCCATGTGCAGGGACACCTCCCACGATCCCAGGTTGCTCCAAGCCTCGTCCAGCCTGTCCAGGGACACTTCCAGAAGTGGAGACTCCATGGAACCACCTGTGCCAGGGGCTCACCACCCCCACAGGGAAGAATTCCTTCCCAAATCCAACTTAAATTTCCCCTCTTTCAGTTTTGCCCCTTTCTTCCCTTGTCCTGTCACTCCAGGCCCTTTGGAAATTCGCTTCTCATATTTCTTGTTGGCTGCTTCAGGTCCTGGAAGGCCAAAATGAGGTCACCCCAAAGCTTCTCCAAGCTTGGAAAGGTCCTCAGAGTTTTTTTTTTTTTGGAGATGTGAACGTTTTAATTGACAATTGTTTGTAAGTGGGTCAGACTGGGGATGGCACACAAAGAGTTTTAGCTCCTCATGGATTTGATCTTGGATTCTAAGGCGGCCACAAGTGAACAAATTGCTGAGGAGCTGGAAAAAAAATTGCCTTTATTAGACTGTGCTTGAAGTAATTTCACGTTGACATTATTAGAGTCAGTCTAAAAGTACCAGAAATTAAAAGTACCCATAAATTGGGAAGATGAAAGAATTTTTAATGGGTGGATGATGCTTCTCACGCAATGCCAGCCTAAACCAGGACTGGGAAACAAAAGCAGGGCAATTCCTTTATCAGGAAAAGGTTCCACATGAAAAAATATGGGTGGGAACTAATTAATGCCAAAAAAAAAAAAAAAAGATGCTTCAAAAACCCCATGAAGTCAAAAATATCTAGAGAGTTATTTTTCCACCTGAACATCTAAGGGGGACATGGCTTCCAAACCATCTTCACATTCTTCAGATATTCTCTCTCCAGTGATTTCAGTCATTGCAGGTGAGGGACCAGACCCTTAAAGGTAGAAAATTCTGCTTGGAATTGAACTGAGCACCTCCATTTAATAAAAACTTCAACATCCTGCACAACCCCCCTGCCGTGCTGGGCTGGGAATGTTCTGGAACACGGCTTTTTTTTCCTTTTTATTTCCTTTAGGCCAGCAAGGGGAATTTTCAGGGTTTATTTCCCCCTACCCAGACTCTGCACTCTCCCAAATTCCCTTTCTCCACCCCTCGTGCTCTGTGTCCATTTACATTGTGGTATAAATAGATAAAATAGATAAAATAGATACAATAGATTAAATAGATAAAATAGATAAAATAGATTAAATAGATTAAATAGATTAAATAGATCAAATAGATTAAATAGATTAAATAGATTAAATGGTGTGTTGGTGGTAGATACAGAACACATTTTCAGATCCCTTACATATGTTTCAATAAAAACATTTAAACTGATGTTTAAGCCCCATATTTCTTAGTGGGTACTGCATCAATTTGGGGTGCCACTTTAGCTGACCACGAGGATTTGTTTTTATATTTAAAAAACTAGAAAAAATAATCTGATCATAAATGCAACTGCAGCGGTTCTGCCGCGCGGAACGCTGCCGCCCTTGGGCTCCTCGCGGATCCCAGGGAACAACTCATCCCACCAGTCCCTCCAATCATTTTTTGGAAAATTTGCCCACGGAAAGCTCTTTTCCAGCCCAAGCTCCTCCAGTCTGGGACATTTTCATTGCCCTTCTTTCATTTTTTTGGCGTTGCTGCCTCGAGCCGCAGGCGGAAAGGGGCCCCAGCAGAGTTCCTCTGCTCCCCGTGACCAGGGAATGGCTGGAGCAGCGCCAGGGAGCTTTGGGCTGGAATTTTCTGGAAAATTCTTTCCCCCGAGGGTGCTGGGCGCTGCCCAGGCTCCTCAGACCCCAGGGCTGCTCCTGGAGCTTTTGGGGAGCGGTCCCAGGGGTGTTTTGGGATTTTGAGGTGACTGTGCAGGACCAGGAGCTGGGCTGGATGACCCTTGAGGATCCCTTCCAATGAGGATATTTTAGGATTCTGTCCCATCTTTTTACTGAACTCTTCTCCTCCCAAATTTGTAAATTTGCAAGTAAATAATTTTTAATAAACTTTAAACAAAGCATAAAATGTTTGAATAGGAACCCCCACCTCTCTCGCCTGTCCTGTGGACATTTGGACTGGCTCCATAATTGAATGTCCGGAACCTTCCCTCGAGCTCCTCAAATATTTATGTCTCAGCTCCAGGATGATTTAATTTTCAAATAGATTTTATTTCATGGCTTTATTTTTCTTGGATCTGTTTCGGTTGCCACAATGGCAAGTGTTGCTTCTGCCATATTAATATTCATTCAGATTCTCAAGAGTTTCAAAGATGCCAAATAGGGGAAAAGATCTAAAATCTCTCAAGCTTAAACACCACAATTGTACTTTTAAATACAGAGGTGGGATAAACAAATTGGGGGTAAAACATCTGAGAAAGAGAAATGTATTTGAGAACCTGTTCAGTGCTTCTCAAAAGTGTAAAAACACAATGAAATTATTTTTATCAGATGAGTTGTGGTGACTTTTGGATACACATTTTCCTCTGTGAAATCCTTGCATAGATTTTCACATAATTCTGCCCCAAGGGGAGGTAAAAAGGAGAGAAAAACCACAATGAAACTCAAAATCAGATGCAACATCAGTTTAATGATAAACAGTCGAGCAGCATTCAGCAAAAACAAAGGGAAAATATATATTTATGAAGGGAAAAGAAACCATTCCGACTGAGAGACAGAAAGCAAGACTCCACCTTTCCTTAATTCCTCAATAAAACCCCTCCACTGACTGTCGGCAATCACAGCATCAAACCGCCGTGAAATGCAAAATCAGAGACAAGGAAGCTCTTCAAAAGCAGGGTGTTCAAGGCTGAAACAGGCTGGCCACGAGACCAAACAGCACATCCCTCCCTCCCTCCTTGGCAGGAGAGCCAGAGGGGGCCAAAGCCACTGGAAACGCTGGCCAGCAGCTCCAGGGGACGCTGGGCCTGGGGAGGCGCTCGCCGGACGCGCGGCCCCGCTCTAGCAGGGCAGGCACCTGCGGCCGCAGTAGCGGCCACCGAGGCCGGAGAGCCCCGAGAGGCCAAAGCCCCCCGAGTTGATGGGCACTCCCTCCTCGCTGAGGATGCTGCCCACGGCGGCGGAGGTGGAGGATCCCACGGCGGTGTTCTGGGGGAAGGAGCTGAGGATGGGCCCGGGCAGGGTGACCACCACGGGCGAGGGCTGGATGACCACGCGGGAGTCCTGGCACTGCCGCACGCAGGGCTCGTTGCAGCTGTTGGCCAGCGGGGTGGGGCCGCAGGGCCGGCACAGGTCGTAGCAGGACATGGCTGGGGCTGGAGCAGAACCTGCAGGGAAAGCACCCACGGGCTGTGAGGCACACGGGGAGATGCTGCTGGGCGGGAGGAAACACAGCCTGGGCACAAGGGACAGCCTGGAGAGGGAGCAAGGGAGGAACCCAACAGCCCTGAGCCCAAAGAGTTCCCTGCAAAGAAATCCCAACGTCTCCCACCTCTCCCCAGGAAAAACAACCACAAAAACCTGGTGAGCGCAGGATCAAGGAGAAAGACTCTCAGAGAGCACTGCGGAGAGGCAAAGATTCCTTTGAGGGCCAAGGCAGACAAGATGAGAGGGAGAAGAGGGAGGCAAAGGCCCTTGCAGCTCACCTGTGTCACCGAGGAAGAGAAGGCAGGAGAGGTGGATGAGGGATCCTCACTCGCTCTGCCTTTTATACTGTCCCACACAGCCCCGGGCCCACGGGCACCCTCACCACATGGAACGTGTTTACCGAGCTCATCCTGCATGCAAAACATCCCCATTAGAGAAATGGGGACACTGCAATGCTGCTTTTCCATTTCCCTGTGCAGGACATGCCCAGTCAGCCTCCCAGGCTCCTTTCAAGTGCCAGGATTAGAGGCCAAAACGTGTCTGGGGGCAGTGCCACGTCAGCAGGGCAGTGCTGAGGAGTGTCCGACATCCCAAATAATTCCAGCCCTGGCCCTCCAGGGCAGAACTTTAAAGTGCTTCCTGATGGTGGGGCCGGGCTCCTCAGGGCCCTGAGGCTCCAGCCTGGCGATTCCCCTGCGAGGGTCAGCTCTGCCCTTCTCCTCTGTCCCTCTCCAGGCTGGGCACTGCTGCTCTGGCCTTGGCAGGGGTGGCCCAGGGGCGTTTGGAGTCACCATCCCCGGAGGTGTCCAAGGGGAAACTGGACGTGGCACCCGGTGCTCTGGGCTGTGTGACAAAGTGGGGATGGGTGCCAGGTGGGACTCAGTGTTCTGGAAGAGCTTTTCCAATCCCAGGAATCCCTCCAGATGAGGGACCAGCCCCAGTCCAGCCCCGTGGTGCCAATGTCCAGCAGGGAACACGGGGCTACCTCTGCACTTGAAAGTCCTGCCCTGGAGGGCCAGGGGCTGGCACCAGGTGGTCAGTGGGACACTTCTCAGCCCTGGCTGCATCACCCAACCCTGCTGACAAGTCATTTTCCCTGGAAATATTTTGGCCTCTAATCCTGGCACTTGAAAGGAGCCTGGGAGGCTGACTGGGCACGTCCTGCGCAGGGAAATGAAAAGGCAGCGTTGCAGGGCAAAAATAAAAACACTAATTTTTGTAATTGGGATGTTTTGCATGAGAGATGAGCTCAGTAAACACATTCCCTGTGCAAAGACTGTCCCTGGGCCCGGGGCTGTGTGGGACAGTATAAAAGGCAGAACAAGTGCAGGATCCCTCATCCACTTCTCCTGCCTTCTCCTCCTCGGTGAAACAGGTGAGTGCTTTCCTCTGCTTCCACTTCTTTTCCTCTGTTTCTTCTGGCTCCCACTGGGGCTTTGCCTCAGTTTTTTTTTGTCGGAACAGTTGGTGATCGTCTCCCCTCTCTGTGCCACACTTGAGGGAGGTGGGAGAAGGTCTTGTTTGTGTTCTCAGGGTCCTCTTGGGGACTGCAATTCCTTTTCCTTTCTATCTCCCTCCCCAGGCTGTCCCTTCTGCTCAGACTCTGCTCTTTCTCCTGTGAGCAGCATCTCCCTGTGTGCCTCACAGCCCGTGGGTGCTTTCTCTGCAGGTTCTGCTCCAGCCCCAGCCATGTCCTGCTACGACCTGTGCCGGCCCTGCGGCCCCACGCCGCTGGCCAACAGCTGCAACGAGCCCTGCGTGCGGCAGTGCCAGGACTCCCGCGTGGTCATCCAGCCCTCGCCCGTGGTGGTCACCCTGCCCGGGCCCATCCTCAGCTCCTTCCCCCAGAACACCGCCGTGGGATCCTCCACCTCCGCCGCCGTGGGCAGCATCCTCAGCGAGTCCGGGGTCCCCATCAACTCGGGGGGCTTTGGCCTCTCGGGGCTCTCCGGCCTCGGTGGCCGCTACTGCGGCCGCAGGTGCCTGCCCTGCTAGAGCGGGGCCGCGAGTCCAGCGAGCGCCTCCCCAGGCCCAGCGTCCCCTGGAGCTGCTGGCCAGCGTTTCCAGAGGCCTCGGGGCCCCTGCAGCCCTCCTGCCAAGCAGGGAGGCCAGCGTGGCCGCCTGAGGTTTCTGCTTGTCCTGCTTTCCTCCGCGCCTCCCCGGCCCTGCCGTGCCCTGCTCTGCTGGCCCAGGGGCTCAGCCCCAGCCCGGCCCGGCCGCGGGGTCCTGCTGCTCCCGCTGGCCCCGTGCCCGCCCCAGGCAGAGCTGTGTCCCGCTGCTGGCCAGGCCTGCCTGCCCACCCCTGCTTGGTTTCTGTCTTCACACTCAATAAAGTTCACTCTGCATTGGAACTGGAGTCTCCTGGAGTTCCTTCCGTTTTGGGATCCCCAGCTAAAGCTGCTCTATGGGGAGGTCACAAAATCACGGGTTTTGGGGTTGGAATACACTTGCAGAGGTGACATAGCCCAACCCTTGCTCATGTGGGACAGCCTTGAGGGAATTGCTTTAGATGCCAATGGTTTCTCAATCTATCCAAGGATGGACCCCCCATAATAACCTCCCTGGTCCATGCGCTCCATCACTCAGTAGAAAACGTTTCTTGAGACACCTTCCATGGCTCATGTCCTGTGGGAGAGGTTTTACAGGGACTTCTGTGAGCCAGAGAGAAGTTTGAGAAGAGGATCCACATTTACCCTTGAAAGAATTTCCTACCAAGATCCTTGACACAGAAACCAAGAAAGAAAAAAGGAGAAATAAGAGAAACCTGCAAATGCCTGTCCCAATAAACACTTTGTTTGTCTTTCCTGACCAATGAGTAAAGTGTAAATTTAGGAGTTTTGTAAGAATGCATAAAAAGCATTTATGCTATAATAAAACCTCCAAAAGCCTTCAAAGAGGTATGAAGCCTTCTGAAAATGGCGTGTTGCTTTGTATTGTGACCGCCTCAGCTGTGACAGTGTCCTGCATGCAACAGAATCCCAAGGAGTTGTCACCCTCCCCTTCTGCCACCACAGCATCCCCTGTGCCCTCCTGTCCCTCCTGGAGGGATGTAGGCACAGCTCAGGAGGTCACAGGGACACGTTGGGCACGGGGAGAACATTGCTGGAGCGTTGAGTGGTGATGCAGAGGAGGACAAGGTGCTCCTGCTTCCTCCCACGTCCTCTACTCCCTGTCATTCAGGGAATCACGGAGTTGTGGAATATCCAGATTGGAAGGGACCCCAAAATCATCAAATCCAACTCCTGGCCCTGCACTGACACCCCAAAATCCCACCCTGTGCCTGAGAACGTTGTCCAAACACAAGTGACCCTCGCTCCATCTGGAGCAGAAGAATGGAGGGGGCAGAGAAATTCCAGGGATGGAGGGCAGGGAATGGAGGGGGCAGAGAACATTCCAGGGGATGGAGGGCAGGGAATGGAGGGGTCAGAGAACATTCCAGGGGATGGAGGGGTCAGAGAACATTCCAGGGATGGAGGGGTCAGAGACCACTCCAGGGCAGCCCCTCAGTGCTGACCAGGGGACGAGGCCAGGCCAGGTGAACCCTGCATGTCTGAGTTTGCTGACAGGATGGAAGAGGAGCCCGTGATCTTGCTGTCTGCTCGCCTCCAGTGTTTTCCTGCTGACATTCCCAGACCATGAGTCCTTCTGATGTGTTTTGATGTCTCGTTGGAGAGCTCTGCAGGCTCTTTCCACTGCCTGCTACGGAGTCTGAGTGTAGGCTCCCAGGAGGGTTTTGGAGATTTGGGGATGGAGAAGGAGCAGTGGAAAAGGCCCAGCATGGACTCTTGGTGCTGGGTAGAGAGGTGGGAGCAGAGTTAGGGTGTGTTGGAGAGGACTTTCTGCTTTTCAAACATCCTTCTGTTGACTCAAGGATGCTGGGGGCCCTCCACGAAGGCATGGAAGGGCAAAGAGCACATGGATTTGTCTGGATGTGAAATCCCTGATTCCTCAGGGTCCAAGGTGACAGGGAAATTCACACCCAGCTCTGCTGGACTGGAGTATTTGGTAACCCAGAGGATGAGGTGACTCCTGTCACAGAAAACACATTTTAAAGCGTGGCTTGTTATTTTAGGGATGCCAGAAAAAATGCCCTGACCATTCTGGGAGTCCTAAAGTGAGGCCCTGGAGGGCAAATGGCCTGGAGTCCCCTGGTGAAATAGCACAATCCCCAACACCAGCTGCATCACCCAGCCCTGCTGACGTGGCACTGCCCCCAGACACGTTTTGGCCTCTAATCCTGGCACTTGAAAGGAGCCTGGGAGGCTGACTGGGCATGTCCTGCACAGGGAAATGGAAAAGCAGCATTGCAGTGTCCCCATTTCTCTAATGGGGATGTTTTGCATGCAGGATGAGCTTGGTAAACACGTTCCATGTGGCGAGGGTGCCCGTGGGCCCGGGGCTGTGTGGGACAGTATAAAAGGCAGAGCAAGTGAGGATCCCTCATCCACCTCTCCTGCATTCTCCTCCTCGCTGACACAGGTGAGCTGCAAGGGCCTTTGCCTCCCTCCTCTCCTTCTCTTTGTCTTTGTCTTCATCTCTGGCCATGCTGCTGTGAAGTTTCTGCTGAGAACTTTGCTCCCAGATCCTGCTCCCAGCCTCTGCTCACTGCGAGGAGCTGGGAGAAGCTCTTGGGCTCTTTGCAGGAAGCCGAGGGGATGGGGCTCCTGATCCTTTCTCCCTCCCTCTTCCCCGTCCCTTCCCTCGGCCTCTGCTCCTTCCCCTGCTGAGGCCGTGCCTCACCTGCTGCCTGTGCCTTCCCCAGGAGCTCCTCCAGCCCCAGCCATGTCCTGCTACGACCTGTGCCGGCCCTGCGGCCCCACCCCGCTGGCCAACAGCTGCAACGAGCCCTGCGTGCGGCAGTGCCAGGACTCGCGGGTCATCATCGAGCCGTCCCCCGTGGTGGTCACCCTGCCCGGGCCCATCCTCAGCTCCTTCCCCCAGAACACCGCCGTGGGATCCTCCACCTCCGCCGCCGTGGGCAGCATCCTCAGCGAGTCCGGGGTCCCCATCAACTCGGGGGGCTTTGGCCTCTCGGGGCTCTCCGGCCTCGGTGGCCGCTACTGCGGCCGCAGGTGCCTGCCCTGCTAGAGCGGGGCCGCGCGTCCAGCGAGCGCCTCCCCAGGCCCAGCGTCCCCTGGAGCTGCTGGCCAGCGTTTCCAGAGGCCTGGGGGCCCCTGCAGCCCTCCTGCCAAGCAGGGAGGCCAGCGTGGTCGCCTGAGGCTTCTGCTTGTCCTGCTTTCCTCTGCGCCTCCCCGGCCCTGCCGTGCCCTGCTCTGCTGGCCCAGGGGCTCAGCCCCAGCCCGGCCCAGCCCCGGGGTCCTGCTGCTCCCGCCGGCCCCGTGCCCGCCCCAGGCAGAGCTGTGTCCCGCTGCTGGCCAGGCCTGCCTGCCCACCCCTGCTTGGTTTCTGTCTTCACACTCAATAAAGTTCACTCTGCATTGGAACTGGAGTCTCCTGGAGTTCCTGCCCTGCTGGGATGTGCAGCTAAAGCTGCTCCATGGTGGGGGGAGTGATCCCCTGGGAGGGTTTGGGTGGTTAAAGGGCATGGTTGGACCTTTCTCACACCTGGGCAAGGTGAGAACCTCCAAGGCAGTCACTGAAAGTGCCACAGGGCAGTGGAGGGTATGTGGTCTTGTGTGAGTGAGCACAGGGTGACCAGGAGGTGCCCCAGGGGACATCTGAGCCAGGGCGAGGTTGGACAACTTCCAGCTGATGAGTCAAGCCGCTGACCCGATGCTTCTGTGCCAGTTTCACCCACCTGCCCAAGGCCATGGTTGTGTTTTACCACCTACCCCTGGACCTTTGCCTTCCTTCCTCAAGCCCTGGATGCAGAGGGAGTCCCAAACGAGTTGAGGGGACATGTGCCCAACTGCCAAAGCCAACGTGATGCCCAGTTTTCGTTTTCCTGCATTCTGTGGAGTGTTTGTCCCCAGGGAATGGGGTGTGCCTGGCCCTGCAGCCACCTGGTGACAGTCAAAGGCTGCTCCTCTGCCCTATTTTGGGCTTCAGTGTCTGAAATAAAGCCATCCTGCCGAATTCCTCCGTCTCTTTATCTGCTGTGGAAATGCCCTCCTGTCCTTGCCTGAGCCAGGAGGGGACATTGGAGCCACAGGGTCACAATGGAACCAGGGAAGAGGGGCAACACCCCCAGGACACCCCTGAGAGAATGGGGTGGGTGGGCACACCCCGGGCTTCATGGAGCCCCTCATTGGGGAGGGCTGGGTGGGGGAGAAGGAGAGAGGGCTGGAAATGCCTTTGTTGCCTTCTGTGGAAGGGATTTGAGTGGAAATGCCTGGGTGGAAACGTGATGTGTGTGAGTTTCGAAGGAAATCTCTGTGTTAGATCTGCCCTGCCACATCTCAGGGCTTCTCCTGAATGTGTTTGTTTGGAGAAACTTCTCCTGTCAACCTGAGAGCTCCCTTCATCTTCCTGGATGAGGAATCTAGCTTGGACCTCTGGGATTTAGGATTTTTCTGTCTCTGATGGAGCCCCAGCCTTGCTGGCACAGGAGTTTTGCCTCATTTGCCCTGAGGGGCGTCACAGTGGTGCCCAGGTGGGATTGTCACCGCTCCTGGGGACACCAGCTCTGCCCTTGCCCCAGGAAATGCAGCTCAGAGCATGGAATCCTTCCCTTGGCCATCTCTGGGGACATCCTGGCCCCTGCTGCTCCCCAGGCTGGGTTTGCAGGCACTGCCAGCCCTCAGCTGCTCCCTGTGCCCTGCTTGGAAACATCCCCGAGTGTTTGGGATGGGGTTTAGGGTCTCTCAGAGGCGGGGGGGGAAAGGAGTGGAGGGATGGCCATGAGGAATGGGAGAAGGAAGAGTTTTGAAGTCAGATGTTCTCATTAGGGAGCGTTTTCTGCAAGATAATGACCCTGACTAACATTTGTTAGGAAACAATATTTGTTGGGAAAGCAGCGTCCTTCCTTCTGGAACTGTCCCATTCTGCTGATTGGAGAACTCCAGGCGATGCTGAAAGAGGTGAAAGGCAGGAGAAACGAGATAATTTCTTCTAAAGGCAATATGAGATCCCAAAGACAGTTCAAAACCAACCCATGTAGTCTCTCTGATGAATAAATGATGTCTAAGAAGGCTTGAAAGGCCTTGGAGTCACAGGGAGCAACGTCTACGGCCAGTCCCTGCCAAAGCCAGCCCTTTAATCCTGAGTTTATAATAAAAAAAGCTGCATTTATCACTCCAAAGGCTCAGAGCTGCCTCAGGAGGGGAAGATGCTGACATCACCTGGAAATACAGCACCACTCCACCCAGCTGGCTGAAACATCAGCCTGGTTCTGGCTGAAAAACACCCTAAAAACATTTTGGCCTCTAATGCTGGCACTTGAAAGGAGCCAGTTTGGCTGAATGGGCATGTCCTGCACAGGGAAATGAAAAGGCAGCCTTGCAGGGAGCGTAAACAACCTCCAGTTTACTTAATTGGGGATGCTTTGCATAAAATATGAGCTTGTTGGTAAACATGTTCCCTGTGCAGAGGCGCGTCGGGCCCGGGGCTGTGTGGGACAGTATAAAAGGCAGAGCAAGTGAGGATCCCTCATCCACCTCTCCTGCCTTCTCCTCCTCGCTGACACAGGTGAGCTGCCAGGGCCTTTGCCTCCCTCTTCTCCTTCTCGTCTCGTCTGCCTTGGCCCTCAAAGGAATCTTTGCCTCTCCGTAGTGCTCTCTGAGAGTCTTTCTCGTTGATCCTGCACTCACCAGGTTTTGTGGTTGTTTTTTCCTGGGGAGAGGTGGGAGATGTTGGGATTTCTTTGCAGGGAACTCTTTGGGCTCAGGGCTGTTGGGTTCCTCCCTTGCTCCCTCTCCAGGCTGTCCCTTGTGCCCAGGCTGTGTTTCCTCCCGCCCAGCAGCATCTCCCCGTGTGCCTCACAGCCCGTGGGTGCTTTCCCTGCAGGTTCTGCTCCAGCCCCAGCCATGTCCTGCTACGACCTGTGCCGGCCCTGCGGCCCCACGCCGCTGGCCAACAGCTGCAACGAGCCCTGCGTGCGGCAGTGCCAGGACTCCCGCGTGGTCATCCAGCCCTCGCCCGTGGTGGTCACCCTGCCCGGGCCCATCCTCAGCTCCTTCCCCCAGAACACCGCCGTGGGATCCTCCACCTCCGCCGCCGTGGGCAGCATCCTCAGCGAGGAGGGAGTGCCCATCAACTCGGGGGGCTTTGGCCTCTCGGGGCTCTCTGGCCTCGGTGGCCGCTACTGCGGCCGCAGGTGCCTGCCCTGCTAGAGCGGGGCCGCGCGTCCAGCGAGCGCCTCCCCAGGCCCAGCGTCCCCTGGAGCTGCTGGCCAGCGTTTCCAGAGGCCTGGGGGCCCCTGCAGCCCTCCTGCCAAGCAGGGAGGCCAGCGTGGCCACCTGAGGCTTCTGCTTGTCCTGCTTTCCTCCGCGCCTCCCCGGGCCGGGCAGACGAGTGTCCCGCTGCTGGCCAGGGCTGCCTGCCCGGCCCTGCTGCTGGGCACTGCCCACCCCTGCTTGGTTTCTGTCTTCACACTCAATAAAGTTCACTCTGCATTGGAACTGGAGTCTCCTGGAGTTGTTTCCGTTTTGGGATCACCAGCTAAAGCTGTTCTGTGGGGGATGTGGTGCCCTGGAGGGTTTGGGTGGGATTGGAGGGAGTGTGGCTTTGTGATTGTGCACAGGGTGACCAGGAGGTGCTCCAGGGGACATTTGACCCAGGAGGGAGGTTGGACATTGGGTTCCAGCTGATGAGGCAAAACATTGACCTTCCAGAAGAGATTTCTGTGCAGATTTATAGGCACCTTCCCAAAGCCTTTATTGTGCATTTCCAGCTATGAGGGTTTGTTTTCCTTGCCTGCATCCAAGAACAGCGTCCAAACCCTGGGGCACGGGGACAAGCCAAGGTTCTGAGGTGACATATGGCACCCAGGGCAGGGTGCAAAGAGAAATGTGAGTCCTGTGCCAGGTGCTGGCAGAGTGGAAATGGACTGAGGATGGGTCACTCTTCAAGAGGAATCCCAGAGTCCTCAAGGCTGGAAAAAGGCTCCAAGATGGAGTGGCCAGTCAACACAGCAGAGTTCTGCAGTTCTGCTCCAGACTCCGGCTCCTCCAGGACACGGTGACACACGGAATGAGTCCACAGCAATTACTGCTCCTGACCACAGGACAATTTGGGTGGGGAATAACATGGATCCACTGCCCCCTCCTAGGCCTGGTACAGGCCCAGACCATGTCACCATCACCCTCAGAGGTGGAATCATGTTCCCTATGTGTCCATCCCTGTCCCATGTCCACGTTACCCACCCACCTTCAGCATGTCCCCAACCTCACCCTGGCTCAGATGTCCCCTGGGGCACCTCCTGGTCACCCTGCGCACACTCACACAAGGCCACACACCCTCCACTGCCCCGTGGCACTTCCAGCAACTGCCTTGGAGGTTCTCACCTTGCCCAGGTGTGAGAAAGGTCCAACCATGGCCTTTAACCACCCAAACCCTCCCAGGGGATCACCCCCCCACCATGGAGCAGCTTTAGCTGCACATCCCAGCAGGGCAGGAACTCCAGGAGACTCCAGTTCCAATGCAGAGTGAACTTTATTGAGTGTGAAGACAGAAACCAAGCAGGGGTGGGCAGGCAGGCCTGGCCAGCAGCGGGACACAGCTCTGCCTGGGGCGGGCACGGGGCCGGCGGGAGCAGCAGGACCCCGCGGCCGGGCCGGGCTGGGGCTGAGCCCCTGGGCCAGCAGAGCAGGGCACGGCAGGGCCGGGGAGGCGTGGAGGAAAGCAGGACAAGCAGAAGCCTCAGGCGGCCACGCTGGCCTCCCTGCTTGGCAGGAGGGCTGCAGGGGCCCCCAGGCCTCTGGAAACGCTGGCCAGCAGCTCCAGGGGACGCTGGGCCTGGGGAGGCGCTCGCTGGACGCGCGGCCCCGCTCTAGCAGGGCAGGCACCTGCGGCCGCAGTAGCGGCCACCGAGGCCGGAGAGCCCCGAGAGGCCAAAGCCCCCCGAGTTGATGGGGACCCCGGACTCGCTGAGGATGCTGCCCACGGCGGCGGAGGTGGAGGATCCCACGGCGGTGTTCTGGGGGAAGGAGCTGAGGATGGGCCCGGGCAGGGTGACCACCACGGGGGACGGCTCGATGATGACCCGCGAGTCCTGGCACTGCCGCACGCAGGGCTCGTTGCAGCTGTTGGCCAGCGGCGTGGGGCCACAGGGCCGGCACAGGTCGTAGCAGGACATGGCTGGGGCTGGAGGAGCTCCTGCAGAAGGCACAGGCAGCAGGTGAGGCACGGCCTCAGCAGGAGAAGGAGCAGAGGCCGAGGGAAGGGATGGGGAAGAGGGAGGAAGAAAGGAGCAGGAGCCCCATCCCCTCAGCTTCCTGCAAAGAGCCTAAGAGCTTCTCCCAGCTCCTCGCAGTGAGCAGAGGCTGGGAGCAGGATCTGGGAGCAAAGTTCTCAGCAGAAACTTCACAGCAGCATGGCCAGAGAAGAAGACAAAGAGAAAGAGGAGAAGGAGAAGGAGAAGGAGAAGGAGAAGGAGAAGGAGAAGGAGAAGGAGAAGGAGAAGGAGAAGGAGAAGGAGAGGGAGAGGGAGAGGGAGAGGGAGAGGGAGAGGGAGAGGGAGAAGGAGAAGGAGAAGGAGAAGGAGAAGGAGAAGGAGAAGGAGAAGGAGAAGGAGAAGGAGAAGAGAAGGAGAAGGAGAAGGAGAAGGAGAAGGAGAAGGAGAAGGAGAAGGAGAAGGAGAAGGAGAAGGAGAAGGAGAAGGAGAAGGAGAAGGAGAAGGAGAAGGAGAAGGAGAAGGAGAAGGAGAAGGAGAAGGAGAAGGAGAAGGAGAAGGAGAAGGAGAAGGAGAAGGAGAAGGAGAAGGAGAAGGAGAAGGAGAAGGAGAAGGAGAAGGAGAAGGAGAAGGAGAAGGAGAAGGAGAAGGAGAAGAACAAGGAGAAGAACAAGGAGAAGAACAAGGAGAAGAACAAGGAGAAGAACAAGGAGAAGAACAAGGGAAAGAACAAGGAGAAGAACAAGGAGAAGGAGGAGAACAAGGAGAAGGAGAAGAACAAGGAGAAGAACAAGGAGAAGAACAAGGAGAAGGAGACGGTCTTTGCAGCTCACCTGTGTCACCGAGGAGGAGAAGGCAGGAGAGGTGGATGAGGGATCCTGTGCTCAGTGTGGGTTTTATACCATCCTGGGTAGCCCCAGGGCCAGACTTTGCTCATGGGATGTGTTTCCCAAGCTCATCCTGCATGGAAAACACTCCCTTCCTCCAGCACCAACCTTTGATTTGGGGCTGCAACGCTCCTTCCCCGTTTCCTTGCTGCTGGCATCCCCATTCCAGGCTGGAACCTCGTTTTATGTGACTTAATTAGAGATCAAAGGCCTCTCCTGGCCAGCACTGTTGATTCAGGTAATTCAGGCCTTTGTGGCCATCTCCTTGGAAAGCAACGTGTTTTTCCTCCTCTGTCTGGCAGTTTAGTCGCTGCCTCATCTGTCTCGTGGCCATTTCCAAATTAAGACCCTGCCAGACTCATCCCAGATAGCTCCAGATTCACACAGCATTTGCATGTTTTGCATAAATGTAATTGCAGCTATTTTTCCCTGTGTTGTCAGATTGTGCCACATGTCTGGTTTGAATCTCTCATCGAGAATGAAGCCCTGCTTTAGGTGAGAGCCTAATTAGGTCACAAGCCCGGTGTGGCACCATTTTTTTTCAGCTTTTCAGTCAACATTCAGCATTTTATTCTAGAAACCACCTCATGGTTTGTAGTCACTACCTTCAGCTTGTGTAGAACCTCCAAGTGCGTTTAATAACCAAAATCTGAATTTTTTAAAATGTGTTTCTTTCCAAGTCAGCGTCACACTTGAAGCCCTTTTTGGGAATAATTCCCCCTCGACCCTCAGAGCAACTTCTGCAAAGTTTCCAGGAATGGCTTTTCCTTCCATTTTTCCAACAAGGAGCTGAATTCTCTTTCTCAGTGGAAATAAAACATTCAGCAGCTGGTGTTGGCTGTGGGCTACTGGGCAAGTTGCTTCCCTGGCCTAATTAGGGCTGGAATGAGCTCAGGTTTTATGTCCTGCCACCACAGTTTGGAGGCCAGGATGGCCACTGGTGACATCCTGACAGCCCTGCTGCAGGACAGGAATGGGAGCAGTTGGGAACACAGCGTTGGTGGCATCCCTGCAATTGCTGGGACACCTAATTTTGGTTTATTTATGGCCGTCCCCAAAGCCAGAACCCCAAATGCTTCGTTCAGGCGGTGCAGCCAACAATCATTTCTGCTCAACTCGGATAATTTGAGTGGGTAATTTTGGCTAACCAAGGGGAGGAAATATCCAGCTTCCATTTTTCCACCCCAAAACATTTCTGAGGAGAGAAATGTTTCATTTTGTTCATTAAAGCAGAGCTTAGTACATCAAAACAAGAATTAAACTGACCGTGAAGGGATAAAATGATTCCATCCCCAGAGAGGGGGTTTTATTTTTAGAATTATTTGAAGATTTCAGTTCAGAGAAGGACTGAATTAATTGAGAATGCTTCCTGTGGTGACTGAGGCTGAAGAAATGATCAATTCCAGGATGTGATCCATTCCAGGCCGGGCTGGATGGGATATTGAGCAACTTGACCCAGTGGGAGGTGGCCCTGCCCATGGAAGGGGCTGGGACAAGGTGATCTTTAAGGTCCCTTCCACCCCAAACCATTCCATGATTCCACAACTAATGGGATATTTTTTTCCTGAAGTATTTTTTTTTTTAATTTTAAAAAATGAATTATTTTAGCAAGTATTTTTTTAATCAAAAAAAACTCCAGGATATTTCCCTCAAAGTGTAATTATTAGGAAGTATTTTTTAATAATAAAAAAAAGACATTTCAATATTTCAAAAGGAAGTATTTTTTTATTTTAAAAAAAGGAATTTTTCAGGAAGTATTTTTTAAATTAAACAAAAAAAAAGGGACATTTCACTGGAAGCTCCCTCCCAGCAGTATCAGACCCTCCATCTCTCATTTAGCTCCATCCCACATCCCGAAGCCTCGGAGGTGTCTGTCTGCAGAACAACTGAAGCTCTTCAGCTTCTTGAAAGGGAAGAACTTCAAAGCCAATCCCAAATATTCATTAAATGGTTGAGACACCCAGAGTGCATCAGCCATGGAAATATTGCAGCTACCATGCAAAATTGGGATGGTTTTGTCACTTGGGCAACAACGTCACCCTAAATTTGGTTACTCCCCGGGCAGACGGCGTTTGACAGCGTCAGAACCCAGGGTTATTAATTTTTTCATTAAAAAGTCGTTTTGTGTGTCACAATAACCTCCCACGGAGCCTCTGGAGCAGATCCAAGGCTGCTTGGGATTCCTGGGACAATTTCAGGCAGCAGCACTGGGAACAAAACGAGGTGGGGATGGGGAAGGGGGTCCAGCAGGGCCCTGCTCAGGTGAGACCTCACCTGCAGAGCTGCCCTGGATCCCAGCCCAGGGAGGACCTGGAGCTGCTGGAGGGAGCCCAGAGGGGGCTCCAGGATGGGATCAGAGGGATGGAGCAGCTCTGCTGGGAGAACTGGGAATGTTCAGCCTGGAGAAGCTTTGGGGTGACCCAGTTATGGCCTTGGAGGACCTGAAGGGGCAATGAGGAACAGGGGGAGAGACAATTCCCGAGGGATGGGGTGCCAGGACAAGGGGGAATGGGTTCAGACTGACAGGGAGGAGATTAAATGGGATTTTGGGAAGGTTCAGACCAACAGGGAGGAAATTAAGATGGGATTTTGGGAAGGCTCAGACCAAAAGAAAGGAAATTTAGATGGGATTTTGGGAAGGCTCAGACCAAAAGAAAGGAAACTTAGATGGGATTTTGGGAAGGAATCCCTCCCTGGGAGGGTGGGGAGGCCCTGGCAGGGGTTATCCCATGGATGCTCCATCCTTGGAAGTGTCCAAGGCCAGGCTGGAGCACCCAGGGATGGTGGGAAGGTCCCTGTCCATGGCAGGGGGATATTGAGATGAGTTTCAAGGCCCCTTCCATCCCAAAGCATTCCATGATTTCCTGGGAGACCGATTGGAAATCACAACACAAACCCAGGGAATGGATTTGTGAAACCCAGGGAAAGGAGTTTATTCACCTCTCCCTGGATCCAGGTTATTCCATTAATTATAATGGAATTTATTCCATTGAAATTATTCCATTACTGGGATTTAATTTATTCCATTTTAGGGATTTAATTTATTCCATTTTAGGGATTTAATTTATTCAATTTTAGGGATTTAATTTATTCCACTACTGGGATTTAATTTATACCATTACTGGGATTTCATTTATTCCATTCTTGGGATTTTATTTATTCCATTACTGGGATTTCATTTATTCCATTACTGGGATTTCATTTATTCCATTCTTGGGATTTCATTGATTCCATTCTTGGGATTTAATTTATTCCACTATTGGGATTTAATTTATTCCACTACTGGGATTTCATTTATTCCATTATTGGGCTTTAAAATGCAGGCAGCATAGGAAATAATAAAATTTTAAAAAGCCTTAGGAGGCCAAGAATCCTGACCTGATTAGGAGCTGATTACTGGAATGACAGCTGAGCTCTGATCTGTTTATCTTTGAGGGTTTTTATTGCTCAACCCATGGGTGGCTGAAGCCAATTCCACGCTGGGGATAATGACACAGGGATGTGCAAACCATTAATGAGCACCTGGGATGGCACTTTTGGGATCAGAGTCGCTGCCTCGGGGCTCTCCCCGTCCCCACCTCGTCATTTAGAGGGATTTAAAGGGGGGAAAAAAATAAAAATTGCTGCTCTATTAAAGGAGCAAACAAGGAGCAGGTGAAAAACAAATCTGGCTGTAGGGAAGGGCAGAGCTCAGGGGACACCGGGCACTTTCCCTGCCTCGTGCCCTGGGCTGAAAGCTGCAGGTTTTGGTAAAATGACCCCAAAATGAGCTCGGGAATGAGGATTTTGTCAGCCCCGGGGCAGCTCTTGGCCCTTGAATGGGGGGTGATGCTCAAAGAAGTGTCCCAGAGCACAGCCAGGGTGGCCAGAAATGTTCTTTATTATATAAATCTATAGAAATGTTCTTTATTAAAGAAAAAAAATAAAATCCCAGTTTCTGTGTGGGCAGAACAATTCCCTCAGCCTTTCCTCCATCCTCTCCAGGATGCATTTATATTTATATAAAAATATATTTATATTTATATGCACATCTCTATTTTATATATGATAAAAATTATAGATCTATAAAAAATATAGATCTATAAAAATTATAGATCTATAAAAATTATATATTAAAATATAGATGTAATTATATATATGTGACATTTTTATATATGTGATTATTATATATATAATTTATTATATATAAAATCTATATCTATATCTGAAATAATCGGAATATTGGGAAATTTCAGTAGGAAAAGGGCTCATGCTCCATGCCTCTTTCCCTGAAAAATCATTAAATTGCCCATTTTCATTCCTATTTCCCCTTTTTCAATAACTCATCCCATTTCTCTCTGGAATTATTCCTGCAGAAATGGGTGACTCTGCAAAGTTCCCAAGGCAAGGCCAGCCCCCGGGAACAGCCCCGGGAAGTTTCAGATTAAAGGATTTCAAAGCCCTTTGCAAACTCTCATGAATGATTTATTCATGTAAAACATTCATTAGCAGCTCTCAGGGATGCAGCAGGATTGCAGAATCACAAAGAGAGTCACAAAGTCACCCCGAAGAAGGACGTGGCAAGATTGGTAATGGACATTCTCTGGTCATAAATGAATATTTTTAAAATACATAATCAAATAAATAAATAAATAAATAAATAAATAAATACATACATAAATAAATAAATAAATAAATAAATATTATATTACATATTATATTAAATATTATATAAAATATATTCTATCAATATATAATATATAAAATAAATATATAATAAAATAAAAATAAAAATCTTTTTCTATATTTATAGAAATAGATTTAAATATTTAAATATTAAAAAATAAATACATAAACAAACATTAAATCGATTATATGATTACAATTATTGATATAATGTTTTACATATAATAAAGTATAAATATTCATTATATTTATCATAAATATTACTATATTGTAAATACTCAAGTTAATAAATAATCAAATTTCTTATTATAATCATATTAATAATTATAAATATTTTCTCTGGTTTGATTTTGATTTTAAAACTTTGGGTTTTTTACTTCTGCCACATTTCCCAGAACAGACAAATGTTAGAATTTGTTGCAGAGAAAACCTGGACATTGGACAACACTGATTGCTCAGGAATTACACAAGCAGTAAATGATTGTTCAATCAAAATGTGGAGATCATTCCTGGTTAATTTGGATTTAGGGGAAGGGGCTCAGAGTGGAATTTTTCATATTGGTAAAGGCATAACAAATAAATAACTTTGATCAAGATTTAATAAAAATTTGGGGCTTTTCAGGGAGCGACTTGAGAAAAAATAATCGATTTTTCAGTTTAATTCTGAGCCTCGCAGTCTCAGGAAAAAACAAAACAAAAGAAAAAGCCCCTGAAAAAAAAAAATACCCAAAAAACCCCAAATCTTCTGGAATTGTGGGATGGAAAATATCCCTGAGGAAGGAGCAGGAGCAGAGTGGGAAGGTCAGAAATGCAAACGGGGCCAGCGTGACCCACAAGGAGAGAATGCAGAACTCAGTCCTGAAAAATTAACCTGGAATTAATTAGCACCTCACACACACACAAAAGCCTTTGTTAATATTTCAATTAATTGAAGAAAATGCCCACAGCTTCACCCTCCCGTTTTTATTATGATCATTATGATTTCTTTGCTTGGTTTCCCCACTCTGACTGTTTAAAGCAGATAAACCCGCGCTGATACGATTATTCCTCGGCCTTTCCTAAGGGGTGATTTTTGAGGCGGGATTTTCATTAAAAAGGAATTATTTTCTGCCTGGGGATCATTACCCCATCCATGGCAGCAATTTGCAGGCCCCACTAATTGCAGATTTCTTAAGTGGCAGCTTCAGGTTTCGAAAGACATAAACAAAGGCCGGGGTTTTAATTAGGGATCAGGCCCTTGAAGGCCTTCAGCAGCTTCGGGAAACTCAGCACTTTTTTGGGGGGGGAGAACGGAAAGAAATCAAAGTTTGCTGCTCCTTCTGAGGGAGAAATTCGGGATAAAATTGTTTTTGCAGGGAATTGTGGATTCCCCATCCCTGGAAGCATCCGAGACCTGGCTGGATGCTCCTGGCAGGGCTTGGAATTAAATCATTTTTAAAACTCCTTCTTTAAACCTTTCCAGGACTCCACAAAACAACACACCAGGAGAACATGACTACACAGGGCACTTTGAAAAGGGAATCATTTAGTAAAATAAAAAACCCAGGGCTGTGTTTACTGGCGGAGATTTCCAGGCCCCAAGTGGAAAAGCCATTTCAGGACACATCCAAAAGCGCTCCCAGCCCTTCCCCAAATCCCTGCCAGGGCCTGGAGCTCCCAGCCCTTCGTTCCCAGCTCCATCCCCCTGATCCTGGGATTTGGGGGCTCTCCATCCCCCCACGGATCCGTGGAACCGCCTGCAGGAGCCGCCGGAATTCAAATCCGGAATTGAAATAAATTCAAATAAACGGCAGCCCCGGTTCAGCGCGGGTTCCTCCGGCTGCTCCCGGGGTGACCTCGGAGGATTCATTTGCCTCCTGTGCTTCCCTACTCCCAGATAATAACTGGAATTAAAATCTGCCAAAGGCGACGGAAAATCCGCCCGCCAGGGAAGGGCCCGAAAGGTTTTTCATAGAGGGCCCAAAAATACAGAAATCCCCGCGAGTTCCGGAACGTTCTGCAGCACAAGGGGCTGGGAAAAGGGGAGTGTTCACAGAATCCCGGCTCCAAGGTCATCAAATCCAACCTCCCATGGATAAACCTTCAGGTTTAAGGTTTACGTGCACTTGGCATTGTGTGAATTTTATATAAATACAGCTGATTATTGTCTTTGAAAAGAGTGTTGAGGGGTTAAACGGCAAGAAGCAAATCTTAGTCCGTGGGTTCTGAAAGGAAATAAAATGTAAAAATATAAAAAGGCAAAAATATAGAAATAGGGAAATAAACATATAGAAATAGAAATATATAGATCTAGAAATATAACCATAAATGTCAATATAAAAACATACAAATCTATACATTAAAATATAAATATAAATGTATTAAATGCCTGTATATAGAAATATAGGAATATACAAATATAAAAATATAAATATAAATATGAAAATATAAAAACATGCATTAGTGTCCTTTTATATCTTTATAAATTACATTTCAGCTGAATTAATCCAGCTTTCAAATAACCTTAGGCTGGTTAATTAGAGTTAAATCTTGGACACTTCCAGGGATGGGATATCCACAATTCTCATTCCTCTTTCCCAGGATTCACATCCCAAGCGAGGTGCCAGGAAGTTGAGCTGCCTCCCTTTGTTCCTAATTATTATTTACTCTCAATTTTCCCTCCCAGCATAAATTATCTGCAGCCTGAGAGGGGTCCTAAGGCAAAAGCGTTTGTGGGCACTTGGGAACAAAAGGGTTTGGGCTGATCCCAAGGGATTTATGCAGATTTGGGCATCAGGGATGAAACACGGAGCTGGAATTGTGCTTTTAAGGGTGTCCCCGAATATTTAAGTGAGCCCCATCCCGGTATTCCAATAGGATTTAAATTAATTTTATGTAGTAAATAAATGAAACTGTCTGGGGGCTGTTATCCCAAAACGTTCCTGGCTGCCCAACTGGTGGCTCCCTCAGAAATGTCTTTCTGTGGGAATGCTGATTTGTGTCTTTATTATGATTTTTCTGTCATCGATTTCCTCTTTAAAATCTTAATAAAAACATTTTAAATCCATGTCTGGCTCACTCAAAAATGTTGATAAATGTCTACAACTACCCACCGCCATTTTCTCCAATATTTTAATGGTTTTATATGAAACTCACATCCCTAATTTGTGTTAGATTAAATTTTCATCAGGACAGAACAATTTCTGGTTAACTTTCCCCCATCGTTAATTCTGTCCCAGTAAACCTGCATGGTTCCAGCCTTCCCTTTCTCACAATTTTATCCTTTCCAACCCAAAAACTGGGGGAAAAGGGAAAAAAAAAACCCCAAAACACCAAAACCGAAGCGTGTGAGGCTCGGTGACTTCACCTTGAGTCAGGAGCCAGAACCGTGGGTGGGATTTGGGTGCCTTTAATTGCACTGGGGTCAAACCCTGCAAAGCCCAGGAGCAAATCCAGCTGCTCCACTTAAACCCCATCCCAGGATTTGGAAGGAGAGGATGGGAGATAAGGCCGAGCTTTCTCCACGGGGTCACTGACGCCGTGAAATTAAAGATTTATTGAGAATTCGTGGGATTTATTGAGAATTCGTGGGATTTATTGGGAATTCGTGAGATTTATTGAGAATTCTGGAATTGTGAATTTCTTGTTTCTCCTTTTCTGTGGATGTAGGGGTACGATTGATGCCCCTGGGGATGGTTTTGGGAATAAAAAAAAATCCCATCCGCACTGGGAAATCATAAAAATAACGCAGCTCCCTGCTAGGAAATGATGCCACTGCAGCTCCCTTTCACAGAACCTGAGAGGGAAAACCCAATGCCAATAAAAGAACCCTTGATCAGGCCCCGAAATAACTGAAATGTGGTTAATTAGCAGCAGATCGAGCCCTATTTTTGGCCCTTGAAAGGACAAAGTGAATCCTGCCCGGAGGGCGTCGCACGCTCTGGGAAGCTCCGGGAGGGAACAAACACAAACAGGGAGCAAAACAGTTTCATTACTCGCAGAAGTTATGCAGGCAGCAAAGTTTGTTTTGCAACTAATTAAGACTTCATGCAAAGAGGGTGTCACATCCTCCAGGCGCTTCGGGGACGTGTATAAAAGCATTTGCTACGTAGCAGCCTCCCTAATCACTTTTCTTTTCCTCTCCTCCTTGGGTGATCCAGGTAAGTCAATTTTGAATCAATTATGGAATTTTAAATTCATTATTATTACTATTGTTATTGTTGCTATCTGAATATCAAACGACAGGGTGAGCTCCTGAAAGGACAAGGGGGTGTTTTAGCAGAAAAAGCCTTTTTATTATCCTTTATTTGGAGTTAATTGAAGTTTTACACTCAGGAAAGCGGGGAGGGCACAGAAAACTCCCTCTGAATCCTAAAGAGTCTCAATAATTCCATGGTGCCCTTTTCATATTCTAAAGAGTCGGTGTGATGAAAGAAATTCTCATTTAAAATTTAATTTCTACGATGTTCTCACCCTCAGCTGTCTTCCAGGAGGCTCCAGTGTCTTTTAAGTTGGAGAACTCGCCCTAAATATTTTCCCAATCCTGCAGAGAGCAGAACACAGATTTTTCCTTACTCAAAATCCACTTTACTGCTGGCTTCAGTTAAAATATATTGATCATTTTGAATTCCAAATGTAGCAGGAACATCTGAGCGCTCCTTTTTTGCCTCCTTTCGGGAGTTCTGGGATGAGCTTTGACAAATCGTGTGGAACCACTGGAAGATCCCAAACCCCAGACCAATCTTCTTTTCCCAAAGCCATTCCAGATCCAGCTTTTCAGCTGGAAAAATACCCTGTGGTTGCCTTCTCCTCACCTTCAAGTCCAAGGAGATTGGACTTGAAGCAATTGGAAAAAAACTCAGAATTTTTAACTTGGGAAGGTTAAAATGGGATATTCGGGTGGAGACGTGAGAAATCCCCCCTGGATTTTGTCCCCCCACAGATTCCTGGGGTGAATTGGGGATTTATTTAGGAAATCATTTCAAGCCCCCCCTTTGCCAGCCCTTAAATTCTCCCCCAGAGCTAAAATGAGGAAAATGAGGAAAATTAATTCTTCTCCCTCCGCGTTTTCCTTGCCCAATCCGTGTGGGCACAATCCAGGGCAAGCACGGCCTTCAATCCATAATTAAACCATGCCCAGGGAAAATCTGGCCTCGATATCAGGCTGGGTTTCAAGTGCTCTGGGATTTCAAATATTCAGCTGATCCCTAATGAGTCCCATAAAAAATGGGTGGATCTCCAGCCTGGATCTCACTGTTCCACTTGGAACAGGGTGGGAGGAGGACACAACCTCCAACCCCCACGCTGGGGATTTAAATGAGGATTAAAACCTGAGTTTAAAATCTGGGATTGAGTTGGGAGTCGTGGTTTTCCACTGGCAATAGGAGTGGGATGGAGACAGAGAAAATCCCAGGAAGAGAAGCGATGGGATAAAAGATTTTTTGGGTTAAAATGGTGATGGTCTGAAAAATGTCATCGTATTGAAAAGCAGGAAGTTCAACCAGGAAGGAAAAGAGCTCCTGGTTGGAAAACTAAACTGGACAAATTCAACTCCCACCTGAGCTGTTTGTAATTCCCAATTTGCCATAAATCCCCATAACCTCATTACCAAAACCCCGCTGTTTATCCCAGATATTTCCTGCCACACCAAGGATGGGGTTTTTCCCATTTTCCCTCTTTTCCTGCTCATTTCCAGCTCTGCCCTGCCAAATTCAACTCCCACCTGAGCTCCCAATTTCCCATAAATCCCCACAGTCGCGTTACGATACCCCGCTGTTTATCCCAGATATTTCCCGCCACACCAAGGATGGTTTTTTTCTCATTTTCCCTCTTTCCCTGCTCCTTTCCAGCTCTGCCCTGCCCCATGTCTCCCTTCCACGAGTGCTGCCTGCCCGCGGGCCTGGCGTGCCCCGAGCCCTTCGCCGTGACCCGCAACGACACGTGCGTCATCAAGTACCCCGACACCGTGGTGGACATCGTGGAGCCCGACTTTCCCCCCTACTCCGTCATCTACCCCGGGCCCACGCTGACCACCTTCCCCCAGCAGACCCTGGTGGGCTCCACGGCCCTGCTGGACATCAGGAACTTCCTGGGCTCCCAGGGATTCCATGGGTTTGGGGGTAGGTGCGCTTTGGGCTCAGGCGCGGACGCCTCTTTTCGGGGCGCTTCGGGGAGTTTTAATCCTTTTCCTCCTCACTTATCCCAGTTTTGTTGTGGAACTTGCAGGCCAACCTAAACCCTGCCTGGATATCTGTGGATAGACTGAAAAGCACAACTGAGCAGTCAGACAGAGCCCGACCAAAGTTTATGGATAATGGATTGTAGAAGT
Source organism: Fringilla coelebs (assembly GCF_963513975.1). Classification (NCBI taxonomy): domain Eukaryota; kingdom Metazoa; phylum Chordata; class Aves; order Passeriformes; family Fringillidae; genus Fringilla; species Fringilla coelebs. Next base: position 609,141 of record NC_140055.1, read on the forward strand.
GCCGAGCTCCCGAGGTTCCCATGGAGTCCATAAATCCAGGGATTCCTGGCACTAGACCTGCCTGAGGACTAGAATTTCCAAACCACGAGAAAACTGAAATTTCTCTATTGACCTCATTCCAAATTAGGACAAGCCAAAGCCCAGAATTTTCCAAGAAACCAGATTTAAAAAAAAAAAAAAAAATCTACTTTTTTTTTCTTTTTTTTTTTTTTTTTTGGTTTGCTAAAAGCTGTTTGTCAATAAATTCGTTTTTATGCCAACACGGATGTTTCATTATCAATAAAAAAATTACAAAATCCACCCAAATGATATGACTGAAAATCTTGGGTTCCAAAATGAAATTTTACCCAAATTCCTCTTCATTTGCAAATTTTGCTGAACCAGCATTTAAAAAGAAAGAAATAAATCAGCTCTACTTGGCATTTCTGAAAATTAGGAATTTGTAGCTCCTTGCTGTGCTTTATTTCTGCTTAGCCTCACCATGTAACGCTCTCCCCAGCTTCTTTTCCTGCCTTTATCTCATTTAATGCACGGGGAAAAAAAAAAAAAAAAGCCAAAATCAAAATATTTACAGCAATTGTAAGAGCAAATCTCTTTGCAAAATCCTTCTGCTAAAATCTATGAAAATCACGGGAGTGGGGATTTGTTGTGGACCCTCCTGGAATTCTTTGATTTTATCCTTTCCAGCGAGTTTTGCACTTGTGAATTGAGCTTCTCGTTCCCATTAAATGCTGTCATGCAGATGCACTTTTGGGTTTTGCTTTTTTAGGATGGTTTGGGGTGGAAGGGACCCCAAAAATCATCCAGTGCCACCCCCTGCCATGGGCAGGGACATTCCCCTAACCCAGCTGGGTCCAACCTGGCCTTGGGCACTTCCAGGGATGAGGAATCTGTGTAATCACCTGGGCCAGGGAAGGATTTATCCCTGAAATCCCATCCAAACCAGCCAAGGGAATTCTGGAATGGTTTGGGATGGAAAGGAAACTTAAATCCCAAAAAATCCCATTCCATGGGTAGGGACCTTCCCCAATCCCAGGTTGATCCAGCCTGACCTTGGACACTTCCAGGGATGGAGAATCCGTGGAATCACCCGGGCCAGGGAAGGATTGATCCCTAAAACCCCATCCAAACCAGCCCAGGGAATTCTGGAATGGTTTGGGATGGAAAGGAACCTTAAATCCCAAAAAATCCCATTCCACGGGCAGGGACCTTCCCCTATCTCAGGTGGGTCCAGCCCAGCCTTGGATTCTCCCAGGGATGGGAAATCCATGGAATCACCTGGGACCCTCACAGGGAACAACTCCACCCCAAATCCAACCCAAATTTCCCCTTTTTCAGTCTGAACCCACCCCCCCGTCCAGTCACTCCAGTTCTGGTGGAAATCTTTCTCCTCTGCATTAAATTTGGAACTTTTTTGGTCCCAGGAGTGACTTTGGGCCTTTTCCTGAGGCTCAACACCCCCACATCAGCATTAACCAAACCAGGAAAACTGAGGAGATTTTGCCTTTTCCCAGAGTTCATCCAGCCTGGATTTTGGGGCGAAATTCTTCTGCCTCTGGGTGCCAGGCCCAGCACAAAAATGCAGATTTTTTTTTGCTGTTGTTTAATTAATTGAAGGCCTGGAATGAATTTTCCAGCCGACTCATGAGGCTGTTCCCCAAAAATAGGACAAAAATCCCAGGCCAAGCATGTACAGGCAGGAGCTGGGCTCTGTCACCCTCCCTGGGGCACCAGGCTAGGACAAGTTGGGCAAGGATGATCTGCAACATGTGAAAGAAATAAATATAAATATTATAGATTATAGGCAAGGGCAATCTGCAAGGTGTGAAAGAAATAAATATAAATATTATATATTATGGGCAAGTACGATCTGCAACGTGTAAAAGGAATAAATATAAATATTATAGAAATATTATAGAAATATAGAAATATTATAGAAATATTATAGAAATATTATAGAAATATTATAGAAATATTATATAAATGTTATAGAAATATAGAAATGTTATAGAAATATTATATATTGTGGGCAAGGACAGTCTGAGTGTGAAATAAATATAAATATTATATATTGTGGGCAAGGAGCATCTGCAACATGGGGATGTGCAGTTTAAATGTGAAAAAAAAAAATAAAAATACCTATAAATATAAATATACATATACCTATAAATCTAAATCTAAATCTAAATCTAAATATACCTATAAATCTAAATCTAAATCTAAATCTAAGTCTAACTATAACTATAAATCTAAATCTAGATATAAATCTAAATCTAAATCTAGATATAAATCTAAATCTAAATCTAAATCTAAATATAAATATAAATATAAATATAAATATATAAATATAAATATATTATGGGCAAGGACCATCTGCAACGTGTGAAAGAAATAAATATAAATATGAAATATTATATATATATTAGCCGATATTGGGTAATATCTGGAAGTAATGAGTGATCCAGCTGGGGATTAACGAGCTGGAATTTCCAGGGAATCACGTTTCCAAAATCCTCCCCCACCTCCCCGCCCGGCGTTTTCTGTCCCCACCAATCCACTTAATTTCCTCTAATCCACAAAGGAAATCTGCAAATCTGCTTTTTCCACAAATCAGCCCCTGGATGATGCCAGCCCCTAATGAGAGGCGTTGGGAGCGCTCCACAAACATTAATTATCTTTGTACACAAGCCTTGCGACACCAGGATTGGGATTTGCACATCCAGATGTTGGGCAACAGCTGCACTTGAGCAACGCGCCGATGGGGGTTGGGAGCGGCGTTTTTCGGGATCATTATTTCGTATTTTTAGGGCAGGTTTGGATTTTCGGTGAATCAGCTCCTGCGCGCCCCGGGGCTGGGTGAAGGAATGGGCAGAAATTAATTCCGAGGTGAATATTTGGGATATTTGGGATTTTTTGGGTGTCTTGGAGTGACTCAAAGAACTTCCCGGCAGGGACATTTGCAATAAACAAATCCCAAATCCTCGTCTTTAAGCTATTTTTGCTTTTCCTACGCTAAACATCGGAACAAAAAAAATCAAACCACATCTTATCAGCCTCCAAACGCTGGAATATCCGCTGATAACATCACTCAATTAAGCACAAAACTTCATTAATGACGCTTCCTTAATACTCCAGCCCCCGGGGGTTTGAATTCCCATTCAATTCAGCCCCCGGGGCAGGTTGGTGGCAGCTGAGGCCGGAATTTGTCACCCTGGAGCCACCCCGGGAGGACCAAGGTGACTCCGAGCATCTGCCACACCCAGAGGTTGCTAAAAATAGCCGGCTCCTCCTCCTGCCGCGTGTTTACATTCCTGTGGTTTGCTCCCATTAAACAATTCCCTGCCCTGAACCCTCCCGAAAATGCGGGATTTCCTCCGGGGGGAGGGATCCATCCTGCTGGGAGGCGGGTGGGGAAAAAAAATCCCAAATCCGGTGGGAAAAATTCCAAAATCGAGTGGGGAATAATCCCAAAATGGAGTGGGGAAAAATTCCAAAATCGAGTGGGGAATAATCCCAAAATGGAGTGGGGAAAAATTCCAAAATCGAGTGGGGAATAATCCCAAAATGGAGTGGGAAAAATTCCAAAATCGAGTGGGGAATAATCCCAAAATGGAGTGGGGAAAAATTCCAAAATGGAGTGGGAAAATCCCAAAATCGACTGGGAATAATTCCAAAGCCGAGTGGGAATACTTCCAAAGCCATGCGGGAATAATTCAAAAATCGAGCAGAAAAATCCCGGGCTTTGTGGGGAAACTGAGGCAGGTTGTGCAATGCCACCCGGGGCAAGCAGAGGGAGACGCGAAGTCACCGAGGGAACTCGGAGCTGGGGCTCCACCCAAACACCAAAAACCAGGATCAATTAAAAAGTAAAACCAAACCCACCAAAAACCAGCAGGGAATGCAGGTGTGCTCAGATTTTATATCATTTCTATATTTAAATTTGGTTTTCTGCCCTGGCCAACCGGGTGTTTCAACTTATTTATATTTATTTTTATTCTATTTATATTTGGTTTATATCTTTTTATATATTCTACACCTCTACACCATCCCAAAAAATCCCTTCATTTATCAACCAAAAAACCTCCAGAAAACGCTCAGCTCTCATGACCCAGCTCATCTTTTTGGAGCAGACCCTCCCTGCCTCGCACCCACCCCAGGGACAGAATTTGTTCCAACCCTCCCCAGTGCAGGAAATTGGGATTGGGGAGGATTTTCTGGGGCCGCCCCGCAGGATGAGACACCCTGGGCGTGCTCTGGGCTCCACCAAGCCCCAGAACATTTCCCTGAGTGTTCTCCGGGTTCCACCAAGCCCAGAACCCTTCCCTGGATGTGCTCTGGGTTCCTCCAAGCCCAGAACCCTCCCCTGGGCGTGTTCTGGGCTCCTCCAACCCCAGAACCCTTCCTTGAGTCTGCTCCAGGTTCCACCAACCCCAGAACCCTTCCCTGAGTGTTCTCTGGGTTCCTCCAAACCCAGAACCCTTCCCTGGGTGTGATCTGGGTTCCACCAACCCCCAGAACTGTTCCCTGAGTCTGCTCTGGGTTCCACCAAGCCCAGAACCCTTCTCTGGGTGTGTTCTGGGTTCCACCAACCCCAGAACCCTTCCTTGAGTCAGCTCCAGGTTCCACCAAACCCACAACCCTTCCCTGAGTGTGCTCCGGGTTCCACCAACCCCAGAACCCTTCCTTGAGTCAGCTCCAGGTTCCACCAAACCCACAACCCTTCCCTGAGTGTGCTCCGGGTTCCACCAACCCCAGAACCCTTCCTTGAGTTCTCTGGGTTCCTCCAAGCCCAGAACCCTTCCCTGGATGTGCTCCAAGTTCCTCCAAGCCCAGAACCCTTCCCCGAGTCTGCTCCGGGCTCCTTCAACCCCAGAACCCTTCCCTGAGTCTGCTCCGGGTTCCACCAACCCCAGAATCCTCCCCCTTGGAGTGTGCTCCAAGTTCCTCCAAGCCCAGAGCCCTTCCCTGGGTGTGTTCTGAGCTCCTCCCAGCCCAGAGCCCTTCCCCGGGCGGGTTCGGGGATTTATCCCCACCCGGGAGCCGCCGGCTCTTGGGCAACCACCCAAGACCAACCGAGGTCGCTCCCTGCCCGGAGCGGGTCGGGGGTCCCCGCCTGGATTTTGGGGGTTCTCCGGCTTTCCCTGCGAAATCAGAACTCCTGATAGAGCAGAACGCGCGGGGAGCGAGGCGTTAATTGTCGTTAATTACCCTGTCCGCAGCTCGTCCCGCCCGATGGGCGGAATTGTTGCTGATGCGAGCTTGGTGCCGCTGATGTCAGCGGGCAGAGACGCTTTGAAGCGAGGGCAGCGAGGGCTGCGAAGCTCCGGCAGCGCCGCTCCCACCCCAAATCCTCCCTTTGATGATCCCTCCGTGAGGCTGCGCTCCTGACTCAGCCGCAGCCCCGAACCCCGCGGCTCTGCGGCCCCGCCGAACCGGTTCGGGCACAAAAACCGAATTAACCGGTATTAAAGCTGCACCTGCCCTGCGCAGGGATGTAATTTTCTACACAATTTAGGATGAATGGATATTAAGGTTCTGTGTTGTGGGCTTTGCCGTCTGCGCTCGCGCTTTGTTCCCTTTGTTGCTCACGGGATGGTTTGGGCTGGAAGGGGCCCTTAAAACTCGCCCAGTTCCACCCCTGCCGCGGTCCCGGCTCCTTCCAGCCTGGCCTCGGACACTTTTCCGCGTTTTGGTGGATTTCTCCTTAAAATCGGGGCCGAACCCTGCCTAAATATTGCGGCTCTGAGGGATTTAGGAGCTCTTTCCTGCTCTGTTTTCTGTGCCGGGTAAAGGGTGCAAAAATCAAAGCGGGGGGTTTTCCAAGGCTTTTAAATTTATGGGAGAATGAGGCATTTCAGTCTCTTAATTCTGAAAAACAAATCTTTGGGAAAGTTTTGAGAATGGATTTTCCCAGAAATTCCCTGGAGAAGCTGTGCCAGAGCCCCCCCACCCTCACGGCGAACAATTCCTTCCCAAAATCCTCCCCAAACCTCCTCTGCTTCAGTCTGGATCCATCCCTGGCCCCACAATTCCTGACGAACCAACTGCAGGCACAGGAGCACGACACAAAACGCGGGTGGAAAAAGAAAATTTCGTGCCAGATTTCTGCCTTTCGGGGGATTTGGGGAGGAGTTGATCCCGTTGTGCTCCAGGGACGGATTTTGCCAGCCCGGATTGGGTTCCTGGGTTGGGAATTCCCAAATGCCACAGGAATCAGCTGAGGAGAGCTGGAATCCTTTCGGAGGGGTGAATTTCACACTTTCTCCGCGTGCTTTAATCCTCCTGGTCTGGAACGGGAATTTTGGGAAGGGGGGGAGGTGTTGGAGCAAGAAATTCCAAAGGGTGATATCAGAGACATGGGAAATTTGGGGAGGAGCAGAAAATGGACGAATTTGGGGCAGAATTTCGGGCTCCTCCTCACAGGCAAAGTCCGTCCAACCTCGTTAGGATTAAATCCTGGAGGGTGGAAAAAAAAAGAAGATTCCTTTGTCATGGACGTGATCCCAAAAGGAGCCACGCGGCCCCAACTCTTCCCTGCTCACAAAGAAGCCACTGGGAGGATCTTCCCAAAATCCCGGTGCCCTGCACCCCTTTTTTCCCTTTTTACTCCCTCTTCCCTCCGGGGGGAACCTCTGTGCCTGGAAATGCCCACCTTGAGACGAGGTAAAACCATCCCGGGGTTTGTGGCATCGCAGGAATTTATTCTGATTTATGAGGCACCTCCAGAGACCCCGCAGGGCTTTGGAGCTCATCGGGAATATTCCGGAGACATCAGAAAATGAGATTTCAAAGAGGATCTCAAAACCTCTGCGAGTTTGTCATCCAGGGAAATCATTTGGTGGTAATCACGGTAATGACATCCTAGAGGATCCGGGCTGCTGTGACCTCACAAAGAATAAATTATGGAAAGTGTTTCATCAAACTCCTCATTTTCAACTGCACAATTGGCATAATTCATGAACGGCTTCGTTTTCATTCCAAAAATAACCCCGAGCTTTGCTCTTCAGCTTTGCACCTGATTTAGGAGCACATCCGTAAATCCCACCAATTTTATGGGAAAGAATCCCTGATTTGAGGGAAAAAAAATCCCTGATTTGAGGCACGGCCACAATTCCCTGTGTTTGGTTTTGCTTCCGCAAGGAAAATCACCCTGGCACTCCAAGACTCCCTGCGCGCTCCAGCTTTTAGCCACGATAAGCTAAAAAAACCTCATTAATTCTCGCTGCGTTTTCACCTCTTAATGAAACCGGGAGGAGAAAAGCAGGAAACTCCGGGATGAAAAGACCTGGCGGCTCGCCACCTGCATTTTTTTGGGGCTTATTGCCCAACGCGGCTTTAGATAATCATAAACAGCGAGCAAAACAATTCCTGCGGCTCCAGCGGCGATCCCTGCACCGGGCTCGGCTCCCGAGTCATTAAAGCGCTTCAGCAAAGGGTGGCTCAGCCGCCCCCGGCATCGGGGCAGGGTATAAATCCCCTCTCCACCCTGGCATCTCCTCACTGCCTCTCCCGACTCCTCCTCTCCGCCTCTCTGAGTAAGTTCGGACTCCCCGGCTCTAAAAAAATTCCATTTCCCTTCTGCTTTTTTTGGATTTCTCCTCAAAATCGGGGCTGAGCTTTGCTTGAATGTTCTGGTTCTAAAGGGGTTTAGGAGCGCTTTTCGTGCTGGCAAAGGGGGAGAAAGGCAAAGCGGGGCTTTGGGATTTGTGGGAGAATGAGGATTTCAGCCTCTTCACTTTGGGAAAGTTTCGGGAATGGATTTAACTTCGCCTTTGGTTGCGTGGCGCGATCGGGGAGAGGGTTCGGGGTGGAATTCATGGAAAACTGCGGAAAATCCTGCTCGGAACGGAGCTCTGCTGCCGTTTGGATCACCCCATGCTTAATTTAATTGGAGCCAAGTGAGCTACGCCAAGCGATGATTATGGACTATTAACCTAACTGTGCCAATAACTTTCATTTCTAACTCTTAAAAGTGATTTACAGTTCTAAAGCGCTTTTACAGAGATTAAATTCAGCATTTCTGTAGGTCAGCGCTGTGTTCCAACTTGAGGGAATTCGGAGGAAAATGCCCTGCATGGGTACTTTTGATTTTTTTTTTTAATTATCCAAACAATAAATTTAATTCACAAGCTTAAAAAATATCCTGATGCTAAACCAGGCTTTTATGTGAGGATTTATTCTGAAGAAATAAACATTATTGAATGAATTTCCCCTAGGTGAAAATGTAATTTTCTTATTTGGCTTGATTATATATATATATATCACTATAGAAATATTTTACCATATATATTATATTATATAAATATTTTAATTATATGTTTCACTTATTAAACGAGCACTGAACACCGCCACTTATTCTCAGCCTTTTGCTTTTCCCCCTGCGTTTTAGCAGATTATTTTCCTGCCTGAAAACAACAGGAATCTGCAAGGAAAATAGTACAAAAATTAAGCAGGGCGCGAAGCTGATTATTCCACGCTGAAATAGGTGGAAAATCCGGATTTTTTTTTTTTTTTTTCCTCCGTGTGGGAGGAACAGAGGCGCTGTGGGAACGAGTTCCAGCGCGTCCTCGGGAATTCCTCCAAAGGGCCGGGACGTGGAGGTGGCACGGAAGGAAAGAGGAGGAGTTCAGTTCCCGGGGGAGGAGGAGAAAAGGGAGAAAAGGGAAATTTAACAGGAATTCAGAACAAATCGGGCCGGGGAAGTTAAAGGTGGGAGACAAAACTGCCCCCGAGGATCCCTTAAAGCCAAATGTCAAAAATTAAGAGAGCATTTCTTGGTTTTACCTCAATTATCCCTAACAAGATCTTAAAAGGAAATAATAGCCAAGAGAGCAATTCTTGGTTTTACCTCAATTATCCCTACCAAGATCTCAAAACGAAATGTCAATAATCGAGAGAGCAATTCTTGTTTATATCTCAGTTATCCCTAACAAGATCTTAAAAGGAAATGTCAATAGCCAAGAGAGCAATTCTTGTTTTTATCTGAATTACCTCTAAAAACCACTTAGAGCCAAATGTCAGCAAACCAGGGATCAGCTCTTGTTCTTACCCGAATTATCTCTTACAATAACCGAGCGCTCAACCCTCGTCTTTTCCCGAGTTTAGGAGCACAAATCCTTTTAGAGATATCTCGATTATCTCGAAAAACCACTTTGAGCCAAAAAAAAAACCAGCGCTCGGCGCGTGTCTTTATCTCGATTATCTCTAAAAACCCTCAGAGGCGAATTTCAATAAACCAGCGCTCAAGTTCTGCCTCTATCCCGATTTCTTCTGACGATCTTTTAGATCCAAATGTCAATAAACCAGAGCTCAAATTTTATCTCTATCCCAATTTCCTCTGACGATCTTTTAGATCCAAATATCAACAAACCAGCCCTCAAATTTTATCTCTATCCCAATTTCCTCTGACGATCTTTTAGATCCAAATATCAACAAACCAGCCCTCAAATTTTATCTCTATCCCAATTTCCTCTGACGATCTTTTAGATCCAAATGTCAACAAACCAGCCCTCAAATTTTGTCTCTATCCCAATTTCCTCTGACGATCTTTTAGAGCCAAAAGTCAACAAACCAGCCCTCAAATTTTGTCTCTATTCCAATTACCTCTGACGATCTTTTAGATCCAAATGTCAATAAACCAGAGCTCAAATTTTATCTCTATCCCAATTTTCTCTGACGATCTTTTAGATCCAAATATCAATAATGCAGCCCCCAAATTTTGTCTCTAATTCAATTTCCTCTGACGATCTTTTAGAGCCAAACGTCAATAAACCAACCCCCAAATTTTGTCTTTATCCAATTTCCTCTGACGCTCTCTTAGACCCAAACGCCAACATCCAAGAGCCGCCCGGAGTCCTTCGCTTCGCTTTTGGACCTTTCTTTATCATTTTTTTAACCCCGCAGGCTCTGCCCCAGCACCGCCGGGCGATGGCATCCACCCAGCTGGCCTGTGCCACCCCCTGCGAGCCCAAGTGTCCCCAGCCGCTGGCCAGCAGCACCAACGAGCCCTGCGTGGTGGCCTGCGGCGACTCGCGGGTCATCATCTACCCCCCGCCCGTGGTGGTCACCTTCCCGGGGCCCATCCTCACCACGTACCCGCAGCAAACCGTCGTGGGAGCCTCGGAGCCCTCGGAGGTGGCCCTGGCCGAGCCCCCGGCCGCGGTGGCCGCCGAGGTGACGGTGGGGGACAAAGTGGCAGCGCCGGTGCTGGCCCGCGCCGAGCCGCGCTGCGCCCCCAAATATTCCTACAGCTACTCGTCGCAATGGACTCATCCCTGCAATTCCTACCGCTCCGGGAAGCGCTGGACCTGCTGAGCCCGGGGAAAGGGAAATTCGGGCTGAAATCCCAGCGGAGCGGCCCCGCGGCTGCTCCCGAGCGCTGCGGGAGCTCAGCCCCGCCACGGGCGGGCTCCTGTTGCGATCCCTCCGGTGGTTTTTTGGTTTTTTTTCCCTTACTTTAGAGCTGTTCTCCCGCAGCTTTGCAGCGCAGTCGTCTGCTTCCGCCGTGCTTTGGCTTATCGCGGATTTTTTACTGGCGCTGAGCTTGGAGAGGCGACTCGAAATGCTCGGGATTGCACACGGCCACGCTGCCAAAAAGGGAAATTCCCCGTTTTTACAGGCGGCATCACCGGGATGCTGGTGATTCGCCAGAGCCTCGCTGAAACCCTGGAACGATGCTCTTTGTATCCTGTACAGTTTTGTTCCACAATCATAGGAAAGCTTCTCTTTCCAAATAAATTCTCTAGACCGAAAGACATTTTCTGTTTTCCTTTATCACGTTGAAAAAAAAAAGAAAAGGAAAAGAAAAAAAAGGAAAAAAAAAAGAAAAAAGAAAAAAAAAAAAAAAGAAAGAAGGGGAGGTTTGGGTGGGATATCAGGGAAATTCTTCCCCCCGAGGGTGCTGGGCGCTGCCCAGGCTCCCCAGGGACTGGGCACATTCCTGAGGCTGCCAGAGCTCCAGGAGCTCTTGGGAAACACCCTCAGGGAGAGGAGAGAGCCCAGAGCAGGTTCCAGGATGGGATCAGAGGGATGGAGCAGCTCTGCTGGGAGAACTGGGAATGTTCAGCCTGGAGAAGCTTTAGGGTGGCCAAGTTGGGGCCTTGCAGGACCTGAAGGGGCAAGGAGGAAAATAGGGAGCGACAATTCCCAAGGGATGGGGTGCCAGGACAAGGGGGAATGGGTTCAGAGTGATGGAGAGGAGGTTTAGGTGGGACATTTGGAAGGAATTCCTCCCTGTGAGGGTGGAGAGGGCCTGGGATGGATTTCCCAGAGAGGCTGGGGCTGCCCCATCCCCGGCAGTGTCCAAGATGGGGCTGGACAGGGCTTGGAGCAGCCTGGGAGAGTGGAAGGTGTCCCTGGGGTGGAACCGGATGAGTTTCAAGGTCCCTTCCAACCCAAACCATCCAGTGATCCCACAATCGGACATTCCACACCATCACTCAGTTAGAGACTCATTTAGGGCCAGGATGAAGAAATCCATGACAAAAAAAATCGTTTGCAGCAATGCAGATTCTTTATTGTGAATGAAAAGGCCACAGGCGGTGTCAGCGAGAGACAAGCCAGCACCAAGGCGATGGAAACACGAAAATCCCAAGGCAGCAGCAGCAGCAGCGAGGCACAGCCCAGGCTGCACCCCAGAGATCGCCCCTTGCCGGGGCGGCTCCGGGGCTCGGCGCTGGGCAGGGCAGGGCAGAGCCTGAGCCCAGGCTCGGCACGGCTGGCTGGGGGCGCAGAGAGGGGGCAGCTTTGGGAGGCAGCGCTGGGAGGGCCGAAGGCGCCGGCCGAGGCTCGGCAGGGTCAGCCGGCGGGGACGGGCACCCTGCAGCTGCCGGGGCTGCCGGGCCGGCCCCGAGCAGGGGCTGCGGCTTCAGCCCGGCTCAGGCGGCACAAGGCAGCGGGGGCTGCTGGAGGAGCCCGCGGGCAGGGGCAGCGCTGAGCTCCAGAGGGGTTTGGGCTTTAGCAGGGCCCGCAGAAGCCCCCGAAGGAGCGGGAACTGCGGCCACAGCTCCCATAGCCCCCAGAACCTCCGTAACCCCCGCAGCTCCCATAACCCCCAAAACCTCCGTAGCCCCCAAAGCCCCCGTAGCTCCCGTAGCCCCCGTAGCCCCCGGAGCCCCCGTAGCCCCCACGGCCTCCGAAGGCGCCGCCGGAGCCGGCTCCCACGAAGGGAGCTCCGGCCGAGCCCACGGCGCTCTGCTGCGGGAAGGAGCTGAGGATGGGCCCGGGGAAGGTGACCACCGAGGCCGGCGGCTGGATGACCACCGTGGAGTCGGGGCACTGCCGCACGCAGGGCTCGTTGCAGGTGTCAGCCACGGGGGCCGGGGTGGCCACGCCACAGCTGGGCACGCACAGGCTGGAGCAGGACATCTTTGGCTTGGCTGGCAGAGCTGCAAGACAAGGCACGGCCACGGCTCACGCCCAGCACTCGGCCCAAAGCCCTGCTGCTCTGGCCCACCCGGAGCCCGTGGGCCAGGACTCGCTCTGCCTCATCCCAGGCGTTCCCAGCGCAGCCCTGGCACGGCTGGAGCGGCTCCTGGCATCCCCTGCTGCCCTCACCTCCCCCGGCTCCTGCCTGCCCATGGCAATGAGGAAAAACTCCCTCACCCAAACCACCAGGCTCACCGAGGCCTTGAGCCCTCTGGTGGAACCCCAACCATCCCAGCTCTGCCCTGGGACAGCTGCTGGAGCACGGGGACAGAGATTCCCTGGGAAATCCACAGGCAGAGATTCCCTGGGAAATCCACAGCCAGAGATTCCCTGGGAAATCCACAGCCAGAGATTCCTTGGGAAATCCACAGGCTGAGATTCCCTGGGAAATCCACAGGCAGAGATTCCCTGGGAAATCCACAGGCAGAGATTCCCTGGGAAATCCACAGCCAGAGATTCCCTGGGAAGGCCCAGAGGAGGAAGGGAGGATGGAGGGAAGGCTGGGACTCACCACAGCGATCAATGAGCAGAGTCGAGTGGGGAGAGCTGGATGCAGCCCTGTGGAGCCCTCGGACCTTTTATACACCCCAGAGTGCCTGGGGCACTGTCCAGGGGCGGTGACAGAGCCCCGGCTGAGCACGGAATCAAGCGGACAAACCTCATGACACAAACTGAAACGTGGGGTAATTACATCCGTATTAATTGGGCTAGGAAGGAGTAAAGGTGCCCTGGAGAGCCACCAGGCCCTGGAGGGACAGGCAGTGACCAATCGATGCGTGTAAGATCATTTGTTGCTGAAGCCGAGCTCAGAACCCCAATAAACCCCAACGTGTCCCTAATCCCCTGCTTTGCTTATGCACGGGAGTTTTGGGCATCACTCAGGAGTGCTTTGAAATCCTGGGCACAGCCAGCACATCTGACATTAATCCTTTTTACGGGCTGCTAAATAGGGACGCCGGGAGGGAGAAGCCATCCCACCCACTGGGGCACATCCCAAACGCCAAACGTGGCAGGGGAGGGCGCAGGACCAGAGTCCCGGAGTGGGGCAGGCTGGGGGGAGCACAGAAGGACAAACAGCCACGTCCTGCCCCAGGAGGGTCACCCCACAGGGCACAGGGCTGGGCACGGGGGGTTCTGGGCAGGAGAATCCCTAAAGGAGTTTTTTGTGCCACTGGAGGATTTGTTAAGGCCCCGATTCACCTGATGGGGATGCAAAAAGCAGAAGGGGAGAGATCCCACGTCAGATGAAGCTTCATCAACCATCCATCCTGGCACGGATGTGGTGGGGCACGGGTGGGAGCAGGGGGGGGATAAATGAGTAAGGGGAGACAGACAGACAGAAAGACAGAGAGGAGCAGGAGAGCAGAGAGAGGATCAAGAACCACTCAGACCCTCCAGCCTGGGTCCAGGCTGAGCTCTCCCCTGCATTGCCCTGTTGGCCCCGAGGGCTGGCTCAGGGGCTGTTGGCTGAGCCCCCCAGGCTGGCCCCGAGGGCTGGCCCTGGCTGTGCCCAGGACAGGCTGGCCCTGGCTGTGCCCAGGACAGACCCAGCTGGGCACAGCTGCTCTGGGGCACGGCCAGGCTGGGGCTCGGGGTGGCAGGATTGGGCACAGCCGTGTCCCAAAAGATTCTGTGTAAGCAAAGTGAGGGATTAAGGATAAACCCGGGTTTATTGGGGCTGTGAGCTGAGCGAGCTCCAGCAGCACCGTGTCTGTCACCTAATGATGGGCCACGGCCGTCCCTGCAAGCGCCTCTCTCCTGTCCACTCATTTCCACACCAATGGCCACAATGGGGGGATGACAGAATTTTTCGGCGTCCCTTCACTTTATGAAGCTTCTTAGCTTGAATTCGTAATTCCTGGGGGGGTCTGCCCGCACCCCCAGACGGTGCCCCAGGCTCTCTGGGCTGTATAAAAGGGCTCAGCTCCTTGCACAGCTCCATCCACACTCCTGCACTTGACTCTCCTCAGCACCTGGGTAAGTGCAGCTCTCCAGAGCCTCTTGGGGATCTCTCTCTGTCTCCTTCCACGGAATTCCTCCCTCTCACCTTTGCCTCTTCTTTTCCCGCAGTGTTTTCCAGAAACCTTTCCAAGTCTCAAAGATGTCCTGCTCCAGCCTGTGCGCCCCCAGCTGTGGCGTGGCCACCCCGTCCCCTCTGGCTGACACCTGCAACGAGCCCTGCGTGCGGCAGTGCCCCGACTCCACGGTGGTCATCCAGCCGCCGGCCTCGGTGGTCACCTTCCCCGGGCCCATCCTCAGCTCCTTCCCGCAGCAGAGCGCCGTGGGCTCGGCCGGAGCTCCCTTCGTCGGGGGCGGCTTTGGCGGCTCATCCGGACGCCGTGCGGGCTCCGGTGGCTTTGGGGGCTCCGGGGGCTATGGGGGCTTTGGGGGATTCGGAGGTTATGGGGGATTTGGTAGTTGTGGCGGAGGATTCGGAGGCTTTGGGGGCAGCTGCGGCGGCTCCAGAAGCTGCGGGCCCTGCTAAGCCCCAGCTCCATCCCTGATCCAGAAGAGCTGCAGGAACGCCCCCGGCCCATCCCCGCACGCCAAGGCCCGAAGCAAGGACAGAGCGACAGACAGAGACACATCCCCCGGCTCCGATCCGCCGCCTTCCTGCCGCGCTCGGAGCCCCGCAGCGATCGCTGCCCGCTCCCGGCACGGCCCCGGCTCGGCTCCTGCTCTGCCCGCGGCCGGGACACGCGGGGAGCGCTCGGCCGGGGCCCCGCTCCGCTGCCGCCCCCCTGCCCCGCACGGCAATAAAAGCTGCCTCGCATTGCAATGTTCACCGCCTCTCGGCTGCTCTTTGCTCCGCACGCGTGCCCAGCCCGGCCCGAGGGCTCCGCCGGGGTTCTGGGCGGCCCCGCTCGGACACGGCGGACGAGAAGCCCCGGCTGCTGCCCGGGCCCCTCCCGCCCGTCCTCGGCCGCCCCAGCCCCGCAGCAGAGTCCCCCCGAGCCGGACCCTGCCCAGCCCCGGCCACGGGGCCTCTCCCCATCCCTGCCCGGCTCCTGCCCGCTCCGGGCTCCTCTCTGCAGCCCCTCCGCAGCCCCGGGCCCCACCGCCAGCCCCCTGCCCTGGGGACACCCCCGAGGGCCGCTGCAGCCCCAGGGCCGTGGGGATTGAGGGGCGAGGGGAACCCCCCGAGTGACCCGGTGATGTGCGGGAACAAACAAACAAACAAACGCTACAGCCTTGGTGCAAGCTGTAAAGCCGGAGTGTTTATTATTGCAGCGCTGGACGCGGGTGGGAATCCATTCCCTTTACAGGACGTGGGGGCCTCTGGGAACTCCAGATCCTTTTTTATTTCCCTCCCAAGTACATATGCATGCCATTTTAGAATAGGTTCACTCATATTCATTTTACCGATTTTCTGTGACATTTGCCGCTGATATTTTCCTTTATCAGAAAGAATTCCTGGGTCATTTTGACCCTGCTTTCCGTGGCAGCCTCTCTGTCTATTTCAGAGTTCAAGGGGCCCTCCCTTCTCTCTGTCCTTCGGCTGAAGCAGTTTCTTAGAGCATAGGTTGTTTGCGAGAACAAACAGAGCAAACAGCAATGTTTGCAAACTACAGACTTAATGCAAACATGTACATTTCACCTCAATCGAAATGGATTTCTGCTCTGGAAAATTTCCGCTCTGTCTCACCGGCCCCGCTCGGGGCTCTCGGGAGGCCCCGGCTCCGCAGGGAGAGGGAGAACAGCCCCAGCTCCGCTCCCGCTCCTCCCTCATCCCCTCGGACATTCCTGCACCCGGCACCGCCTCCTGCTCCCGCTTCTCCCGTGGCTTCCCCCGCGGCTCCTCGGAGCGCTGCCGGCCCCAGCTCAGCCCCCGCTGCTGCCCGAGCCCTTCCTGGGCTCCCCGGGGTCACCCAGCCCTCGCCGGGGACACGGCCCTGCCCAGCAGCAGCAGCAGAACTTCCCACAGCCCCGGCTCAGGGACACACAGCGGTGACCTTTGCTGCCCCTGCTCACACTCACTTACATCGCCAAGAGGAAAATATTAATTCATAGATTGCTAATGTTGGGTACTTTGGGACTAATGCCATCATAGGGACAGAGTGTGAAATAATATTGCCTAAAACTGATCTACATGGACTTAAAGCAGATATGAAATCCCAAACCCAGGGAGGTTTTGGTGGTAATTTGGGAAGAAATTTTCAGACAGATCAATAGGCAAAGAAAGGCACCTCAGGGAGGTGGGAACTCCAAACTCCTGCTCCAAGAGCTCCACAGGACTGAACCCTCTGCTCATTCCTTGGTGTGGAGAGGAGGCCGGGCAAGATCTGCTCGGGTCTGTCTCCTCCCTTCCCAGCTGCCACCACCTGGCTGGACATGCCAGAACTCCTGGGACAGGCAGAGCTCATCCTGCATTTCCCTGCACCTCCCCATGTGACTGACCAGCCCCAGCCCTGGGTGGGAGACGTTTTACAGAGACTTCTGTGAGCCAGGGAGAAGTTTGAGAAGAGGATCCATGTTCAGCCCTGAAAGGATTTCCTACCAAGGACATGGACATAGAAACCAAGAAAGAAAGAAGGAGAAATAAGAGAAACCTGCAACTGCCTGTTCCAATGAGCACTTTATTTGTCTTTCCTGACCAATGAGTAAAGTATAAATTTATGAGTTTTGTAAGAATGTATAGAAAACATTCCTGCTAAAATAAAATCAGGTTTGAAGCCTTCTGAAAATGGAGTGTTCCTTTGCATTGTGACCATCTCAGCTGAGCCCAGTCCCAGAGGTGGTGTCAGCTTTGCTGCTTTGGGCTGAGGATTTGGAAGAGTTTCTGCAAGGCCCTCGTGGCCCTTTCCCATGGTCAGAGAGGGCTTTGGGGTGTGCTGCGTTTCCTGCTGCTGGGAGAGCACGGGGAGCTGGGGGGGATGAGCTCCCCAGAGCCAGCAGGGTCGGACATCTCCAGCTGAGACACACGGAGCCAGCTGTGCCCGGGCTCCAGGGCACTGCCCAGGGCATTGCAACAGCCCAGCAGACACCCAGGAGATTGGGGCAGCAAGATAAAGGCAGGATGAAGGAAAACCAGGAGTCAACATTGCAATGCAAGACAGCTTTTATTGCAGGGGGAGGGCAGGAGGGGCTGGGCAGGAGAGCAGGCTCATGGCCAAGGGCTTGCCATGGCCTGGCCCTGGGCACAGCCAGGTGAGCAGGAGCAGCCCCACGAGAGTCTCTGGGACCATCGGGGCACCAGGAGCCCCACGGGGATGCTCAGGCAGGGCAGGGACAAAGCAGAGCTGGTTCCCAAGCTGGCACCAGGCTCCCGAGGCGCACAGCCCGGCCGTGCCCGAGGGTTTTTGGTCCACAGAGCGTCGGGTCGGGATGTGCCGGGGTTTCTCCTGGAGCTCTTCTTGGTCTGAGGCCGCACTCGCGCTGGGGCTTAGCAGGGCCCGCAGTTGCCATTGAGGTACCGGTGGCCGCTGCTCCAGCCGCCGTAGCCGCAGTTGCCGTAGCCCCCGTAGCCCCCAAAGCCTCCGTAGCCCCAGCCTCCATAGCCACCACATCCCCAGCCGCCGTAACCTCCACGGCCTCCATAGCCCCAACCCCCATATCCACCACGGCTTCCATAGCCCCAGCCTCCATAGCCTCCATAGCCCCCAAGGGCCCCGTAGCCCCCGTAGCCCCCACGGCCTCCGAAGGCGCCGCCGGAGCCGGCTCCCACGTAGGGAGCTCCGGCCGAGCCCACGGCGCTCTGCTGCGGGAAGGAGCTGAGGATGGGCCCGGGGAAGGTGACCACCGAGGCCGGCGGCTGGATGACCACCGTGGAGTCGGGGCACTGCCGCACGCAGGGCTCGTTGCAGGTGTCAGCCACGGGGGCCGGGGTGGCCACGCCACAGCTGGGCACGCACAGGCTGGAGCAGGACATCTTTCGGGTTTGCTGGTAAAGCTGCAAGGCAAGGCACAGCCACGGCTCACACCCAGCACTCGGCCCAAAGCCCTGCTGCTCTGGCCCACCTGGAGCCCGTGAGCACTCTGGCTCGTCCCAGGCATTCTGAACCGAGCCTGACTCCATCCAAATTCCTTCTCACATCCCCGTCTGCCCTCACCATCCCTGGGTCTTGCTTGCCCATGGAAATTAAGAAGACTTTGACATCTGAAGGAGCAAAGTCCTCAGACTTCCCTCGGTCCTCTGCTAGAACCCCAACCACCCCAACTCTGTTCTAGGAGAGCAAGAGGAACCCACAGCCAAAGGTTCCTCCAGAAATCCCCAGACAAAGATTCCCTGAGAAAAACAGGGATGAAGAAGGCAAGAGGAGGGAAGGCTTCAACTTACCAAGTTGATAAGGCGAGTCAGGCGGTGGAAGGTGGATAGAGCTCTGTGGAACCCTTGGACCTTTTATACATCTCCCAAAGGGCCTGGGGCATCAGGAAAGGGAGCGGTGGCAAAAAAAACAGGTAATTAGGAATTCACGCTGACAAGCTTCATCAGAGAGATAATGATGCAATACAATTATACACCTCAACATGAGGGAGATCGGTGTGGAAACATGGCCCAGACCTATGGGAGGCGATGGGAGGACCAGCCATGGCCCATCATTACGTGACAGACCCTGCTCGGTCCCTAATCCCTCACTCTGCTTACAAACAATCCCGAGCATCCCTCAGGACGCGGCGTTGCCCAGCGGCGTCACCCTGACCCAAGCCCCCCGTGGCCCTGAGTCAGTGTGCACAGCTGGGACAGTCGTGGGCACAGCCTGACCCAAAGCCCCCCGTGCCCCTGAGTCAGTGAGCCCAACTGGGACAGTCATGGGCACAGCCTGACCCAAGCCCCCCGTGCCCCTGAGTCAGTGAGCCCAACTGGGACAGTCATGGGCACAGCCTGACCCAAAGCCCCCCGTGCCCCTGAGTCAGTGAGCCCAACTGGGACAGTCATGGGCACAGCCTGACCCAAGCCCCCCGTGCCCCCAGTGTGTCCAACTGGGACAGTCATGGGCACAGCCAGGGCCAGCCTGGCTCAGGAGGATCGGCCAACAGCCCCAGTGTCAGCCCTCGGGGGCAGCAGGGCACTGCAGACCCTGCAGGAGGGTTGGACCAGGACCCACACCAAGGACACGGGCCAGGAGGACCTGCAGGGACACTTCAGCTCCTGATGTGGAGTCACCTCTGTCACACCTGTCCAGGCCTCTGTCCCATGGCACTCCCCGTTCCCTGGGGGTTTGGGGGTTACCAGCAGTGGAAGAACCAAATATGTGGGGCCAAAAGAAGAAAATGGGACACTGAAACCTCAATGCCCTCCAGAAAGCACAAACCCTTAACCCCAACCCTAACCTTCACCCTTAAACCTAACCCTAATCATAACCCCAACCCTAACCATAACCCTAACCATAACCCCAACCCTAACCCTAAACATAACCCTAACCCTTACCCTAACCCTAACCCTTACCCTAACCCTAACCCTAACCTTAGCCCTAACCCTAACCTTAACCTTAACCCTAACCCTAATAATTCACAAACGCATCAGGGGACCCCAAAATCTGGTGATGAACATTTTTGCTGGCGCTGGCAGTCGGTGGGATTTGGGAGACACCCCGAGAGTGGCTTCTCCTTTGCCCAAGCTGCCGCTGCCTCTGTTTACCAGCCCGTAAAAGGCCGCTAATGACAGGGGTGATGGCTGGGGCAGCGCTTCAAAGTTGCTGCAAGATGCCGGGAATTGTTCTCTGTAAGCAAAGTGAGGGATTAGGGACAAACCCGGGTTTATTGGGGCTGTGAGCTGAGCGAGCTGCAGCAGCACCGTGTCTGTCACCTAATGATGGGCCACGGCTGTCCCTCCCATCACTTCCTTCATGTCCTAGACACGTTTTCACACCTGTGTCCCCAATTCGGGGATGCCATGGAATTATCTTGCAACATTATCTCTCTGATGAAGCTTGTCAGCGTGAATTCCTAATTACTCGGGGTTTTTGTCACCGCCCCCTTTCCCGCACCCCCAGGCTCTCTGGGGTGTATAAAAGGGCTCAGCTCCTTGCACAGCTCCATCCACACTTCTCCACTTGACTCCTCTCATCACCTGGGTAAGTGCAGCTCTCCAGAGCCTCTTGGGGATCTCTCTCTCTGTGAAATTCCTCCCTCTCACCTTTGCCTCTTTTTTCCCGGGGTGTTTTCCAGAAACCTTTCCAAGTCTCAAAGATGTCCTGCTCCAGCCTGTGCGTCCCCACCTGTGGCGTGGCCACCCCTGCCCCCGTGGCTGACACCTGCAACGAGCCCTGCGTGCGGCAGTGCCCCGACTCCACGGTGGTCATCCAGCCGCCGGCCTCGGTGGTCACCTTCCCCGGGCCCATCCTCAGCTCCTTCCCGCAGCAGAGCGCCGTGGGCTCGGCCGGAGCTCCCTACGTGGGAGCCGGCTCCGGCGGCGCCTTCGGAGGCCGTGGGGGCTACGGGGGCTACGGGGCCCTTGGGGGCTATGGAGGTTATGGAGGCTGGGGCTATGGAAGCCGTGGTGGCTATGGGGGTTGGGGCTATGGAGGCTTTGGGGGCTACGGGGGCTACGGCAACTGCGGCTACGGCGGCTGGAGCAGCGGCCACCGGTACCTCAATGGCAACTGCGGGCCCTGCTAAGCCCCAGCGCGAGTGCGGCCTCAGACCAAGAAGAGCTCCAGGAGAAACCCCGGCACATCCCGACCCGACGCTCTGTGGACCAAAAACCCTCGGGCACGGCCGGGCTGTGCGCCTCGGGAGCCTGGTGCCAGCTTGGGAACCAGCTCTGCTTTGTCCCTGCCCTGCCTGAGCATCCCCGTGGGGCTCCTGGTGCCCCGATGGTCCCAGAGACTCTCGTGGGGCTGCTCCTGCTCACCTGGCTGTGCCCAGGGCCAGGCCATGGCAAGCCCTTGGCCATGAGCCTGCTCTCCTGCCCAGCCCCTCCTGCCCTCCCCCTGCAATAAAAGCTGTCTTGCATTGCAATGTTGACTCCTGGTTTTCCTTCATCCTGCCTTTATCCTGCTGCCCCAATCTCCTGGGTGTCTGCTGGGCTGTTGCAATGCCCTGGGCAGTGCCCTGGAGCCCGGGCACAGCTGGCTCCGTGTGTCCCAGCTGGAGATGTCCGACCCTGCTGGCTCTGGGGAGCTCATCCCCCCCAGCTCCCTGTGCTCTCCCAGCAGCAGGAAATGCAGGACACCCCAAAGCCCTCTCTGATGATGGGAAAGGGCCACGAGGGCCTTGCAGAAACTCTTCCAAATCCTCAGCCCAAAGCCGCAAATCTGACACCACCTCTGGGACTGGGCTCAGCTGAGATGGTCACAATACAAAGGAACACTCCATTTTCAGAAGGCTTCAAACCTGATTTTATTTTAGCAGGAATGCTTTCTATACATTCTTACAAAACTCATAAATTTACACTTTACTCATTGCTCAGGAAAGACAAACAAAGTGCTCATTGGAACAGGCAGTTGCAGGTCTCATTTCTCCTTCTTTCTTTCTTGGTTTCTATGTCCACGACATCAGTAGGAAATCCTTTCAGGGGTGAACATGGATCCTCTTCTCAAACTTCTCTCTGGCTCACAGAAGTCTCTGTAAAACGTCTACCACCCAGGGCTGGGGCTGGTCAGTCACATGGAGAGGTGCAGGGAAATGCAGGATGAGCTCTGCCTGTCCCAGGAGTTCTGGCATGTCCAGCCAGGTGGTGGCAGTGGGAAGGAGGAGACAGACCCGAGCAGATCTTGCCCGGCCTCCTCTCCACACCATGGAATGAGCACAGGGTTCAGTCCTGTGGAGCTCTTGGAGCAGGAGTTTGGAGTTCCCACCTCCCTGAGGTGCCTTTCTTTGCCTATTGATCTGTCTGAAAATTTCTTCCCAAATTACCACCAAAACCTCCCTGGGTTTGGGATTTCATATCTGCTTTAAGTCCATAGAGATCAGTTTTAGGCAATATTATTTCACCCTCTGTCCCTATGATGGCAATAGTCCCAAAGTAGCCGCCATTAGCAATCTATGAATTAATATTTTCCTCTTGGCGATGTAAGTGAGTGTGAGCAGGGGCAGCAAAGGTCACCGCGGTGTGTCCCTGAGCCCGGGGCTGTGGGAAGTTCTGCTGCTGCTGCTGGGCAGGGCCGTGTCCCCGGCGAGGGCTGGGTGACCCCGGGGAGCCCAGGAAGGGCTCGGGCAGCAGCGGGGGCTGAGCTGGGGCCGGCAGCGCTCCGAGGAGCCGCGGGGGAAGCCACGGGAGAAGCGGGAGCAGGAGGCGGTGCCGGGTGCGGAATGTCCGAGGGGATGAGGGAGGAGCGGGAGCGGGGCTGGGGCTGTTCTCCCTCTCCCTGCGGAGCCGGGGCCTCCCGAGAGCCCCGAGCGGGGCCGGTGAGACAGAATGGAAATTTTCCAGGGCAGAAATCCATTTCGATTGAGGTGAAATGTACATGTTTGCATTAAGTCTGTAGCTTGCAAACATTGCTGTTTGCTCTGTCTGTTCTCGCAAACATCCTATGCTCTAAGAAACTGCTTCAGCCGAAGGACAGAGAGAAGGGAGGGCCCCTTGAACTCTGAAATAGACAGAGAGGCTGCCACGGAAAGCAGGGTCAAAATGACCCAGGAATTCTTTCTGATAAAGGAAAAAATCAGCTGCAAATGTCACAGAAAATCAGTAAAATGAATATGAGTGAACCTATTCTAAAATGGCATGCATATGTATTTGGGAGGGAAATAAAAAAGGATCTGGAGCTCCCAGAGGCCCCCATGTCCTGTTAAGGGAATGGATTCCCACCCGCGTCCAGCGCTGCAATAATAAACACTCCGGCTTTACAGCTTGCACCAAGGCTGTAGCGTTTGTTTGTTTGTTTGTTCCCGCACATCACCGGGTCACTCGGGGGGTTCCCCTCGCCCCTCAATCCCCACGGCCCTGGGGCTGCAGCGGCCCTCGGCGGTGTCCCCAGGGCAGGGGGCTGGCGGTGGGGCCCGGGGCTGCGGAGGGGCTGCAGAGAGGAGCCCGGAGCGGGCAGGAGCCGGGCAGGGATGGGGAGAGGCCCCGTGGCCGGGGCTGGGCAGGGTCCGGCTCGGGGGGACTCTGCTGCGGGGCTGGGGCGGCCGAGGACGGGCGGGAGGAGCCCGGGCAGCAGCCGGGGCTTCTCGTCCGCCGTGTCCGAGCGGGGCCGCCCAGAACCCCGGCGGAGCCCCCGGGCCGGGCTGGGCACGCGTGCGGAGCAAAGAGCAGCCGAGAGGCGGTGAACATTGCAATGCGAGGCAGCTTTTATTGCCGTGCGGGGCAGGGGGGCGGCAGCGGAGCGGGGCCCCGGCCGAGCGCTCCCCGCGTGTCCCGGCCGCGGGCAGAGCAGGAGCCGAGCCGGGGCCGTGCCGGGAGCGGGCAGCGATCGCTGCGGGGCTCCGAGCGCGGCAGGAAGGCGGTGGATCGGAGCCGGGGGATGTGTGTCTGTCTGTCGCTCTGTCCTTGCTTCGGGCCTTGGCGTGCGGGGACGGGCCGGGGCGTTTCTGGAGCTCTTCTGGATCAGGGATGGCGCTGGGGCTTAGCAGGGCCCGCAGCCTCTGGAGCCGCCGCAGCTGCCCCCAAAACCTCCGAATCCTCCTCCACAACTACCAAATCCCCCATAACCTCCGAATCCCCCAAAGCCCCCATAGCCCCCGGAGCCCCCAAAGCCACCGGAGCCCGCACGGCGTCCGGATGAGCCGCCAAAGCCGCCCCCGACGAAGGGAGCTCCGGCCGAGCCCACGGCGCTCTGCTGCGGGAAGGAGCTGAGGATGGGCCCGGGGAAGGTGACCACCGAGGCCGGCGGCTGGATGACCACCGTGGAGTCGGGGCACTGCCGCACGCAGGGCTCGTTGCAGGTGTCAGCCAGAGGGGACGGGGTGGCCACGCCACAGCTGGGGGCGCACAGGCTGGAGCAGGACATCCTTGAGACTTGGAAAGGCTTCTGGAAAACACTGCGGGAAAAGAAGAGGCAAAGGTGAGAGGGAGGAATTCCATGGAAGGAGACAGAGAGAGATCCCCAAGAGGCTCTGGAGAGCTGCACTTACCCAGGTGCTGAGGAGAGTCAAGTGCAGGAGTGTGGATGGAGCTGTGCAAGGAGCTGAGCCCTTTTATACACCCCAGAGAGCCTGGGGCACCGTCTGGGGGTGCGGACAGACCCCCCCCCAGTAATTACGAATTCAAGCTAAGAAGCTTCATAAAGTGAAGGGACGCAGAAAAATTCTGTCATCCCCCCATTGTGGCCATTGGTGTGGAAATGAGTGGACAGGAGAGAGGCGCTTGCAGGGACGGCCGTGGCCCATCATTAGGTGACAGACACGGTGCTGCTGGAGCTCGCTCAGCTCACAGCCCCAATAAACCCGGGTTTGTCCCTAATCCCTCACTTTGCTTACAGAGAACAATTCCCGGCATCTTGCAGCAGCTTTGAAGCGCTGCCCCAGCCATCACCCCTGTCATTAGCGGCCTTTTACGGGCTGGTAAACAGAGGCAGCGGCAGCTTGGGCAAAGGAGAAGCCACTCTCGGGGTGTCTCCCAAATCCCACCGACTGCCAGCGCCAGCAAAAATGTTCATCACCAGATTTTGGGATCCCCTGATGCGTTTGTGAATTGTTAGGGTTAGGGTTTGGGTTAAGGTTAGGATTAAGGGTTAAGGTTTGGGTTAAGGTTAGGGTTAGGGTTAAGGTTAGGATTAGGGTTAAGGTTAGGGTTAAGGTTAGGGTTGGGGTTAGGGTTAGGTTTAAGGTTTGGGTTAGGGTTGGGGTTAGGATTTGGGTTAAGGTTAGGGTTAGGGTTAAGTTTTGGTTTTGGGTTAGGGTTAGGGCTGAGGTTAGTGTTAGGGTTAAGGTTTTGGTTTGAGTTAAGGTTAGTGTTAGGTCTAGGATTGAGGTTAGTGTTAGGGTTAGTTCTTTGGGCTAGTTTTAGGGTTGGGTTAAGGTTAGACTTATGGTTAGGGGATTCCTGAGTACATTGGAGTTTTCCTGTCCCACTTTCCCTTGGTGGACCCACAGAGGGCACAGATCCCACTGGTGGGGCCCAAATCCCCAGGGAAGGGGGAGAACGGTGGCATAGATCCCAGGACAGCCATGACAGAGGGGACACCATGGGAATTGTTGAATGTTCTTTGGGGCTCCTCTGGCTCCTTTTCTTCGAGCTGGGTCCTGCTCAAGCTCTCCTGGAGGGCCTGTATTGCCCAGCTGGGCCCGAGGGCTGTCCCAGGGGATGTTTGCTGGGCCCACCAGAGCCAGGCTGGCCCTGGCTGTGCCCAGGACAGCCCCAGCTGGGCACAGCTGTCTCAGGAGCATGGCCAGGCTGGGCACAGCTGTGTCCCAATGCATGGTTGTAAGCAAAGTGAGGGATTAGGGACAAACCTGGGTTTATTGGGGCTGAGAGCTGCTTGCTGCAGTGTCTGTCATGTAATGATGGGCCATGGCTGTCCCTCCCATCGGTCCGGGCACGTTTGCACAGCAATATCTCCAAAAAGGGGATGACAAATGTCGCCCATCATTAGCTGTGTCATTTAACTTGTCTGCTTGAATTCCTAATTACTCGGGGTTTGCCCCCACCCCCTGGACAGTGCCCCAGGCACTCTGGGGTGTATAAAAGGTCCGAGGGCTCCACAGGGCTGCATCCAGCTCTCCCCACTCGACTCTGCTCATTGATCGCTGTGGTGAGTCCCAGCCTTCCCTCCGTCCTCCCTTCCTCCTCTGGGCCTTCCCCAGGGAATCTCTGGCTGTGGATTTCCCAAGGAATCTCTGGCTGTGGATTTCCCAGGGAATCTCTGGCTGTGGATTTCCCAGGGAGTCTCTGGCTGTGGATTTCCCAGGGAATCTCTGGCTGTGGATTTCCCAGGGAATCTCTGCCTGTGGATTTCCCAGGGAATCTCTGGCTGTGGATTTCCCAGGGAGTCTCTGGCTGTGGATTTCCCAGGGAATCTCTGCCTGTGGATTTCCCAGGGAGTCTCTGGCTGTGGATTTCCCAGGGAGTCTCTGGCTGTGGATTTCCCAGGGAATCTCTGCCTGTGGATTTCCCAGGGAATCTCTGGCTGTGGATTTCCCAGGGAGTCTCTGGCTGTGGATTTCCCAGGGAATCTCTGGCTGTGGATTTCCCAGGGAATCTCTGTCCCCATGCTCCAGCAGCTGTCCCAGGGCAGAGCTGGGATGGTTGGGGTTCCACCAGAGGGCTCAAGGCCTCGGTGAGCCTGGTGGTTTGGATGAGGGAGTTTTTCCTCATTGCCATGGGCAGGCAGGAGCCGGGGGCGGTGAGGGCAGCAGGGGATGCCAGGAGCCGCTCCAGCCGTGCCAGGGCTGCGCTGGGAATGCCTGGGATGAGGCAGAGCGAGTCCTGGCCCACGGGCTCCGGGTGGGCTGGAGCAGCAGGGCTTTGGGCCGAGTGCTGGGCGTGAGCCGTGGCTGTGCCTTGTCTTGCAGCTCTGCCAGCCAAGCCAAAGATGTCCTGCTCCAGCCTGTGCGTGCCCAGCTGTGGCGTGGCCACCCCGGCCCCCGTGGCTGACACCTGCAACGAGCCCTGCGTGCGGCAGTGCCCCGACTCCACGGTGGTCATCCAGCCGCCGGCCTCGGTGGTCACCTTCCCCGGGCCCATCCTCAGCTCCTTCCCGCAGCAGAGCGCCGTGGGCTCGGCCGGAGCTCCCTACGTGGGAGCCGGCTCCGGCGGCGCCTTCGGAGGCCGTGGGGGCTACGGGGGCTCCGGGGGCTACGGGGGCTACGGGAGCTACGGGGGCTTTGGGGGCTACGGAGGTTTTGGGGGTTATGGGAGCTGCGGGGGTTACGGAGGTTTTGGGGGCTATGGGAGCTGTGGCCGCAGTTCCCGCTCCTTCGGGGGCTCCTGCGGGCCCTGCTAAAGCCCAAACCCCTCTGGAGCTCAGCGCTGCCCCTGCCCGCGGGCTCCTCCAGCAGCCCCCGCTGCCTTGTGCCGCCTGAGCCGGGCTGAAGCCGCAGCCCCTGCTCGGGGCCGGCCCGGCAGCCCCGGCAGCTGCAGGGTGCCCGTCCCCGCCGGCTGACCCTGCCGAGCCTCGGCCGGCGCCTTCGGCCCTCCCAGCGCTGCCTCCCAAAGCTGCCCCCTCTCTGCGCCCCCAGCCAGCCGTGCCGAGCCTGGGCTCAGGCTCTGCCCTGCCCTGCCCAGCGCCGAGCCCCGGAGCCGCCCTGGCAAGGGGCGATCTCTGGGGTGCAGCCTGGGCTGTGCCTCGCTGCTGCTGCTGCCTTGGGATTTTCGTGTTTCCATCGCCTTGGTGCTGGCTTGTCTCTCGCTGACACCGCCTGTGGGTTTTTCATTCACAATAAAGAATCTGCATTGCTGCAATCGCTTGGATTTTTGTTGGTTTTTATTGGTTTGCTCCTCTTATGGCCCATATTAGCTGGGATATGTTCGTGGGATCCCAGAATAATCCCGGTTTTAAAAACCTCCAAGGTCATCCTCCAATTTTTGGCCCATCCCCACCGTCTCACCCATCCCAGCATCCGAGTGCCATTTCCACCTGTTCCTTGGAGAATTCCAGGGGTGGGGACCCCAAACCTCCCTGGGCAGCCCCTTCCAGCCCTGACCACCCTTCCCAGGAAGAAATTCTTCCCCAGATGCAGCTCCAGGCCCAACATTCATCATCCACGAAAGATGAAGGTTTGTGAGAGGCTCGGCAGCTCTCACATTTTCCTGTTGCAGCACACAAAGGATGCAAATGAGTCATTATCCCTCTTCCAAGGCTGGAAGGCAAAAGTATCAATTAATTTATTTATTCCTTTGTGGTCCTTCAATAAAAAGCTACAATGTCTTCACTTTTCTCCACGGTGATAATTTTGGCAGTTCAAAGCAGCTCTCAGACGCTGCTTTATGTATTTATAAGCTGTTATTAATCTATTTAAAGTGCAATTCTCTTCTCAGCTGCTTCATTATTGAAAAAGAGTCACTTCAAAGGTGGAGGCAGTTCAATGTTTGCTTTAGTCAGAATTTATTTTGTACCTTTCAGACTTTCCATTCGAGGGTGGCTCTGCACAAACAGCCACACAAATGAACTGCTTTGTCTCTTCATCCTCCAAATCTGGATTGATTGCTAGTTTTATCCTTAGATTTCTTGGAGAGAGCAAAATAGATGTTAAAATTCAATTCTTTTTAACTCTTTCTTTAACCAGACCCCTGTTAAAGCAGCTAAATCGGAGCTGAGACAGCAGAATTTACTTTATTCTCACGTGGTCTCACTTGTGCAGCCTGAGACACAGAAAGCTTTCCAGTTTTTATTTGGGAATTTGTCTGTAACTCCCAGACTTTATCAATTAGAGATAATTAGAGAAAAGATTGAAATTATGACCAGTTGCAGCTGAATTTAAGAGACCAGGATACAGCTTGAGCAGCGACTTGAGCTGGGCTTCTGAATGGATAAATTCATCAAAAGCCTCAAGAATTTTTTTTTTTTTTTAATTTTCAGCCTGAAATTTGCTGGAAACACAACAATTTACTGGGAAAGGTTTTCCAGGGGTTTTTGCTCCCATATTTTGTGCTGAGCCCAATCTGGCTCTGTTCCCTTGGCGGGGAGGTCTCCAGAGGTCCCTTCCCACCCAAATTCTGGGATTATGGGATGCCGGGATTGCCTCTGCCTGTTCAAAGGGCGGCAATTACACTCACAATGAGGGTTCGAGGGTTTAATTGAGCTTTCCAAGCCCTTTTGTGCCCAGACTCTGAGACACCTCAGCGATGAATAATTTGATTCGCTCCTCCTCCCCAGGAGGCAGCGGAGCAGCCTGGGAATTTCACACTTCCAGCGTCATTCCAACAGAGCCTGGAGTGGAGGGAAAGTGACATTTTCTGCCCTGGAAAGTGATATTTTCTGCTCTGAAAATTGAATTTTTCTGCTGTGTAACAGATTGGGTCTCTCCATCCACAAAGATGGGGAAATCCCAGGTAGGGCCAGCACAAAAGCATGGCAGAAAGAGGGGTTTCCTCCCAATTTCTGGTGTTATTCCCCCAAAATTTAATTAATTAGCAGCTGGTCTGTGCCTCAGGGATTTACAGCTGCTGTTGTGTCCATTGCCTGCAATGCCAAAGCATATTTAAAGGAATATTTCCAAATATTTCCTAGGAAATTCAGGATTTGGAATTCATTTTCTGAGTGATTTTGCATGGCTGTTGGTTTGCAAAATGTGTGGGTACAGCTGAGTTTAGAAGGAGTTTCAGAAAGGCCCCAGGGTGAGGTGTGACCCCCTAAAACACAGAGCTGGTGACAAAAATCTGTGTCCAGGAAAAGGAGAACGCCAGAAAAAGCAAACCAGGGCCACTTCATGATGCTGCAAGGTTTTTAATGAGAGTAAAGCTCAAAATCACAATCTAAAATAGCGAAGAGAGCAGAAAGAATTTAGGAATTCTTATGTGCAGGAAATCTCCCGGTTTCATTGGCACAACTTTAGCTGTTGATTTTTCATTTTCAGACGTTCCCACTTGTTTCCAGCCTGAAAAAGCAAAGCTGATTGGATGATTTTGGGGGTTTTGGCACCATTTCAAAGGCAATTAAGCCAGAAATTCATCCCTAGGACAGGCACGCACCAGATTTCACTAAACACTGCTGGGAAAGAGCCAAAAATGAGTGATTTGTAATAAAATATTACCCAGTTTCCTTTAGACCACCAAACCCAGGGAGGGCTGAGAGCCACAGCAGAGAAAAAAAGGGAAAAGGATTTTGGAGGAACACTGGGGAACTATATATATATATATATATATATATATATATATATAATTAATTAATTAAAAAGAACATTAAAACACAACAGAAGGCAGCAGCGTGATGCAAGATCTTTTAATGAGAGTAAGAAGTTACAGCTTGTAGTAGCACAGTAGGTTCACATTATCACACACTAAGGAGTAGCTACTCCCCAGAGCAGAGGTTTGGGGAGTAAAGCTGGTGTAGGAGAGGAGCAGAGCTGTCAGCA
Organism: Fringilla coelebs; assembly: GCF_963513975.1. NCBI lineage: Eukaryota > Metazoa > Chordata > Aves > Passeriformes > Fringillidae > Fringilla > Fringilla coelebs. The sequence continues at coordinate 639,405 of NC_140055.1, forward strand.
CAGCCAGACCAGGCTCCAGCTCCTCGGGACACACAAAAACCTCATCCCGAAAGAGAAGGAACAGCAAAAAAAAAAGCGAATTCATCAGAGTAACATCATGGAGGAGACCCCAAACCCTCAGGGAACCGGAGTTGAGCCAGAGCAAAATCCACCTAGGAGCAAAATCCACCTAGGAGCAAAATCCACCCAGGAGCAAAATCCACCCAGGAGCAAAATCCACCTAGGAGCAAAATCCATCGAGGAGCAAAATCAATGCAGCCAGGAGACTTCAAGGCAGGTTTTGGGGCTGTCCCTGCCTGGCTGGGCTCAGCACTGGTAGCAGGGGTAGCAGCTGCCGTAGGAGTATCTCTGGAAGTAGCGGGAGGAGTAGGGGGAGCAGTAGCGGGGGCTGAAGCTGGGGCAGCACTCGCGGTAGCCGCAGAGCCTCCCGTAGTAGCCCTGGTAGCCGCAGGGGCTGCCGCAGTCGAAGCTGCGCGAGCTGCAGACGGTGCCGTAGCTGCAGGGGGAGTAGCAGGAATCCTCACACTGCCGCTGGTAGCAGAAAGTCATCTTGGGGCTGGAGAGGAGGCGAGGCTGGAAGGGAGGAAAAGGGGAATGGGAGAGTTGGGGCATGGTTAGTGTTGGATGGGGATTAAAGCTCGTCCTGTCCTACCCCTGAACAGGCAGCGACAGGGGGCATTAAGCTGAAACCTAAACTTAAACCAAACCTTAGCCCTAACCTTAACCTTAACCCTAACCCTAACCTTATTCCTAAACTTAACCTTTACCCTAAACTTAACCTTGACCCTAAACTTAACCTTAACCCTAATCCTAACCTTTACCCTAACCCTAACCGTAACCTTAACCTTGACCCTAACCTTAACCGTAACCTTAACCTTAACCCTAACCCTAATCCCAACCCTAACCTTCCTCCAGCCCAGGGGGCTCCAAGCTGGCCTTGGACTCTTCCAGGGATGTGGAATCCTTGGAATATCCCGAATTTAGGGCCTCCCCACCCTCCCAGAGCTCCCGTGTGGAGCAGTTTGAAAGGTGAGCTCAGAGATGGATCCAGCTGGAATTTGCTGCTTTTGGGAGCCCCGTGAGAGGATGGAAAACAGGGAAAAGAGGAGAGAAGGATGAGCCCAAGGGTCATCTTAGGGCTGGAGGAGGATGAGGCTGGAAGGGAGGAAAAAAACCCATGAGGTGATTCCCGACAGCGAGTAAACCCCGAGTAAGCGCTGCAGGGAAGGGAGAGGCAGCAAACCACTGCCCAGTGTGCTCCTCCATCACTCCATCCTGAATTTAGGGCCAGTTCTTCCCCCTAATCCTCCATCCTGAGCTTTCCCACACAGCCCCACTGAAAAATGGGGTTGTGAACCATGACCCCGAGCCAAAGCAGGGCTGGAAAATCCTCAGAGTATGGGACTGAGGCCGTTTTGAACACCCAGACATTCAAAATCCAGGGAGGGAAGATTGTTTTGCATAGGGATAACTCCTAATCACAACCTCAACTCTCGGCTGCAGCATCTGTAGATAAGCAGGGAAAAAAAAGGAGGGGGAACAGCCCCAAATCCATCCCTTCATCATCCTCTGAACTCCCCAGATCTGTTCCCACTTACCCTGGGCTGCAAGGAGGATGAGGCAGGAGCAGGGAATGGTTCCTCGGCAGGGACGCGAGGTTTTTATGGAGCTCCCGGTCCCGCCCCAGTTAATTCCCAGCCCCTTTTCCTCCCCTCATCGATATCCCGGTGTTCCCCAGGGTCACTGGAAGGCTCCACCCGCCACGTCCCTGTCACCCCAAAGCCACTCAGCGCAATTAAGGCTGGCCACCATCATCATCATCGCGCTGAATTTGCGCTTTCGGGGACGGCGGCGACTCCTCGGGATCAGCAGAGTCCTGTGGAATCCCCAACGCGGCGGCTCGGGGAGACTGAATTTGCTTTGTTGTGCTTTTTTACCCCTCAGAATAACTGTGGAAGGCACAACCTGTGTTTTGTGATGAATTTCATCACTCCTAATGACGCCTGGAGCATCCCCGCGGATCCCTCCCAACGTTTCCTGTGATTTGGAGCTGCCACGCATGGGGATGTTATTGATTCAGCCAGAAAATATTGGTTCAGCCAGAAAATATTGATTCAGCCGGAAAATTGGCCTGTGAGAATCGAATTGGCATGTCCAGGATGTATTTTTAAAGGGGGGAAAAAATCTCCCAGAGACCCAATTCCGAAGGTATAAATTAGAACTTTAATAAAGGCAGGAAACAGGACACCCCAATGCACGTTTTTGGAGTGTTACATAAGAGTGGGGCGTAGCAAAGTGCTGTTAATATTGAAATAATAAATCTCTTTGTGCCCGAAAATATTTAATAAGTCTTAATGAAGGCTTTGATATTCCAAATTTAGAGAAAGGCCCAGAACTCCTGACGTGCTGCCTGTCATTATCCTTCCTCAGGATGGGAGTAAACAGAAAAACAGGGTTTGGAGGTGAAGGTCACCCCAGCATTATTCACCTTCATTAGGGCAAAATTAAACACCTCAACAATATGAAGAAGAATTTACATTAAACCATATTTGGAATTTGGGGGGTTTCTTGGGGAAACTGTGGTCGTTACAGAGGTAAAGACCTGGGGCTTTTTATCTTTTCCCTGGGTTTTTTATCTTTCTAATTGTTAGGAATCCGTGAGGGAATCGTTTTGTGATCGAAGGGAAAACAAACACCAAGCAGATCTTTTTGGAGCCAGGGAAATTCACCTTGCTTGGGCTGGCTCTGCAGGAAATTCAGTTCCCGAGTGGATTTCATAAAACATGCCTGGAGATTTCAAATACCATAAAATAAACCTGGAGATTTCAAATGTGGTTATTGCTGCTCGAAATAATTGAGATTTCTTGGGGATTTCTACCTGCTCTGAGGTTCATTTAAGTCATTGATGTCTGGCTTTATTCAAATGTATTTCCAGTCTTACACGGAAAAGGATCCCCATTTCTTTCTACAATTTTGGAGTTTGTTGAAGCTGGGTCGAATTACTTAATAATAATTTTTATATACAAATACAAATAAAAAAGAAAAAATATATAAATACAAATTAAATATATAGAAAGTAAATGTGAATATAAATAAATAAAGATATAAATTACATATATATATATATATATTATGATAATATAAATATTCTGGCCTGAAAACGCGATTTTGAAATAGACCCAAACAATAAATTATTCCCAGGCATTTTCATTTTGAAAAACAATTGAAATTCCTTCTCCCTAAATGAATCCAGGGTCATTGCAGGTTTCACATATTACCATTTGTCCATTCATCCCAAATTGGGACTGCCAGCATCCATTAATTCTGCTCTCAATATCCTTCCTTCCTTTTCCTGCTGCAACTCAGATTTCGCCACCCTCACTCCCCGTTTGTAATTGAGCCTGGACATGAAAGGAAGGAGCAGCACGAATCATCCCTGTGGCAGCCCTGGGAGCTGAGTAAGGATCCCAAAGCGAGGAAAACAACCCCATCAGCTGCGGGGTGACGTGCGGGGCGAGTTTGGGCCGCGGTGAGAAGGAGTTTCAAGCACCACAGGCTGGGGGAGATAAATGTATAAAAGGGATCCGAGTCCACGGCTCCACACTCCTGCCTTCAGCCTCGGCTCCTGCTCAGCTCGGTAAGTCGGGCTTAAGGGGCTTGGCTGCTGGGTTGCTGCTGGGTTTTGCCCTAGCGGGGTAAGGGTGGGAGCTAAACTTGAAAATTGTGGTTTAGAAGGGATTTCGTGGCTGTGCAGTTTGGGGTATTTGTTAAATAAAAGGTATTAATCCATATTTTTAAGAGATATGTACCTTTTTTTCTTTTATATATATATATATATATATATATAAATGTATTTAAAATAGATTTAGAATTACATGTATTTATATATATATATATATATATATGTATGTATATATATATGTATAAATATGGGTTAATACTCAATATTTAACAAATATCCTGAAGTGCATGGCCATGAAATCATGTATATATGGGTAAATATATCACTTTATACTATGGGTAAATATATATATGTATATGTATATGTATATGTATATGTATATGTATATGTATATGTATATGTATATAAAATTAATTGTTAATTTCTACATTTAGTAAATATAGAAATTTAGTGTATCTAGGCCTCCCCTATGGGAAAAACGTTATTAGAGGATATTATGGGTTATTTCAGGATTTATTGCTAATTGGCTATGCCAGGGGAAGTTCAGGTGGGAATACAGGCCAAGGTTCTTCCTGCAGAGGGTGGCCTTGGACAAGGAGGTTCCATGGGCTCATCCTTCTCTCCTCTTTTCCCTGTTTTCCATCCTCTCACGGGGCTCCCAAAAGCAGCAAATTCCTGCTGGATCCATCTCTGAGCTCGCCTTTCAAACTGCTCCACATGAGAGGAGGCCCTAAATTCAGGATATTCCAAGGATTCTGCATCCCTGGAAGAGTCCAAGGCCAGCTTGGAGCCCCCTGGGCTGGAGGAAGGTTAGGGTTGGGGCTAAGGTTAAGATTAAGGTTACGGTTACGGTTACGGTTACGGTTACGGTTAAGGTTAAGGTTAAGGTTAGTGTTAGTGTTAGGGTTAGGGTCAGGGTTAGGGTTAGGGTTAGGGTTAGGGTTAGGGTTAGGGTTAGGGTTAGGGTTAGGGATAGGGTTAGGGTAAAGGTTAGGATTAGGGTTAAGGTAAAATTTAGGTTTAGGGTTAAGGTTAAGTTTAGGAATAAGGTTAGTGTTTGGGTTAGGGTTAAGGTTAGGGCTAAGGTTTGGTTTAAGTTTAGGTTTCAGCTTAATGCCCCCTGTCGCTCACTGTTCAGGGGTAGGACAAGATGATCTTTAATCCTCATCCAACACTAACCATGGCCCAACTCTCCCATTCCCCTTTTCCTCCCTTCCAGCCTCGCCTCCTCTCCAGCCCCAAGATGACTTTCTGCTACCAGCGGCAGTGTGAGGATTCCTGCTACTCCCCCTGCAGCTACGGCACCGTCTGCAGCTCGCGCAGCTTCGACTGCGGCAGCCCCTGCGGCTACCAGGGCTACTACGGGAGGCTCTGCGGCTACCGCGAGTGCTGCCCCAGCTTCAGCCCCCGCTACTGCTCCCCCTACTCCTCCCGCTACTTCCAGAGATACTCCTACGGCAGCTGCTACCCCTGCTACCAGTGCTGAGCCCAGCCAGGCAGGGAAAACCCCTAAACCTGCCTTGAAGTCTCCTGCCTGCATTGATTTTACTCCTGGCCGCATTGATTTTACTCCTGGGTGGATTTTGCTCCTAGGTGGATTTTGCTCCTAGGTGGATTTTGCTCTGGCTCAACTCCGCTTCCCTGAGGGTTTGGGGTCTCTTCCATGATGTTACTCTGATGAATTCGCTTTTTTTTTGCTGTTCCTTCTCTTTCGGGATGAGGTTTTTGTGTGTCCCGAGGAGCTGGAGCCTGGTCTGGCTGTGCTGACAGCTCTGCTCCTCTCCTACACCAGCTTTACTCCCCAAACCTCTGCTCTGGGGAGTAGCTACTCCTTAGTGTATGATAATGTGAACCTCCTGTGCTACTACAAGCTGTAACTTCTTACTCTCATTAAAAGATCTTGCATCACACTGCTGCCTTCTGTTGTGTTTTAATGTTCTTTTTGATATTGTATTTGACTTTGCTAATTAATTATTTTGCACACATAGAAAAGAAATCAAAAAGAGGCACCAGTTCCTCAGATCTGCCGTTTTTTGGCAGAATTTGAGGCGGCTGAGGGCACACCTCGATTTCTGCTCCAAAATTCACATTTGCCATGATTCAACCCCTCCCCTTTTCCACCACCAACATTCCTGTTTCCAAAGCACTGACTAAAAAATGTGACGATTTAGGAAAAATTAATCAGGACATTTCCAGCCCAAGTTCTGCCTCACAGGAAGAATCCAGTTTTGGCAGGGATTTCCAGCAGGAATTGTCACCCCACAGCCCCGGAGTGCAGGTAGGAGGAGGAATTCCCTCCCCAAACCCCCAAACCCCAAATCCCCAAAGTCCTGTCGTGGCTGAGATGGAGATAAAATACAAAATACAAAGCAACACTCCATTTTCAAAAGCCCTCAAACCATTTTTATTCTAGCATGAATGCTTTTTATCCATTCTTACAAAGCTCATAAATTTACACTTTCCTCATTGGTCAGGAAAGACAAAATGTTTATTGGAACAGGCAGTTGCAGGTTTCTCTTATTTCTCCTTTTTTCTTTCTTGGTTTCTCTGTCAACAACCTTGGTAGGAAATCCTTTCAGAGGTGAACATGATCCTCTTCTCAAACTTCTCTCTGGCTCACAGAAGTCGCTGTAAAACCTCTCCCACAAATCCACAAATCCCCAAATCCCCAAATCCCTGACGGGAGCTCGGGCTCTGCTCCCCCTCAAGCTGTGCCAGGGTGGGAAATTTGGGAAAATTCCTCCTGGAAAGGGCAGCCAGGCCTGGGAAGGGGCTCAGGGAGGGTTGATCCCCATCCCTGGAGGTGTCTGAGGAATTCCTGGAACACAGCTTGGCTTTGATCCTGGAGGCTTCCCCAACCTCGGGGATCCCGGAATTCCGGCTTTTCCTTTTTCTGCCGGAGCTCAGATCTGATAAAACAGGCTAAAAATGCAAACCAACGTTTCCCTCCGCTGGTCAGGACGTGCAAATTCAGAGGCTGAAGGGATTAATTTCTTATTTAAACTCGCTGTGGTTAAGGCCTGAATTTGGTTTAGAAGTTTAAAAGGAGCTAAGATTTGGTGGAGTAGAAAATAAACTTTCCTGTTGCAGAGTTTGAAAGCGATTGGAATTGATTTGTTTTTTCGGAATGCATTTTTTCAAAATGTTCAGACTTAAATTTTGTATGGAATATTAATTAAAAAAAAAAAAAAGCACTGAAGTTTCCTGGGGATGAGCAGGTTTTAACCCATCCCATGAATCAGAGCCCTTCATTAAACGCCTCCATTTATTATTCCCCAGGAATTTCACTCCATCTTTCTCTAATTAATAAAAGGTTCTATAAATTAGATTTCCACCTAATGACCGAATTCTTTCTTGAGTTCTTCTCCGTGTTTTTAAGCACAGAAGCAAATCTTTGCTTCTGCAGGAATTTTGCAATTTCAGGGTTCTGGACACCCAAATTTTGCATGAATTTGGATCATTGAAGGGATTTTGGAAAATGTTCTGCATTTGCTGAACTTCCCAGGGCAATTCTGGGCCCTTCAGTGTCCCTCGGCCCTTTGGGAGATGCTTTGGTCACTCAGAAATTATCTGACCAATGTAAACATCAACAAAATTAAATTTATTTGCTCGTGTCACACCTTCAATTAAAATAATTGGTTTCCTCTCCATCAGGGGTCGGTCATTAATCTATTCTCAGCTCAACCTGGCAACACAAAAAACCCACAATTTTTTTTGTGTTAAAAACTTTTTTGGCTCCTCCTCAGCTTTAGTGATGCAATCCAGATTTCAGAATGGGCAAGGGAATTTATAGGAGTTAAAATGATGAAATTATTTTTACACCATCTTATTAATGCTGATTTTCAGCCTTCCCAGCACAAATCAAGTGGCTTTTTTTAAAATTCAGCAAATACCTCCCTGTGTGACCTTCCCCCGCCGTGAGCCAAGCCTCATTTGCATATTAAATGAGGATAATGACAGACATTGGGGAAGTGCTGAGCCTCATCAGAATTTCTGGTATCAGCGCCCTCCCAAAACAGTCATTAGAGTTCCTTTGGCAATGCCTGGATTATTTCAACCCTCCCGGTTTAAATTCCTCGAGTATCACAAGCAGAGCAGGGGAAGGGAGCCCTGGGGGACAAGGGAGGTTTTTCCTTCTTTAAATTATTTATATTTATTTATAATTCCTGCCGTCCCCTGGAGCAGAGGGACAGAGATCCGGCTGGAAAATGCCACCACAGCAGGTCTGGGAGCGATTCCTGCCTCAGGAAAATCCCTCTCGAGGGGAACGTCCAACCCACCTGAGGCAGAAAAATAATTTGATAATTTTAACTCCTGTGAGTTTTGGAGACCTGGATTTCATCCCTAAAGCTGAAGAGGACCCCAGCATTTTTTTTTTTAAGGTGAAATATAAGATCTTTGGCTCGTTATTATGGATATGGAACCGCGGAATGGGTTGGGTTGGAAGGACCACACTTCCCGTTGTCCCAGGTTCTCCAAGCCCTGTCCAGCCTGGTCTGGGATGGGAAATCCATGGAATAACCTGGGACCCTCACAGGGAACAATTCCTTCCCAAATTCTCCCTCAATCCCCCTGACCCCATTCCCTGTGTCCTGTCCCAGCAGTTCCTGAGGAAAAGTCCCTCTCCAGCTTCCCTCAGATCCTGGAGGGGCTCTGGGGTCTCCACAGGCTCAGCATTCCCAACATTCCCAACATTCCCAACCTGGATCCATCAGGAAGGGGCTCCAGTCCCTCTATCAAATTGGTGGTCTCCTCTGGGCTTGCTCCAACAATTCCACGTCCCTTTTATTTTGGGAGCACCAGAACCTGCACAGAATTCCCGGTGGGATCCCACCAGAGAGAGCAGAGGGGGAGAAGTCCCCTCCTGACCCCCCCTGCCCATGGATGCAGCCCAGGACAGGGAGGGATTCTGGCCAGCTCATGCCCATGGATCCCATATATAAACCCTATAAATATCAGACATATGAATGACATCACAAAACACTGACTCAAGTGAGTTTTTCCAATAATTTCATCTGGGAAAAAAAAAAAAAAAGGAAAAAATAAAACCCAAAACCCTCACACCATAAAAATTAACCACATTTCTTAGATGCTGCTTTAATTGATCCCGTGCCTCGGCCTGCACCTCTCCTAGGACAAATTATAGGCAGGAGAGGAACCTAAAAGAATCAATGGAACTCCTGTTATTAATTGTGACGGAAATCCCGCAGCGCTCGGGGTGATTCTCCTCCGCTCCCCAGCTGTTTTACGTCACCCCAAAATGTGCAGTGCCCACCTCCCTGGTGGGGCCACGAGGTGAAGAACCAACCCCTGGCTCGGCAGCTGACCAGGAATTGGGGCTGGAGCTGTTCTGTGTAGCCTCCAGCCCCATTCCCGGCTGTCCTCCGGGTGCTTTCCCAGAAACCCCTCTGTCCTGGAAAGTCTGGAGATGAAAGAATCTCCCGGGCTGTAATCACAGTGCCCAACCCCAGGAATTCCAAAATTGACCTAAATGCGGAGGAAAGCAATTATAGCAATTGGGCTGCTGATGTACTTCCCAAATTTGTCCCATGACTAAGGGGAGCTCTCGGGGAACTGCTCCGGCCTCCACAATGGGAATATAAAAATGGTCCCAACCCCGGCGCTCCTCACACGGCTCCTCTTGGTTTGCTCTTCCCACTGAACTTGGTAAGTCCAGATCCTGTTCTCCTGGAGACTCCTTGAATCTGGGGGGGAAATCCTTTGCTCGTGGGTGTTTTCTAGTGGATGCTTTCAATCTGGGGGGATCAATGCATGGACATTCCCACGGAATGGGAAAGATGGGAAGCTGAGTTTAATCTGGGGGACATTTCCGTGTCTTTGGGAAGATGGGAAGCTGAGTTAGAAGTTCTGGGTTTCTTTTTTTCCAGTGGTGACACCTGGAAATTTCAGGCCTGGTTGAGCAAGGAGGAAATGGCTTTTTGTGGCGGGATGTTGCAATGGGGAATATGGAAAAGTCCCAGAAATTGTTTTTGTCCCTCTGGAGTCCCTGGGGCAGCTCTGAGCTGCAGGGTTTAAACCTTCCCTGTCTAGCAGAGTGTCCTTGCTAGAACTGGCACTAACAAAGCCGGTGTTGCCCAGGAGAAGGAATTGTTTATGTGCCAAGATTAAAAGCAGACAGGGAGGCTGGAGACTTAATGAACTCCTTGAGCTGTGCATTTCCAAGAACTCTGGAGAACACCGGGAGGGATTCGAGTCAGACACTGGGACTCCCTCACTGGAGGTAAATCCCTGAGATGGGATTTACCTCAGCTGCCTGTCCTGGGAGCTTGGACACCAAACAAATCCCTTCTTCAGGAAGGTTTTCTCTTCTTGGAAAGGGTTTTCAGGATTTGGAAGGGAGGCTTGGAGTCCCCATCCCAAGGAAGGACTGGACATGACACTCAGAGCTCTGAGCTGGGGATTGGTGCAGGGTGGACTCGATCTTGGAGGTCTTTTCCAAACTCAATGATCTTGGGATGCTGGGGTTCTGGAATCCTGGGATTCTGGGGTTCTGGAATCTGGAGTTTCTGGGGTTCTGGGATCCAGGGATTCTGGAATCCTGGGATCCTTGGGTTCTGGAATCCAGGGATTCTGGGGTTCTGGAATCCTGAGATTCTGGGGTTCTGGGATCCAGGGATTCTGGGGTTCTGGAATCCTGAGATTCCAGGATCCAGGGATTCTGGGATCCTGGGGTTCTGGAATCCTGGGATTCTGAGATCCAGGGATTCTGGAATTCTGGGATCTTGGGATTCTGGGAAGTCTATGACATGAAAATCCCACACAAACCTGAGGGATCCACTCAACATTTCCCCCCAACCGCACCTCGCCCACACCACGACTCTGCCCTTTACCAAACCCCTTTTTCTCCCCCTTTTTCTCCCTCCCTGTCCCAGGCTCACCTCCACCCCTGCACCCCACCATGTCCTGCTGCTACTCCCCGCGCTGCTACACCCTCTGCTGCTCCCCCTGCTACCGCACCTACACCCGCAGCTACAGCTGCAACCCCTGCATCACCCGCACGCTGAGCTGCTGCCGCCGCTCCTACGGCAGCTGCTGCTCCTCCCGGCGCTGCACCACGCGCTACTACTACCCCTCGTGCTGCTCCTACTCCTGCTGCTACCCCTGCTGCTGATCCCAGGGGAAAATCCCACCGACGGACCCGCGCCCACGGAAGACGAACGGATGAGCCCGCTGTTGACGCTCGCACAAGCGCGAAGCCCCCGCGGTGAAGTCACCACGAGTGGGGGCTTTGCTGTGCTCTGAAACCTCTTGGAGTTTCTGGGTTTTGTTGTTGTCTCTGTCTCCTCCTTCCTGCCTTTCTAAACTCTCCTGATATTTAAAGCCTCCCACGGCCCCTTCAGCAACGGGAGGGGCGATGTGTAATTCATGTGAAACTTCTTGGAGTTGCTGCAATGGGACTGGAGGACCTCTGTGAAGTTAGATTTGGTGTCATCTGCATTTTCAATAAGCACTTCCAGCACGGCTCTGCAGCCCTGGGTGAGGGAGCCTTACGGCTGTCTCGCCTTTGATCTGCCTTTACGCGGACCTGAAGGATGAACAACACAACTTCAGCAAAAAGGAATGTTCTGGAAGAGCGGTGAATCATCTCCCAGAGCTGCCTCCAGCATCTCAAAACTATAATCTTTCTGTATCTGTGCCAGCTCTTTTTCTTGTTCTATTAAATACTTTCTGCATTTGAAAAAAAACCAAACTTCGGAAGGTCCGGTTGTTTTCTTGGTTTGGGTGGATATTCTTGTCCTTGGTTTGGGTGGATATTCTGGGAGCTGTGGAATTCTGAAGGGACTTTCTGGACTCGAATCCTTGTCCAGCTCTGGGTGCCTCAATGCAAGGGGGCATTGAGGGGCTGGAGAATGTCCAGGGAAGGGAAAGGGGTTGGAGCAGCTGGAGAAGCTGGAGAATTCTGAGAGGGGCTCAGCCTGGAGAAAAGGGGGATCCAGGGGGAATTTTTGGCACTTTCAGGGAGAATTCAGGATCTGATCCCAGGAAACAGACACAGGACAAGGGGAAATGGCCTCAAGCTGGGCCAGGGGAGGTTCAGGTTGGACACAAGGAGAAATTTCCTCCTGGTCAGGTCTTGGAAGGGGCTGCCCAGGAGGAATGGGGACATTTCAATTGGTTTTTTGTCTTTAGGAGTGTTTGCCTTCCCCCCACACACACTTCCCCCCCAATTTTCTGGCTTTTAGTGCTTGGATTTAGGGCGTTACTTTAAGTACACCCATAGAAATGGATTTTATTCAGCTCAAATGGATTTTCTTCCATTCTGTGTGGAAGATCAAGGTGGTGGTTTGAGTTTTCCAGGCCAACATCCACACAAGCAAAGTCACCACTGTTCCCTCTTTTTCATCATTTTGTCTTCCAATCCTTTTGCTGCGAAGGATTTCATATTTGTGTGTCCTCCACCCAATTTCTGTTGTTAATTTGAATTTAAAGTAAGCATAAAAAAAGAGCAAACAGGATGCTGAGGCTTCCTCAGGATTTTGGATACCAAAGACTTCAAGCTGTTTGAAAAACTTAAATGACAAATAAACCCAGAAATGCTGAATTGATGCAGAAAAAAAAACTTTAATAGAATGAAACACAGAGATACCTTTAAAGGGATACAGAACGGAAAGACCACACTCCCAAAGTCACATGACACCCACATCATCCAGTCAGAGGGAACATTTTGCACAGCACTGCCAAAACACACGGAATTTGGTTTGCTTGGAGGATTGAGGAGAAGTTCTGGGTTGAGAGGAGGGCTGGGGCAACGGGATGAAGGCGAATCACCGCCAGCCCTTCAGCAGCAGCGCAGAGCTCTCGGAGCACCCCGGCCATGCCTCTTGCGCCCAAAACTCTGCCCAGCCATGGTCTCCACTGCCGGACACTCCATCGATCCCACCAAACCCGGGCTGGGTTTCGGGGCGGCTCCCTCCGGCTTTAGCAGCTGTAGCAGCCCCCGTAGCCGAACCTTTGGCCGTAGCGGGAGCCGAAGGGGAACCCGTAGCGGCCGGAGTAGAACCCGGGGTATCCAAAGCAGTCCCCGGAGCCGTAGAAGCCCCGGTAGCCCCCATAGAGCCCCCCGGAGCCATAGCAGTCCCCGGAGCCGAGGATGCCCCGGTAGCCGTACAAGCTGCCGTAGCCGTAGCGGTCCCCGAAGCCGTAGAGGCCGCGGGAGCCGTAGAGGCTCCCGTAGCCCCGGTAGCCACAGGGGCTCCCGCAGTCGTAGCCCCGGTAGCCGTAGAGGCTCCCGTAGTTGCAGGAGGAGTAGCAGTCGTCGTCGCACTGGCCTTGGAGGAAAGTCATCTTTGGGAGATGGAGGTAAAACCTGCGGCGGGGAGGAAAGGAAGAGTGGTGAATACTCCGAGGGGTAGCAGAGAGATCAGAGCGCGAAATCTTCCTCACCGGTCCCGTGAGAACAAGGGCAGAGGAAAAATTAAGCTGCTCCTTAATGCCCTCTTTGTATAATCTGCTTATTTACCCACTGCCTTCAATGATATTATATTCTATATATTCTCATTATATTCTATATTCTCATTTACCCACTGCCTTCAATTATATTACATTCAAATGATTTTATATTCTATATTCATGTACACTCAGTATATTCGTAATAAATTATTTCTCTATTCCTGGCATTGGTGAAACCCCTGATGAGATCAGTGGCCACAGATCAAAACCTTGCTGCTGCTTCAGGGTTTTTTCTGATGGAACCTGGATAGGAATTAGCAATCCTAATTGTATTTTAGGATATCAGCTTTTCATGGAGCTCTGCATTCCTGACTCCATCAGGAAGGTCTTCCCAGAATTCTCCTGTGATAATACCCCTCAGGTTTTGGCTCCATCACCCTAAGACCCATTTCAGTACTTCCCACCCATTTTAATTTGCACCTGCATATACTGAGAGCCCACAGAAGAAAGCATGCAGCGTGGACACACATGAGAACATTTGTGTGGCCAGACAGATCCTAAATCCCACTTAAAATAGGAGATTTAGGGAAAAACCCACAAAGAGTCATGGTGGGGAAACCCTTTCCTACGTCTGCTGTCCTGAAATTGCCTTATCAGGGAACCCAGGTACCAACAGGACCAGGAAAATTCCACCTGCAGCTTTAAAAGTCGAACCCAGCAAGCCCAGATAAAAGGAACAGCAAAACCTGACAGTTCAGAGGAGCCACAACCCCAAGAGAAATTCTGAAAGGAAAATTCCCAGTCCCGGGGGAGAAAGGAGGAAAAGCCTACCGAGTTCACAGGGAGGAGAAGGCAGGAGAGCTGATGAGGAGCCCTGAGCTCCGAGCCCTTTTTATACTCCAGCTTTGCCCTCCTGGCTTATCTCAGACGCCCTGTGGATTCAAAAGGTTTGGAGCCCTACTGGTTGGCAAACAAATTTGCCTGTACACGTCATATCTTCAATTAATGTAATTTTCCTCATTGTTTGGGATTATTAGTGTGTTCCCGTATGTCCCACGTATTACAGGTTTCTTTCATCTTAACATTTTCTGGGCCAGCAACATTCCTGATACCATTTTATTGCCCCTGTTGTCAAATCTGAATTTTTTTTTTTTTTGGTATTAAAAAAAAGCCTTTTGTGATTTCTCAAGGTCACTGGAGAGAGAGAAATTTTCAGTAAAAAAAGGAAAACTTTCCCACATGTTTAAAAAAAGGAAAACTTTCCCACATGTTTAAAAGTATTTGTGTTCAGTAGAAAGATACACAATGGGGTTTTATCGAAAGGAAATGCAAATGTAGGGATTTTACATTAATCCTCATCAACTTCGGGAAAAAGGAACAGAACTATAAGTAAATCTCAATTCCAAAGTGCTCCTGAATCAAAGCCATGCTGCTGCAGGAGCAGGAAGAATGTTTTTAACAAAAATCCATCTGCATTTTTTTTTTGCAGTGTCATTCACTGGAGGGCTTGACCCCAGTTCAACAGAGCAAAGTGGAGAATTCAAACCTCAGTTTGATCTGAAAATAAAGAAATCATCAGGAAGAGCACTAAAAGAGCATTAAATGAACATAAAAGAACTCTGCTGGTATTTTTTCCACAAAGAATCACCACGTGTAAGAGTTGTGATAGGGAGGAACTCTGCAGTTTACGGCAGAACTCCTTGGGTGACCTTCACCTAATTTCTGGCATTAATTTGAATATAAAATAAGCGTAATAATGAGCAAGCAGGATGTTGAGGCTTCCTCCGAATTTTGAATACCAAAGCACTTCATAAACACTCATTAATGTTTTCAATTTGCAAAGTGTTGCTGGATTTAAATATTAATAGTTTGGCACCAAAAGACACCTCCAGATTTAATAATATGGTCACTCTTCAAGGTCTTTGCTTCCTGATCCATTAAAGTGATGCTCTTCCATGAAAGTCAAAAAAAAAAAATCCAAAAAAAATCACTTAAAATTGGAAGGAATATTTGGGGACGACCACAAAACGTCTTTGGGTTGTTGTTGGAGAAGCTGGGGTGCAAACCCAGTGGGAGATTCCACCGGGAAGGTCATGGAGATGCTGAGTGGAGGCTCCTCCATCCTCAGCGCACCAGAGCGAAACCTTTCTCTTTGTCGTCCGCCAGCGGCACTGGAGGCGCCGGCGCCAAGGCGCCGGACCACCTACGAGGCTTAATGGTCTGAATATTTTCCCAAATAAATATCTCACCAAATTAATAAGTATCTCCCCCAATTAATAAATATCTCTTCAAGTATCTCCCCATTTGGCCACAAGGAATTCAGGGCAATCTTCCTAGAAATGCTTTAAGATTAAAGAAATTCTAAAGGGTTTACGTTGGCGCCGCGACGCCAAGAACGGAAAATATGAAAATGGTCTTGACGTAGGTTGGAGGAATAAGGGGTGGGATGACCCACTTTGGACGGTATAAAAACCGGACCCCTGACTCCGAAAAGTCATCCGCTCCTCTCCACTTCTCCTCTCAACTTCTCTCGCTGAAGCAGAGGTAAGAATTGGCTCTACTCTCCCATGCTTATGCTTCTCTATATATTTCTTTATACATTTATATATAAAAATATGAATATGGATATTAATATGAATATATATTAAATGTATTGTGGTTATTTATTTATTTATTTAATAGGTACTGCTGTGTTCTGCATGTACTTATATAGCATATAAGTACAAACCTGTGTGTATGTGCAGGTACAGGCATTCTGTAGGAAATTTCTTGGCGTTTTAGAGCGGCCGCCAAGCGCAAAATTCCCTGCAATCTCAAGGAATTTTGCTCTTCCACTCAAGGCTTTTTTCTCTTCTTTCCTGTGCATTTTTAAATATTAGGCCCTAAAGAGTTTAAGACTGGAAATTTGCTACCACAGTCTTGTAGTAAAAAGTAATTTTCAGTTCTGGGTTATATTTATTGTGCTTTTCTTTTATTTATTACATTTCTCTGATTTCTGGGGCAGGAAACCTCAACTCTCAGCTGGCAAAACCCTCATTCGCTACGTTTAGTCAGCAGTTTCCAAAAGTTGACAGGGAGAAAAAAGCCAAGTTGTTTGGGATTGAGGAGATTACAAAAATAAATGAGTTAATTAAGAGGGTGAAACCGAAGCGCAGGAGGTACCGAGTCAGAGCCTTTGCTCTGCCCTCAGCAGCCCATAAAATTTGTTTCTGGGTGTGTGTTCCAGACTCTCCAAATCAACAAGGATGAATTCCTTCAAGGATTGCTGTGACAACGCCTGCTGTGCCCAGGGCGGCAATGACAACTTTGGTGGCTTTGGCGGCTCCAACATGCGGCCCAGGCGCTCCTTCAGCTTCTACCGGGACCAGTGCCAAGATGTGCCCCCGTCCGGCTTCAGGAACGTCGGGAACTTCTTCCACCCCTCCGGGAACATCCGTGGCACCGTCTACGCCAACCTGAACGGCGACATCGTTGGGAAGCTCTCCGGGAGGATCGAGGGGCTCCCCGGGCTCCTGGGTTGCGTGGGCAACCTGGGTAACTTCGGAAACCTGGGATTAAGCCTCCCCTTCTCTGTCCAGTTTGGGGACAGAACCCTCTGAGCTGTTCCCAGCAGGAGCAGCGTTAGGACGGAATGCAGGACACGGATTCACGGCTTTGGTTACGGTGCTGAGAAACGCCGAGCGCTCGCGCCTCCGACTCCGGGGGATGTGTGGGCGCCAAGCTTTGTAGAACACTCCATGTAACCCTCTGTAGGATTTTCTGTCTCTCCAGCCGTCCCTCTCAAAGGGCTGAGGCACTTTTAGGGCACTTTGGTGGAATGGAAAGAGACTTTTGGGTGTGAGGAAAGCACCTTTTAAGTTCATCCACAGGGACTTTGTGTTGCCACAGTAGTGGGAGTTTCTATAACAAAGTCCACTTTGTTCGACCCTGACCAAAGGTGACTTTGAGCAGAAGAGCTCCTGTTCTCCGTCCCTGCTGCGCCTCACTTGACAGTGAACATGAAAAAGGAGACACATTTGGACTGGCAAGCTCCACCATTTCCACAAGGAAAAACATCCCCCAACATCGGGAATGCTCTGCTCGCCAAAGCCCCTTCTGTATCTCTGCTGTATCTCTGTTCCTCACTGCTTCTCATTTCCATTAAAATTAGAATCTGGTTAGAAGCTTAAAAATGTCTGCTCTGTTTTGTTTGGGCACTTTAAAGGGACCCCCAGCCACCCCGGGAGCCCTGCAATGAGAGGGCAGGCCCGACTCCGGATGTTAGGGACTGTCACCTCATCTCCATCTCAATGGCTCCCGCCCTGACTCATTTCCCCCAGCAGAAGGAGAAACCTTAACTAACCCTTGACTTCGGGTTTACCCAAATGTTTCACCAGAAAGAGGCATGGCTCAGTTGGTTTTGCCCCCAGAGAGGCTCCTGGGCCAAAGCTGGGGTCTGTGCTTGGGCAATAGATGACAAAAAGGAGAGATTGAGGGGGATCTCATGGTCGTCCAAGGCAGGACATCGGTGATGCTCCAGGTTAAAGCCACCCAAGAGGAAAGACCAAAGGCAGCCAAGCCATGGCCAGATGCTGGAGGGTTCAGCTCCTCTGCAGATGGAGCAGCCGGTTCTTCAGGGAGCTCCTGCCAGCCCCTGCCACGCTCCCACAGGAGCACTGGTTTGGGTTTGGCATGCTAAAGATGATTTAGGTCCAAAACTTTAAAGATTATTTAGATTTAGAAAGCTAATGATGTTCTAGGTCTAAAATATGAAATATTATTTAGATTTAGAATCATTAAGAGTATTTAGATTTCGAATAAGGATTATTTAGATGTAGAACATTAAAAATTATTTCAGTTTTGAATATTAAAGATGATTTGGGTTTAGAATACTAGAGATGATAGGTGTTTCAACAAGCAGAGCCCAGGCAGAGCTGCCTGGATCCACTGTGAGCCCAGTTCCACATCAGAGAGCTCAGCAGGAGTCACAACTGTCATTGCAGGAGTGACTTTGAGGGGTCACCTCTGGGCTGATTTCCAGAGATAGCCATGGCCACCCTTCCTCTTCCATGGTGGCCTCCTGCAGAAGCATTTCTGCGTTTCCCAGCTCTCAGGAGGAAGGGCTCAAGAAAATAATTAAGGGAGGAAGTTGGAGAAGCCATTCCATGGGCAGAAAACCAGGACTGGTCAGCAGAAACGCTGATCCTCCAGCCCAACATCCATTTCTTTCCATGGTGATTTCCCCAAAACTCTGACCTGGAGCCCGTTCCAAGGAGCAGAGCTGAGCTCCAGAGCTCCATTTCCTTGTCTGGGCAGGAGCAGCCCCGGCCAAGAGCGAGGTCTGGTCTGATTCCTCGGTGCCCCAATTTGAGCAGGACAGCCCCAGATGGGGGTGCCTCGGGAAGGGGGGGGTCAGGGAGGAGCCTGCCCCCAAGCAAAACACGTTCCCAGTAAATCAGGGCAGCCCTTTGAAAGTGGCAAAGCCTTTAAGAGAGGTTTTGCAACCCTCCTGCTGCCAGCAGAGAAATGGGCTGGGTTCCCCAGGGAAAGCATTGGGAAATGGTGGAGTCTCCCAGCATGGTAAGCTCAGCTTATCTCCCTGGGGTGCCTCAGGCACACAAAAGCTTCTCCTGCCTGCACAGAGAGTGGGGAAGGGTTTGGACAGCCTTGCACAGGAGAAGAGATGGAATAAAGATTTGGGTGAAATTCTGAGTCCTTTGGTCGCACTTAACCTCCATCCCCGCCCAAGTTTGGCAGCACAGCTCCATTTGTGATGTCCTTGCCTTCTGAATTCCCCCTGGGATCATTCCTAAGGCACTTTCTCTGGGGACAGGACCCACACGTGGTGATTTCCTGCCAGTCCCAGCCCTGTCACCTGCCGTCACCTCCCGCCACAACGCTAACCTGGAGCCACCTGGCTCCCACCTCACTTCCCCGTCCTGCTTTGAATGTCGCGGCTCTGAGGGCGTCCCTCAGCTCCGGGGATCCAGGGCACCTCCAGGATCTCCTCCTCTGCTGCAGGTCACCCTTCTGGAGGCACTGGAGTGCCAAATTCCTCACCCCAGATGCTCCTGTCGCAGGAGTCACCACCAAGCGGGGACGGGACGTTTCCTCGCCTGCTCATTCCGGCTCGTCAGGAGACGTCAGGAAGTTCCAGATCATCCTGGAACTGCAGCCCAGACCCCTCCCAACACCAAGGCTCATTTTCCATGGCTCTGTCCTGATGTCTCAGGAACATCTGGGGCGCTTCCAGGGGTGGGGAATCCTTGGAACATCCTGTGCCGGGGCCTCACATGGAAGAACTTCCCAATATCCAACCTAAATTTCTCCTTTTTTCGGTCTGAACCGATTCCCCCTTTCCTGTTGCTCCAGTTTCCAACCATCAGCTCCTCCACAGCCTCTTTGATCTCTCTCAGATCCTAAACCCTGAATTCTTTCGTGTCCTGAGGAAAGGAAAAGTGGGATGGGGAGAGGAATTTGCGGCCTGGCTGCGATATTATCATAACAGGCGACAGGCGGGTGATTTAAATAACTGAAAACCAATTCCTTTGAATCCATTCCAACTCGGGAATGTATTCACTGGGGAATTATACATTTAAATGTTCTCTTGGGAACATTTAATGCCGCAGGAGCTGCCTCCAGCACCAAGATTCCCTGTGAGGCTTAGGATCTTCCCTAGAGACTAAACCCGTCCCAAATGAGAAGCTGGGCGTGAGATTATCACCCAAGCTAGACTAAATTTTCAAATTATTTGTTAAAGAGTGCAGCCTTTTAGGAGAAGGGAAAGTGGGGCATGGAACAGGAAAAAAAAATGGCAATGAGAGAAAAAAGAATTTCAAAATTTGCCATATTTAAATGGATGTTAACCCATAATTAACATTAAGCTGAATAATTAGGCTCAATAATGAACCTAAGAGATATTAGCAAATGCTTCAATCTTAAAAAGGCATTGAATCTTCGTGAGACACCTGATATCTTTAGTCCTCTGAAAGGACACTTCAAACCGAGGGCTTTTATAGCAAAAAGAATGAAAATGCATCAAAAACAGTTCCATCAAAACCCACTGGCAGAATTCCATCATTTCACTGATTTTTCTGGTTTGTGGTAACCACAGATCTCAATTTAGGCTGTGAAAGAACATCTTGAGAGGTGTGAATAACCTGCAGATCCTTTCCAAATGCTCCCAACAACAAAGCCTTTTGAGGTTTGGTGGATTTTTGCCTGGCTTTTGAGGTTTGAGGGATTTCTCTTTTGTAAGGATTATGTGGCTGGGGAGAATCTGCTTTAATCACCTGCTCCAGACCTCGCCAACATTAATTACACATTATTACAGTGCCTGGGCAACTTTGTTTGACTTCCACATGAGGATAATAATTCCCCAAAGAGTGACTACCCTGGAATAATCCCACATTCCCACGTCACCCTGCAACCCTCAAAGACACTGGCGCCGTTCCTCGCACGCTACATAACATTTCAAACACGGCCAGGAGAGCTGGGGAAAGGTTTATTAGCAATTTATTCCCAAAGAAATCCCCAATTCCATGAGGGAGCGTCAGTCATGGCCAGGTTATCCTGGTTATTGAAGGGGGAGCGTGTCCAGGGGTGGGAACAGAGTTGGAGCAGCTGGAAAAGGGAATGGAGGATCCTGAGGGAGCTGAGGGGGTGTTCCCAGAGAAAAGGGGATCCAGGGGGGATTTGGGATCCACCGGGGGAATTTGGGATCTGATCACAGGGAATGGGGACAGGACAAGAGGGAACAACCTCGAGCTGTGCCAGGGGAGGCTCAGGGTGGGAAATTTGGGAAAATTCCTCCTGGAAAAGGGAAAAGGCCTTGGAAGGGGCTCAGGGAGGTTTGGAGTGGCTGCCCCGGAGGTGTCCAAGGAAGGAATGGACACTGGCCCGGGTGACCAGGTGGGGATCAGGCACAGCTTGGACTCTGTGATCCTCGAGGGCTTTTCCAGCCCTGTGCTCTGCTCCTGTCACTGCCAGGATCCCCAGGGCACCAGGAAGAGGAGCCAGGAAAGCCAATACTGAGCAAAAATCTCTACAGAATCTGGGAATGTGGGGAAGGACGGGACAGCTGAGGCCGGGCAAAGGAGATCACCCACGGACCTTGGCCAGATCCCTTGGGAATTTTGCTCTCCTGGTGACAGGATGAGGGTTGGTGCAGCAGGACAAGGACAGGGGACACACAGAGACACCCACACACCAATAACCTGCTGCAACATCTGGTTTAATATGGAAGAACAGGTGAGACACAGCACAGGTTACAAATTGCCCACAAGCCGTGGTTTGATGCGGGGTGACTCAGGGAATGTCTGGGGCTGCTCCTCCTGTGGTGACAGCCAGCCCTGGTCACACAGCAGGGCAGCAGAGCAGAGCTGGGGCACTGCAGAGCTGTTTTTGTCCATCAGTAGCCATGGAAAGAGCTTAGAAATGGATCTGAAGGGGGTCTTGGACCAGATCCTTGACATTGCCACAGTCACAGAAGCGCAGAATGGTTTGGGTGGAATTTTAAAGGTGATCCAGCGCCACCCCTGCCATGGGCAGGGAATCTTCCACTATCCCAGGTTGCTCCAAGCCCCATCCAGCCTGGCCTTGGAAACTTCCAGAGGGATGAGGCAGCCGCAGTTTCCCTGGGCAACCTGTGCCAGGTCCTCACAAGAAAGAATTCCCTCCTAATTTCTCCCTAAAATCTAAAATCCTAATTTCTCCCTAATCTAAACCTACTGTCAGCGGGAAGCCACAAAGATCCCAAGAAGCCCCCAAGGAACCAGGAACAGCCCGTAGCTTTGAGAACAGAGTGCTTGGAAAGAGAGGAAATCTTTAGAGAAGGAAAACCAGGAAGGGTAGAAGGATGGAAATGGATTTTTGAGGCCCTCAAAGATCCACAGATGGTTTTAATTCCACCCCAAATGCTCAGCTCCCCCTGAGTGCCGCGCTCGGACGTGGAGCCGCGTCCTGCCGGTCACCCTCGTCCAGCGGCCACATCCTGGCCTTAGCAGCAGGGTCTGCAGCTGCCCACCGGGTACCCCCGGCCCCACCTGGCCCCACCATAAACTTGGGAAGCTCCAGGGGTTCGGGCAGCACCAAAACCGCCTCCGACACCGGTTCCGGCGCTGCCCCCGACACCGGCTCCGACTTCGGGGACGCCCACGGAGCCCACGGAGCTCTGCTGCGGGAAGGTGCTGAGGATGGGCCCGGGGAAGGTGACCACCACGGGAGGAGGGTAAATGACCACCGTGGAGTCCGGGCACTGCCGGACACAGGGCTCGTTGCAGGAGTCGGCCACGGGCTGGGGCACGGCCACGTTGCAGGGGGACGGGCTGCCGTCGGTGCAGGGGCTCAGGGAGTGAACCATGGCTCGGGTGGGGATCTGTGGGGCAAGGGAAGAGCAGGAAAATAAAACAAAATTTGCATGGGTTTCACAGTCAAACATGAGGATAAAAGGCTACAAAGAGGCTCAAGGGACAGGGAGGATTCTCATAGCTCAGAACCCAAAATACATCCCTGAATTGTGTACTGAACACAAATGGAATATTCATGGAATATTACTCAGATCTCACCCAGATCTGCATTTCCCAGTGGTTGAGCAGTCACAAATAGATTCATTTACCAATCCCAGAATGCCTGAGGTTGGAAAATCCCTCCAGTGATCAATCCCCACCTTCCCAACCAGACCAGAGCCCCAAGTGCCACATCCAGTGGTTCCCACCAGCAGAATGTCAGCCTGATCCCAAAACCACTCTCGAAGGCTTGGTTAGAAGAGGAATTCAGGAGCTCAGGAGTCCAGGAATTTAGGAATTCACTTACCTACAACACCAGAGAGTGAGACAAGAGAAGTGATGGTGCGAGATGTGAGGTCGAGCACTTTTATACCCGGCCTCGAAGTGCCCAGCACGTGAATCAGCCACCTGCAGAACTTCCTAATCAATTACTAACCACGATTCTTTCCAGATCCAGCTTTGCTAACGGATGCCAATTGTTCTAGATAAATCACTCTTGCTAATTACTGGTTGGCCCTTGTGTCCTGCATGACCTGTCCTTTACTGCCTTCCCCACTCTGCAATTTCAGCTTTATAGGGAGGGGATTCTTTGTCTCTGCATCTCAAAAGGAAAATATTTATGGGGTTTAGGCTTGATCTTCTCCATGACTGGACTCATTCCTTGGCAGGGGGGAACCAGACTTTTTTCTGGATGAAAATATCCTCGACTCAGCCCAGGAAGAGCTGAAAAGTGAGGGAGAAACTGGAGTTCTGGGTTCTTGAATGAAATACTTGATGAAAGACGAGTAACCTGCATTCTGGGTTCTTTAGACTAATAAAAAGTCTGATCAAAGCTGTGGCTCACTGCAAAAATCCTGAACTTCATAGTTATAGACCCAAATAAGTCAAGACACCTCTTTCAACCCGACACCGAGTACCCAATTTACACATTTGAACAATAAAACAGAAAGAAAGGCAAGACCCCATTTAATATCCCATTAAAACCCCCGTATTTTCAAAACCATAAATCATGACTGGATCTGGGGAATGGCAAAAAGGGCCATAAATGGGGTGTGACCGAGGCAGGACCTCGTCAGGCATTTTTTCCATGGAGTCACTTCTCTGACCAAAGGGCACCTGAAGCTGCTGGAACAGCTGACGTTGGGAACAACAAGTGGGAGACGCCTCTGGAATGCCAGCTGCTGATGAATCCCTGCTGGTTGGGGTTATCATCCTGCTAAACCTGAGGAGGAGGCGCTGGGACGGATGCCGAGGGTGGCACCGGTGTGAGCTGGATGGACACTCCCACCCCCAGCAACTGCCCCCTCCTGGTTCCCATTCGGTTAAAAAAACAAAAATATTTTCCTACTTCTGCTGTCTTTTATTGAACCTCGCCTCAAAGACTCGTCCCTTGGGTTGGAAGGGACTTCCAAGACCATCCCATTCCATTCCACCTTCCAGCGTCCCAGGTTTCTCCAAGCCCTGTCCATCCTGGCCTTGGACTTGCAGGGGTGGGACGGCCACAATAATCAAAGATAACCACGGGGATTGCAACACCCACCTTCACATTGGATTAAACTGGCCAGCAATTCATCCCCAAAGTCAACAACATTGGAATTAATACCTAATTAGTGGTTTCAGCCAGCTGAAGATTAAACTAGATGTTAAATCTTATCTTAGGGATTTGTTAATAATGAAAAGTCCAGATCTTTTCTCTGGCGTGGGAGGAATCCACAGCGCTGGGATTTGTTCCCTCTGCTCAGGGCTCCTGTCACTGCAGGGTGGATTTCCCTGAACATGAACATTAACCCTGACAAGAATCATGACAAGGCTTTCTGCAGGTGTTTCCAAACACATCATAAAAGCTCATTAGTGCCCTGATGTTGTCACTGTGTCGTTGTTAACAGAGTTGTAACAGCTCAGGCCCAACCAGGAAATAAAAGTGATGAATCAACAGGTGACACGTGGCCAAAACTCAGCACCTGAGTGAGGAGCACAGCAGAGCAGTGTCAGCTTGATTTTCCAGTCCAGACAGGCTGAAGGATCCAGTGTCAGCTCTTCTAAAGATAAAGATGCAAACCACAAAAAATCACCAGCTTTGTAAAGAAAAAACTGAAAGGATCGAGGGAGATCTGAGCCCAGGAGGAGGGAGAGCCCTGAGGACACCAGTGTGGGTAAAGTGTTCAAAAAACAGGGACCAGGGATCCAACCCAGCCCTGAGAATAATAGAACATCAGAACCAGAACCCCAGGATGGCTGGGGTTGGAAAAGAGCCTCAAGGTCATCGAGTCCAAGCTGTGCCCAACCCCACCTGGACACCCAGACCAACGTCCAGGGATTCCTTAGATACCTCCAGGGATGGGGGCTCCAAACCTCATCTCAGGAGTTTGGAGAGACAATCCCACCTCCCACGTGCCTGTGGAGGGGGTGGAATGAGGTGTTCTTGAAGGTCCTTCCCACCCAGACCACCCCAGGATTCCCTGATGACTCCGCTCTCCCTTCCAAACATACAAACACGTGGTGTATTTACTAATTCCATAAAACCACAGCTAAACCATCATGTCCAGCTGGGCTGTTTTTCCAAGGCATTCTCTGAGCTGGAAAAAGGGAAAAACACCTTTATCAGAGCCTGTTCTCACCCCAAAACTCAGCTTTGCCCTGCTGACACATGAAGACATTTTAGTGATAAATGAGGACACTCTGGTGATAAATTAAGACGCTCCTGATTAATGAAGACACTCGGAAGGTGCTGAGCTGGCTCGTCCCCGTGTTTACCCACACACGAAGCAGGAGCAGGACATTAAACAACACCTTCATAACAGGACCTCATAAACCCCTCACAAACGCTCATTAATGTCTGACACGAGCCAAGCCGGCCCGGCTCAGCCCCATTACGAGCAACGCCGGCACAGAGCCAATTTCAGGGCTGCGTCCCGGCACATCAAAGGCTGCTAATTACCCTAATGACATCACAGGATTGTTTCCGAGGGCAGAGCCAAGCTCTGGGTGCAAATCTGAGTTGTTGGGATGGTCCCAGGGCCGTTGGAATGACCCCAGGGCCGTTGGGATGGTCCCAAAGCTGTTGGGATGGTCCCAGGGCCGTTGGGATGGTCCCAGAGGCATTGGGATGGTCCCAGAACTGTTGGGATGGTCCCAAAGCTGTTAGGATGGTCCCAGAGGTGTTGGGATGGTCTCAGAGCCATTGGGATGGTCCCAGAGCCATTGGGATGGTCCCAAAGCTTTTGGGATGGTCCCAGAGCTGTTGGGATGGTCCCAAAGCTGTTGGGATGGTCCCAAAGCTTTTGGGATGGTCCCAGAGGCATTGGGATGGTCCCAGAGGCATTGGGATGGTCCCAGAAGCATTGGGATGGTCCCAAAGCTGTTAGGATGGTCCCAAAGATTTTGGGATGGTCTCAGAGGCATTGGAATGGTCTCAGAGCCATTGGGATGGTCCCAGAGCTGTTGGGATGGTCCCAGAGCTGTTGGGATGGTCCCAAAGCTGTTAGGATGGTCCCAGAGCCGTTGGGATGGTCTCAGAGGCATTGGGATGGTCCCAGAGCCGTTGGGATGGTCTCAGAGGCATTGGGATGGTCCCAGAGGTGTTGGAATGGTCCCAGAGCTGTTGGGATGGTCCCAAAGCTTTTGGGATGGTCTCAGAGCCATTGGGATGGTCCCAGAGCTGTTGAGATGGTCCCAAAGCTTTTGGGATGCTCCCAGAGCTGTTGGGATGGTCCCAGAGCCATTGGGATGGTCCCAAAGCTGTTGGGATGGTCCCAGAGCCATTGGGATGACCCCAGAGCCGTTGGGATGACCCCAGAGCTGTTGGGATGACCCCACAGCCATTGGGATGACCCCAGTTAATTCCCCCTCTCCCAGTGCTGCTATGCCAAGGTCACTCCCACAAAAGGAGCTTTAGGAAGAGAGGGATGGATTCCTTCAGGTACCTAATGAGGTCAGCCAGATAAAACTCAGCTTTTCCTTCTCCCAGTAAAGCTTTCAGATGGAAAGAGCCCTCAGGGTGTGAGGTGTTTTTCATGGGATTTGGGGATAATAATGCGTTAACAAGCCCAAGTGAGTAAAATAATTACAGCCAGTGAAAAAGTTGCATCCGAACCAATTCCCTGCTGTGGTTTATTAGGATTTGGCACTCCGTGGCTCAGGTTTTCCATGAAGCCTGAAGGACTATAAAAACTCCATATAAAAACCCCCATTTCCAAGCTTTCCACCCAGTCCTTACTCTCCACTGTGAGCTCGGTAAGTTGTTTCCCTATTTCTAAGCCTTAGAAAATACCATTCTGCTGGGACTTGGAGCTGGAATCTGGAATACCCTGACACTGGGAATTAAGAGGGTTGTTGCAGATAAAGGTTCTTTCTTGGGTTTGTTGCTGGCTTTTTTTAAGGCAGAGACAGGAAAATGGTTTTAAAGCTGAGCTTGAGGTTTACGGAACCTCGCCCTATTTGGGATGTGAGCTTTCTTCGCCTTCTTCTTTTTTATTTATTTGCTTATTAAATCCATATTTTAAATTTGATTTGTTAAAATTGAGTTCTAGGCTTCTCCTTTATTACAGTCCATTTGTTTTAGTAGTTCAGGTGATAATTATCCAGGTTTGGATTAGTCTTTGTCAGGCTGGGAATGCTGAGCCTGTGGAGACCCCAGAGCCCCTCCAGGATCTCCAGGGGCTCCAGAGAAGCTGGAGAGGGACTTTCCTCAGGAACTGCAGGGACAGGACACAGGGAATGGGGCCAGGGGGACAGAGGGGGAATTTGAGCGGGATTTTGGGAAGGAATTGCTCCCTGTGAGGGTGGGGAGGCCCTAGCTCAGGTGATTCCATGGATTCTCCATCCCTGGAAGTGTCCAGGGCTAGGTTGGACAGGGCTTGGAGCAACCTGGGATGAGAGGAGGGGTCCGGGACATGCCAGGGGGTCCAAGGGCGATTCCTTCCTTTGCTTTTCCTTCTGCTGGCAGAAAGAAATTCCAGTGTCAGGTGAGGCACCTGGAAAGGAAATAAATGAGAGTCCTTATCAAAGAACTGAGAACCTCAGCACCAATCCCAGGTCCCGAAATTCCCCTTTTCCCAGGGATTACAGCTCCCTGCTCCCCTCAACAGCTGGAGCTGCGGGGCAGGTTTTTAGGGAAAAGCGAGTTTGGGTGGAGAGCTGAGGGCTGAGAGCTCCCCTCCAGAGCCCAGCAGGGAATTCCTTCAGCTCCCTCCTGTGTTTTCCAGGATCCCCGGAGCCATGTCCTACTACAACTACCAGTACAAGCAGCAGCAGTGCTTCATCCCCGGCGGGATCCAGAGCTCCACGCTCACCTTCCCCCAGCCGTGCCAGAGCTCGGGGCTGGTGGTGCCCTGCAGCCCCTGCTCACCCTGCACCCCCGTGGCCCCCAAGGTCTGCACCGTGAGGAAAGCCCTGGCCAGCCCCTGCCGGCCGAGCTGCGTGGAGATGCGCGTGGTGGAAGGGCACTCCTCCTCCTCCTCCTCGTCGTGCAGCAGCTCCCGGTGCCTGGATTCCTGCTCGGCGCCCTTCCCGCAGCTCCTGGCGCAGGGCCGGGAGCTGGGCGTGCCCCGCTGCGGGCAGGGCGTGCTCAGGTGTCCCCAGGTGTGCGCCCCGGGCCCCGCCTGCCAGGAGCGCTCCTGCCCCTACTCCTACCAGTGGTCCAACAGTTACCAGTACAACTGTGGGCAGTAAAACCCCGCTGGGCACCCGGGGCGCGGCCGGGGCGTGACGAGCAGGAGGACGTCCAGCACCGAGGGAGCACCACGCTTCTCCTGCTGAAACCACTCCTGAGCACCTTTGGGAGCCTTCTGGAACCTTTGGGAACCTTCTGGAACCATTGGGAACTTTCTGGAGCCTTTGGGAACCTTCGGGAACCTTCGGGAACCTTCTGGAACCATTGGGAACATTCTGGAGCCTTTGGGAACCTTCTGGAACCACTGGGAACCTTCTGGTTCTTTTAGAAACCTTCTGGCTCTTTTAGGAACCTTCTGGAACCATTGGGAACATTCTGGAGCCTTTGGGAACCTTCTGGAACCATTAGGAACCTTCTGGTTCTTTTAGGAACCTTCTGGAAACCATTAGGAACCTTCTGGTTCTTTTAGGAACCTTCTGGAAACCATTAGGAACCTTCTGGTTCTTTTAGGAACCTTGTGGAACCATTAGGAACCTTCTGGTTCTTTTAGGAACCTTCTGGCTCTTTTAGGAACCTTCTGGAACCATTAGGAACCTTCTGGTTCTTTTAGGAACCTTCTGGAAACCATTAGGAACCTTCTGGCTCTTTTAGGAACCTTCTGGAAACCATTAGGAACCTTCTGGTTCTTTTAGGAACCTTCTGACAGTTTTTAGGAACCTTCTGGAACCTTTAGGAACCCTCTGGCACCTACGGGACCCAGGCCTTGTTTTGCCCTCTCCGTGAATTCCCTGTGTTAGATTTTGGGGTCTGGCCGCTCCTTTTCTCCTCCTCTTTTCTCTGCTCTCTCTGGCACGAGGAGATCCCGGTGGCCGTGTCAAGGAGATGTGGGCTCGGCCACCCACGTGGATGACACTGCCTCCAGGTGGCCCCAAAGTGCCACCAAAGGGCTCCCCGGGCCAATGCCACTGAAAATAAAGTTTTATTTTTCTGCTTCCGACTTTGTTCCAGAGGGAAATTTGTAAAGAAATGGCGTTTTATTGACCGGGGAGGTGGTGGGGTCATGTCCAAGGTGGGGATGGGGCTCAGGTCTGGGAGGGCTTTTCCAGCCTCAGGGATTGGGGATTTTAATTCTATACCAAACAAACAGGGAAAAAACCAAACAAAAATCAGACAAAACAAACAAACGAACCATACAAACAAAATGAAACCGACCAAACAAAAAAAACAAACAAACAAAACAGAAAAAAATTTGTGAAAACCACAACTTGACTTTCAAGTCAAGGGAGTCTCTTGCATCAAGCAATTCACCTTCAAAGCATTTACTCCCTAATATAATACTATAAACTCCTCGGATGCAATAAATACATGAAATATCCACCGGAGATGCATCAGCTGCAAGCCAGAGAATTTGCTCCGTGGTTTGCACTATTTCGTTCTCTCTGGCACATCCCTGACACCCCCAATAAAACCTCTGCTGCATGGAATTATTTGTTCATAATTTGGGTTTTTCATCCATCCCTTTTCACGTGACTCCGAGCTGAAAATCCCCATTTTCCGTCAGCCAGGGGGTGGCGGTTTGGCCCGGGGTGGGATGCGATCTTCCCGGTGCTGTCTTCCATGGACAGTCTCGGAGCACCCTCCTGTGGCCGTGCGGGAGCCGAGCCTCTGGAATGTTCCCTCCTGACTCACTTCCCTCATTCCCGGGGCGCTCGGAACGAATTATTAATTATAATATATTGTATTCGTTATAGTAGCAATTATTATATTCTGTTCTTTTCTATTATATTGGATTAGATTATATATTAATAGAATATATACTCGATTTCATTAATATATTATTAATAAAATTATAATAAAATAAAATAATAAAAATAATAAAAATAAAATTATAAAATAAAATAATTTTTACATATTAAAAATTATATATTATACATTATACAATATATAATGTATTACATGTTATCTATTATACATTATACATTGTGTATATAATATATAATCTATTATAATAGATAACATATAACATATAACATATAACATATATTATATAATAGATAATAGATAATGGACAATATATTATATATAATATAATAAATAATAAATAATAAATAATAAATAATAAATAATATATAATATATAATATATAATATATAATATATAATAGATAATAGATAATATATAATATATAATATATAATATATAATATATAATATATAATATATAATATATATTATATAATATATAATATATAATATATAATATATAGTATATAGTATATAGTATATAGTATATTGTAGAGTATAGATTATAGATTATAGATTATAGATTATAGATTATAGATAATGTAAAATACATAATATATAATACATAATGCAGAATAGAATAGAATAGAATAGAATAGAATAGAATAAATAGAATAAATAGAATATAAAATGGGAGTTGCTGTTTTTCTGAGCTGTTCCTCCCTCTCCATCCCAATTTCCCCGAGCTCTCTCTGGGTGGTGCTGCTGGGATGAGGAGTGAGCAGGGCCGGCCTCACCCGGCTGTGCTGCAGCTGCAGCTCCACCAGGAGGATCTGGCACCGAAGGGTGAGTCCTAAGGATGTGGAATCATGGAATGGTTTGGGTTGGAAGGGCCTGGAAGCTCATCCCATCCCACCCCTGCCATGGGCACAGGCAGTTCCCGCCATCCCAGGCTGCTCCAAGCACTTCCAAGGACCATGGGGCATCCAAAACTCCTCTGGATCACCTGTGCCAGGGCCTCCCTGCCCTCACAATAAGGATTCCCTCCCAAACTCCCACCTGAACCTGCTCTCTGTCCATCTGCAGCCATCCCCCTTGTTCTGTCACTCCAGTCCCTTGGAAAGAGGATAAGGACACTTCCAGATGCCTCTGCCCCACATAAAACACCATATTTCAGATGTGTCCCACACAACAGGTCCTGGTTTTCCTGTCCCCTCCTGAAATCTGCATGGAAGTAACCAAAAATCAGCTGCTGGTGAGGGGGAAAGGCTCCAACATCCCCAAAAATCACAGCCAGGCTTCTCCCCGCTCCAAGCTGGCAGCCAAAAATTGGGGTCGGTTTTGGTGGCCCAGGAGCTGGTGGCACTGAGAGGATCTCCCGTGCTGGTGACATTCCTTCCTCCAACTGTCCCCAGAGCAGCTAATCCTGATTTAGGCCAAAAACCTCGTGAAGCCTTTGGGGAGTTCCCAGGCAAAATAAATTAACAGTCGGATATGACTCCCGAGGATAATGAATGGAGCAATTAAGACTTTCCATTTGATGACTGTAATTTTCTGAATAACAAGGGGAGGAAGCTGCCTCAGTGTCACAGGGAAAAAACTGGGCAGATGACCCAGTAAAGAGCTGGGTGGATCCTCAAAAATAGGAAGCAATGCAGCTGAACTGGCCAGGGCACGAGCAGCTGCCTCTTCCCGAGGAGTTTGTCCTGCCCTGTCCCCACGGATCCCTGGTGGACGCTGGAATGGGGCTGGCAGTGACGCTGGTGTCTGGGTGACAATGACAGGCTTGGCCAACGAGCCCTCCTGGCATCCCAGAAATGCTTCAGCTCCGTGGTGGGGAGGAGAGAGAATGGGAAAATGCCCAGGAGGGGCTGTGGAAAAGTCCTGCGGGTGAGGATAAAAGGTTTGGAGCAAATAAAAATCAAATAAAAACTCTCACCGATGTTTAGAGCTGCAGGGAGTGACCCAGAACAAAACCACGAGGATTTATTTCCCTCCCTTCATGGTGGATGCTCTTCCCTCTGGGGACGTCTTGAAATGTCGAAATTACAGAGCCTCAGAATGGTTTGGGTTAGAAAGAACCCCAAAATCACCTCGTCCCACCCAAGGACAGATTTTCCCAGCCCAGGGCACTGGGAGATAGCAGAATTCCCACTGGGAGGGGACCCTGCTGTGCAAATAAAATTCCAGGCAGCTCTGGCTCTCCTCACGCTGCCCCAGCCCAGGAATAATTAAAACTAAAACCTGAAATACCGCAAAAAAAAAAAAAAAAAAAAAAAAAAGCACCATTAAAACAGAAAATAAGAAAATATTCCTTGGGGTTGGGCAGTGGCAGCTGCTCCCCAGGACATCCTGTCAGGTCAGGTGTCCCTGAGCTGTGTGGGACCCTCCCGTGGCTCATTCCCCCTCTGGAAGCAGAAGGAAATGTAAATTTTCCTGTGGAAGAGGTTTTACAGAGGCTTCTGTTAGGCAGAGAGAAGTTTGAGAAGAGGATCGTGTCCACCCCTAAAAGGATTTTCTGCCTTGATGCAGAAACCAAGAAAAAAAAGGAGAAACAAGAGAAACCTTGAGGTCCTTGACACAGAAACCGAGAAAAAACAGGAGAAATAAGAGAAAACTGCAGTTGTCTATTCTAATAACACTTTTTTGTCTCTTGTGACCAGTAAGTGTAAATTTATGAGCTTTGTAAGAATGTATAAAAAGCATTCATGCCAGAATTGAAGACCCCTGAAAATGGAGTGCTGCTTTGTGTTGTCTCCATCTCAACTATAACAGGGATTTGGGGGTTTGGGGATTTGTGGGAGAGGTTTTACAGCCACTTCTGTGAGCCAGAGAGAAGTTTGAGGAGAGGATCCATGTTCACCCCTGACAGAATTTCCCACCAAGGTCGTTGACACAGAAAACAAGAAAGAAAAAAGGAGAAATAAGAGAAACCTGCAACTGCCTGTTCTTATAAACACTTTTTTTGTCTCTTGTGACCAATAAGCATAAATTTATGAGCTTTGTAAGAATGCATAAAAAGCATTTATGTTTTTTAAAAATAGAACAAATGGAAATAATAGAATAAATAGAATAAAAGCAGTGTGAAGCCTTCTGGAAATGGAGCTTTGTGCTGTCTCCACCTCAGCTGTGACATTTCCCCACCCGAGGAGGTGCCGGGTGACGCTCCTGGGGCTCTCTCTGCTCACCACCACGGTGGCACCTCCAGCTCCAGGGGTGATTTGATGGCAGCTGGGATGACCCAACCCAAAATGGGCCCAGGGTTGGTGTGTGCAGGAAGGAAGTGGCCCCAATTTTGCTGCCATGACCAAACCCTCCCGTGACGAGGCCGTGGCTACGATAAGGGATCTGCGCCTCGGAGGGGGCGGGGATCTTGCTCAATTTTGACTTCTCCTCCTTTTTTGTTTCATCTGCCGCCAGTGTCTGCCTCGGTCAGGCTCAGCTCCAGGTCCTGGCTTGCCAGAAACTCCCTGATTTGATTTGTTTTCGAAATGTTCTTCCACTTCTTGGGAAATTGCAGTAATTTAAAAATGATCGTTTCTGTCGGAGCACATTGGGACGCCTCCCGCTGGCCCAA
This sequence comes from Fringilla coelebs, assembly GCF_963513975.1. Lineage (NCBI taxonomy): Eukaryota > Metazoa > Chordata > Aves > Passeriformes > Fringillidae > Fringilla > Fringilla coelebs. The sequence continues at coordinate 672,913 of NC_140055.1, forward strand.
GATCCCTCCAGCCTGGCCTGGAACACTTCCAGGGATGGGAAATCCATGGAATAACCCAGGCCAGGGCCTCCCCACCCTCACAGGGAACAATTCCTGCCCAATACCCACTTCAAATTTCCCCTCTTTCAGTGTGAACTCATTCCCTGCATTTCCTGAGGAAAAGTCCCTCTCCAGCTTCCCTGGAGCTGGAGCAGACCCTGGAAAAGGCTCTGAGATCTCCACAGGCTGAGAATTCCCAACATTCCCAGCCTGGATCCATTGGGAGCAGTCTCCAAACCCCTTCATCAACCTCCTGATCCTCCAAGCTTTGGAAGAATTTGCCAGGAATTCCTTGGAGCAAACATTTTGATCCCCCAGGCCATTCCTGCGCCAGGATTTAAAGCCGGGCAAGGTTTTGTTAAGCTGAGCTTTGCTTTGGGCCATGCCAAGGTCAGGCCCAGCTCATCCCATTCCCCAGCTCCCAAATTCCCAGCCAAGCTCCGAGGATTTCCCAACCTTGAAGAACGAGGAACCAGCGTGGGGGAAAGAAGAAAATGGAAGCCAGGGTGTGGCCGAGGCTTAAACGGCGCAGGGACCAAATAAAAGTGAAATTAGGGAAGCAAGGCACAGCTGGACAATCGACTGTTCCACTGCCAAAACCACTGGCAATTAATCATGGGGGAAAGTTGCCCTGCTTGGGGTACACAAACCTCGTCAGCCGTGTCGAAATTCCTTGGCAGGGAGACAGAAATCACAGCAGGTGTTGAAATCAGGGGAATTGGTCCAAAAATCAGGGGAATTCCTCCCAGAAATCAGGGGAATTCCTCCCAGAAATCAGGGGAATTCCTCCCAGAAATCAGGAGAAATACACTCAGAAATCAGGAGAAATACACCCAGAAATCACAAAATTGCTCTCAGAAATCAGGATATTGGCTCCCAGAAATCAGGAGAAATGCTCCCAGAAATCAGGAGAATTGCTTTCAAAAATCAGAATTGCACCCAGAAATCACCAAAATTGCTCCCAGAAATCAGGAGAAACGCACCCAGAAATCAGGAGAATTGGTTGCAGAAATCACCAAAATTGCTCCCAGAAATCAGGATAATTGCTCCCAGAAATCAGGAGAAATGCTCCCAAAAATCAGGAGAATTGCTCCCAGAAATCAGGAGAATTGGTCCCAGAAATCAGGAGAATTGCTTTCAAAAATCAGAATTCCTCCCAGAAATCAGGATAATTGCTCCCAGAAATCAGGAGAAATGCTCCCAAAAATCAGGAGAATTGCTCCCAGAAATCAGGAAAATGGGTCCCAGAAATCACCAAAATTGCTCCCAGAAATCAGGAAAATGGCTTTCAAAAATCAGAATTGCGCCCAGAAATCACCAAAATTGCTCTCATAAATCAAGATAATGGCTCCCAGAAATCAGGATTAATGCTCCCAGAAGTCCAGATTCATTTTTTATGCACTGGACCCTGGCAGGTGCGTCCTGAGTGCCCTGGATCCCGGCAGCAGAGATAAACAATCTGCTCCAGATATGCGAAGGATGTGCTGCAGCCACAGCCCTTCAGCTGATTCCAGCCTGCACAGAATCCTTCACCTCTCCCTGCCCTGCCCCACTTTCCCCCCAGTCCATGGAGGGGCCTGGGCATTCCCCTTGGGAGCTGGGTGTTCCTGAATTTAAATTTAAATTTTCTTTTTAATTCAATTAAAATCAAATTTTCCCTCAGTTTTGTGGGAAATACAGCACCAAATTTCGGTCGAGGGGAGGTGACTTTTATTATATTTCACTTTTTTTTGCTGTGTTTATTTATTGAACAGAGCAATTCATTGTTGTTTATTCTTAAATTTTTTAATTGAACTTTTTTTTGTGGGTAGTTTTAATCTGCCTATTCTCCTGCTCATCCTCCAACAGCCAGGTGTGTGTGAGCATCCCTTGGGAGGGACTTGGAGAAGAGACTTCCAAAAGTTTTCCTAATAAAAAATGTTAATTTTATCTACATATATTTATATATTTTATATGTATATTTATATATTATATATATATATTTATATATTTTATAGGTATATTGATATATTTTATATGTATATGTATAGTTATATTTATATTTATATTATGTATATGTGTAATTGTAATTATATTTATATTTATATTTATATTTATATTTATATTTATATTTCTTGAATTATCATATATTTATATGTGTTTTATATATAAATATTATATATGTGTATATATATAAGGGTTAATGCATCATTTTTTTATATATATAAATGCTAATTTTAAATATATATATATATATAAAAAATTAAATTCTCCATATATAAATGTTAATATATTAAATTTTTTTTAAAAATATATATTTGGGAGCTTCTTATTACAAAAATCCCATGAAATCCCATTCAGGTGAGAGCCTCCAACACAGCCCCAGGGAGGGGCCCCCTTGTCCTGTGCCACCCATGGTGGTGTCACCTCCAGCCAGGTGCTGTGGTGGCATTTGGGGAGGACGAGATAAAACTGAGCCGAGGCTGAGCAGCCTCCAGGGCAGGATTTGGGCAGGATTTGGGCAGGAAGGTGGCACCTGGCTGGCACAGCCCGCGGCTCTGGCGCCAAGAACTGAAATAATAAATCAACTCCCCGTTGCCTCAATCGAATCCGTCTGAGCAAAAGATCCTCCCAACCCTGGCACCTTGGAGCTCGCCTGGAGCTGGAGAGTTTTGCTGTCTGGAACAATTCCAGGCTGGCAGAAGGAAGGCAGGAAAAGTGGGAGCAAACTCCATCCAGGCAGGAAAAGTGGGAGCAAACTCCATCCAGGGTGGGATCCCCCGCAGTTCAGGGGTGAGGGCCTCACCCCCCTCACAGGGAGCAATTTCTTCCCCATACCCACCCAAAATTCTTTTGGTTTTAACCCCTTCCCCCTTCTCCTGTCGCTCCAAACCCTTGTAAAAATCTCTCCCCGTGTTCCTTGTAGCCCCTTCAAGGCCACGGTGAGTTCACCCCAAAGCTTCCCTTCCTCAAGGCTGAGCTGCCCCAATTCCCTCAGCTTTCCTCCAAAATATCCCCAAAAGGGCCATTTCACTCCTTCTTTGGGTTTCTTTGGGCTCCTTCCCTCCACCCCTCAGTAGGTCAAACCCTCCAAGGGCTGTAAATCACTCCGAGCCTCCCAGATTTGCATCACTCTGGCTCTGGAGGCATTTGTTGTGTTTTTGGGGAGCTCCTCGGGCTCACCGGGGCCCAACGTGTCCCTGGCAATAACGTGGGCGTCATCAGAAACATATAATCCACAGCCTGGGTTGCATCACACCCTAATGACACGCCAGGGCCACCTCTGGCAGCTCAGAAATATTTTCTAGAATGAGAAATAAATCCCCAGCATCCGTAAAGACAAACCCCCCCTCCCCCAGGTTTCCTCTCTGGAATGCTGCACTTTTCTAGAGAGGGGAGTGAAATCAAAAATCGCTTGTTTCTGCTGAAAATGCGGCTGGGTTTTGGTGTTTCCTCACTTTGCTCAGAGTAGGTGGAGCCAATCCAATAATTTTAACAGAAGAGGTGGTGGAAGGAAGGGCGATAGCGATCTCGGCGGTGACTGAGCCTGAGATTATGCGAAGCAAGTGGGCAGTCGGGGCTGGGCTTGGCTGTAAATAAATCAATCATTGCTTCTTTCCAAGAGGAGGACCAGATCCTATATAAAAGTTCTCCCACACCACGTTCCCTCAGTCCCGTTGACTCCTTTCCACCGGTTTGTGCCGTGGGACACGGTAAGAGATTCCAGGCTTTTGGTGGAAGCTGATTTGGCTGGTTAGGCTTGGAATGCTGAAGTGGAAATGTGGGGTTAAATGTGGCTTTTGGGTCTCACTTTTCAAAAATTCCTCTTTATTTGTAGTTATGTTTTGGGGTTGTTTTCCCTACCAGGGGTCGTGTAACAACACAGGAAAAAGAGAGAGGTGGGACATGGAAAATCTGGGGTTTGGAGCCGCTTGGATTTCTCTGGGCCCAGCACCACACACACACAACTCCTGAATATTGTTGGAAAACAAACCTCGAGGGAAAAGGCAGGAAAAAGAGGGTTTGCAGGTACTCCACAAAGAGTGGGAAACAGAGGAACAGAAACACAAAGTGGGGCTCTTTCCTCTTTTATCTGGATGGGGAAGGGGTTTCTTTTAAGCTCTTCATTTCTTGAGGAGCACTTCCTGAGGAGCATTTCTTGAGCAGCACTTCATTTCTTGGAGGTTTGGACACCAGATCCTGCTGACCTTTTCCTTTCAGAGCGGTCCCTTCCCTTCACAGGAACATCAATTCCTGCTGCCGGCACACAGGACGTGGCTGGGGTGGGGATTAAGTGCTAAAGAAGAGCTCGAACTTCAGAGCATCCCTCGGCGACAGACACACATCAAACCCTCCAAGTGCTGCCCTGGAGCTGCTGAAGTTTTGGGCTTTTTTTTCCCACCCCTTTCTTTTGCATCTCTGACAACTTTTCCACAGGCTGTTCCTCTTCCTTCTCCTTCTGGAGGAGAAATGAAACACTGAGCTCCTTTGAAAGAACTGAAGAATTTGAAAGGATTGAAGAATTTCAAAGTACAATGGAGTGATTGTTATGCAAATTACGAGCCGGGCTCTTTCCTGCGGCCTGGGAATATTAATCCCTGTCCCTGAGCGCTGCAGCCCTTTCACAATCCCCAAACCACATTTGGATGAGGGTAATTCTGGGGTACCACGGCCCCGTGTGCCTCTTGCAGTGACACACCTGCTACAAGAGGGAATTATTAAGGCGTGATTGTTGTCCTAGATGAAAAAAGGAACAGTTATATCTGGATAAGGAGGTTCTGTAGATGGAATAAGCTAAAAACTTCACAGGTTTTAATGCATTAATTCCTTAAGTAGACAATTTTTGCATCAGCCAGAGGCAGCGGAAGGAGCAAAAAGGGAAGAGAAGACAACTCCCTGTTGGAAGGGGATGGGGTGGCCCAGTAACACAGCTTTCCCTCCCTCTGGAAGTGCTCAGGCCTGGATGTTTTTGTCTCCTGCAGGACTCCCATCCCACAGACCATGGGCTCCCACCAGCAGAAGGGCGACGGCCAAGGGATGTCCGAGCAGTCCTCAGGGTGCCACGGCAGCGGGGGCGGCTGCGGCTGCTGCTGCCACCACGGAGGAGGTGGAGGAGGAGGAGGATGCTGCCACAGCAGCGGTGGAGGAGGATACCAGAGCCAGGGATCGTCCTGCCACGGAGGAGGAGGAGGCGGCTGCTGCGGTGGCGGCGGTGGCAGCAGTGGCGGTGGTGGGATCATTTATCAGACTCACATGTTATCAACCTCCTGTGGAGGTGGAGGAGGAGGAGGTGGAGGAGGAGGAGGAGGCGGTCAGCAGAGCCAAGGATCCATCTGCATTATTGGAGGAGGAGGAGGAGGAGGAGGTGGAGGGGGCTCAGGGCAGCAAAGCCAAGGTCCCATCATTATTGGAGGGGGTGGAGGTGGCGGAGGAGGGGGTTCTGACCACCAGAGCCATGTGCCCATCTGCATCGGAGGGGGAGGAGGAGGAGGAGGTGGTGGCCAGCAAAGTCAGGGTCCCATCTGCATTGGAGGAGGAGGTGGTGGAGGTGGTGGTCAGCAAAGCCAAGGTCCCATCTGCATAGATGGAGGAGGTGGTGGTGGAGGAGGAGGTGGTCAGCAAGGCAAAGGAATCATCATTATTGGAGGTGGCAGTGGTGGTGGTGGAGGTGGAGGTGGCGGTGGTCACCAGGGCCAAGGTCCCATCTGCATTGGAGGAGGAGGAGGAGGAGGAGGAGGAGGTGGTGGGCAACAAAGCCAAGGTCCCATCGTTATTAGTGGAGGTGGTGGAGGAGGCTCAGGGCAGCAAAGCCAAGGCCCCATCTGCATCGGTGGGGGTGGCAAGGGAGGAGGAGGAGGAGGTGGTGGTGGTGGCTCAGGGCAGCAGGGCCAAGGTCCCATCATCATTAGTGGAGGAGGTGGTGGTGGTGGCAAGGGAGGAGGAGGAGGAGGAGGTGGAGGTGGATGTGGTGGGGGCTCAGGGCAGCAAGGCCAAGGCCCCATCATCATCAGTGGAGGTGGTGGTGGTGGTGGCAAGGGAGGAGGAGGAGGAGGAGGTGGATGTGGTGGGGGCTCAGGGCAGCAGGGCCAAGGTCCCATCATCATTAGTGGAGGAGGTGGTGGTGGTGGCAAGGGAGGAGGAGGAGGAGGAGGAGGTGGTGGATGTGGTGGGGGCTCAGGGCAGCAGGGCCAAGGTCCCATCATCATTAGTGGAGGAGGTGGTGGTGGTGGCAAGGGAGGAGGAGGAGGTGGAGGAGGCTCAGGGCAGCAGAGCCAAGGTCCCATCTGCATTGGAGGAGGAGGAGGAGGTGGTGGTGGTGGTGGTGGTCAGCAAAGCCAAGGTCCCATCGTTATTAGTGGTGGTGGTGGTGGTGGTGGAGGTGGTGGCTCAAGCCACCAAGGCCAAGGTCCCATCTGCATTGGTGGGGGTGGCATGGGAGGAGGAGGAGGAGGAGGTTCAGGGCATCAGGGCCAAGGTCCCATCATCATTAGTGGCGGTGGTGGAGGAGGAGGAGGAGGTTCAGGCCACCAGGGTCAAGGTCCCGTCTGCATTGGAGGTGGCATGGGAGGAGGAGGAGGAGGAGGAGGAGGAGGAGGAGGAGGAGGAGGAGGCTCAGGCCACCAGGGCCAAGGTCCCATCATCATCAGTGGTGGTGGAGGAGGAGGAGGAGGAGGTGGCTCAGGGCAGCAAAGCCAAGGCCCCGTGTGCATTGGGGGAGGAGGAGGAGGTGGAGGAGGCTCAGGCCACCAGGGCCAAGGTCCCGTGGTCATCATTGGGGGTGGTGGTGGAGGTGGAGGTGGAGGTGGCTCCTCCAGCTCTGGAGGAATGTCCATGCAGCAGCAGACCCAGCCCATCTGCTGGCCACCACAGACCAAGCGCAAGTAGTGGCTGCCAGAAGGACTCTGCCACCAAGGAAGCACAAGAAATGAAGATGCCTGACATTTCCTCATCTATTAAATTTAAGATTATTTGCCTTGTTCTCTTCTCCCTTCCCCTGGGAATGTTCTGACTGGAACCTCTGGGGTTGTGTATCCGTAACTCCAGCCGGGGTTGTTCCGTGTGCTTGTTCCTGACCCAGTTTTCAAGTGCTTGCACCAGACAATAAAACTTGCAGTTCTAGAATGTTCCATGTGTGAGTGTTGGATTTTACGGCCCCGGTTGCTTTATTTCCATCCCTGGTTTGATTCCAGTGCTGTTGCAATAAAGCTCCAGAGCAAAACTGCACTGAAACCCCACGGGTAGAAGAGATTTTTGGATTCACTAAACATTCTCAGGTCATTTTTTACTGTCTCTTGATGATGATGATCATCCTGACTTTTGCCAGACTTCTCTGAGACTTTGTCAGAGAAGGTACCACAGAGCTGATCACTGGGGTCTCTCTACCTCGCCAAAATTCTGGCGATGCCCAAGAAAGTTCTGAGTGGGTTCAGAGAGAGAAGACGGCAAAATTCGTCCCTGAAGGATTTCAAGGTGTAATTATGGGGTGAGAGAAGCTCAGGCCCCTCCTGAGGTGGTGCAGAAGCTCCTGGTGCTCTCACAAGTGGAAGAGAAATGAAGTTCTCCAACACTTTTCCAGCTCTGAACCCCCAGTGGAATCAGGGACCCCAGCAAGGCCCTTCCAAGGGCTGGGATGCTCAGGCTGGAACACTTGGGGATTTCCTCATTCCCACAGGGCCAGAACTGCTCCGGGTGTGAGTCTTCAGAGGGAGTTTCCCTGTGGGGAGCGATCTCTTTGATGTGGTCTACTCTGGCAATTAGCAGGGAAAGGGAATTAAACCTCGGAATTGTTCTACAGGAGGCAGGTGACGGACACCTGGAATTGTCCCAGGAGAAACAGGAGTGACCCACGGCCTGTCCCTCCACCCTCTGCCCTCACCCCCATGGGGATCTCAGTGAGGCAAACACCTCAAAACACATCCAGATGGGCCCCTCCAGCCAGGGCTGCCACTGGAATAGCTGAGTTTCCTGGGATTTTATTATGGGAAGTCATCGAGGGTGCTAAAATTCCAGTGGCTGGGAACTGCACAAAAACTGACATCCCTGGCACAGAGCAAAGCCAGAGTCTGGGGTCCCACTTCAGGGGGGGGTGGGAGTGGTGCTGTCAGAAATTCCTGCACACAGAAATGGCCCAGGACCAAGAAAACCAGGATCCAAATGACAGAAATTTTCAGGGTGACAGCAGGAGCCCCAAATCTTGTTACTTCTTCAGAAATGCCAGAGTCATCCCCAAAATGGGTAGGAATTTATCTTTTTGGTCCATATCCATGGAGATGCTGCCGCACAGGGGGGATGTTGGATCTGGTACCCCTCCATCTCCATCACTTGAAGTGGTGCAGCCTGCCTGACCTCTGCTCTCTCCCGAGTGGGGGAATCAAACAAAATTCCCCATCAACGCTTCGCTGCTGTGGTGAGAAATCTCCCACGGCCACGGGGGATTCCTCTGGTGCCCCAGAAACACCAGTCCCACCCCTGTTCCCCTGGGAATCTCCACCCTGAGGTGGAAGGGACCCCCAAGGATCATCAGAGTCCCACTCCCGGCCTTGCACTGACACCCCACCAATCCCCCCGTTCCTCCGGTGTGTAACACTCAATAAAAAGAGGCTCCCCAGCCCCTTCTGGTGTCAGTCACCAGCGGCATCTCCCGGCTGGAGTGGAGGGTGGCAACCTGCAGAATCCTGCTGGAGCCCCAGAAGGAATTCAAGCACGGGAATTCAACCGCGGGAGCCGAGCTCACGTGTGGGACCTGCCGTGGATGCAGGGCAGCCGAGGAAGTGATGCACGGGAGAGGCATCGTCCGCATCCAGTGAGTCAGGACAAGTGGGATGGAGGAGGAGAGACTGCTTGGTAAATAAACCTATCACCATTCCTTTGCATGCCTCACTTCCCACTCAGGAAAAACGGTATAAAAGTTGGTGGATCTCGGGGTGCTTCATTCGCTCAGCTTTGCACTGAGGTGTCCGTGGTCAGAGCCGAGAAGGGTAAGTCCAGGTCTGCCCGAGGGAGGGATTCTTCTCTTCCTTTCCTGCTTCCAAAATGCAAAAGTTTTGGTGAGAAATATCTGGTGGGTGGCAGTGGAAGGGCAGGGAAGTTGATGGGGTGAATTGAAATCTCTTGTGGATGCCTTGGTCCCACCAGACCAAACAGAAGCAGGATCAGCCTGTGTTGCTGAGGGTTGTCTCTCATCAGTGTTGAGAGGGAGATGGAATGGCTTTGGGATAAGGAGGTGGGACAACTTTGGGATAAAAGTCTTTAAAAGAGGATCCTGGCCACTACAAAGCTGGGCTGGACTGGAGTCACAGGCCTTGGGAAATTCTCGTGAGAACTGGCGGCTGCCTCGGAGTAAAAAGCTTTTCCTTGCAGGGTCACTGCTCCAAGATGTGCTCCAGGCAAAGCGGGTGCCACGGCTGCGGCTGCTGCTGCTGCTGCCGGGGCGGCCAACAGTCCCAGGGCTCCTCCGGAGGCGGATCCTGCTGCGGTGGAGGATCCTCTGGAGGATCAGCCCAGAAGATCATTATCAGCTCTGGCGGCGGAGGAGGAGGAGGAGGCTCCTCTGGATGCTGTGGAGGGGGATCTGGTGGCGGTTCTTCAAAGAGCATGATGGGAGGAGGAGGAGGAGGAGGAGGTGGTGGATGCTGCGGTGGAGGCTCCAGCGGTGGATCTTCAAAGAGCATGATGGGAGGAGGAGGAGGAGGAGGTGGTGGATGCTGCGGTGGAGGCTCCAGCGGTGGTTCTTCAAAGAGCATGATGGGAGGAGGAGGAGGAGGAGGAGGTGGATGCTGCGGTGGAGGCTCCAGCGGTGGTTCTTCAAAGAGCATGATGGGAGGAGGAGGAGGAGGAGGAGGAGGTGGTGGATGCTGCGGTGGAGGCTCCAGCGGTGGCTCTTCTGGGATGAAGATCATCATGGGAGGTGGAGGTGGTGGTGGAGGTGGTGGAGGTGGTGGATGCTGCGGTGGTGGATCCGGCGGTGGATCTTCAAAGAGCATGATGGGAGGAGGAGGAGGAGGAGGTGGTGGATGCTGTGGTGGTGGATCCAGTGGTGGATCTTCAAAGAGCATGATGGGAGGAGGAGGTGGTGGAGGTGGTGGATGCTGTGGAGGAGGATCCGGTGGTGGCTCTTCTGGGATGAAGGTGATAATGGGAGGTGGAGGCGGTGGTGGAGGTGGTGGATGCTGCGGTGGTGGATCCGGTGGTGGCTCCTCAAAGAGCATGATGGGAGGTGGAGGCGGTGGGTGCTGCGGTGGAGGATCTGGTGGTGGCTCTTCTGGGATGAAGGTCATCATGGGAGGTGGAGGTGGAGGTGGTGGAGGTGGTGGATGCTGCGGTGGTGGATCTGGTGGTGGCTCCTCAAAGAGCATGATGGGAGGTGGAGGTGGTGGAGGATCCGGCGGATGCTGTGGTGGAGGATCCAGTGGTGGCAGTGGGGGATCAGCCCAGAAGATCGTCATCAGCTCTGGCGGTGGAGGAGGAGGAGGAGGCTCCTCCGGATGCTGCGGAGGGGGATCCGGTGGCGGGTCTTCAGGAGGGCAGATCATCATGGGAGGTGGAGGCGGTGGAGGCTCCTCCGGGTGCTGCGGTGGCGGATCCGGCGGCGGCTCCTCAGGCCAGACCATCATCATCAGCTCTGGAGGTGGCGGCGGAGGCTCTTCCCAGCAGAAATGTCCCGTTGTCATCCCCAGCGTGGTGTCCCACCAGACCAAGCAGAGCTCCCACTGGCCCTGCCAGCAGAAGTAACAGCCCTGGGCAGCTCTGGTTCCCATCAGGAAGAGCTGAGTCTTTGCCCTCCAAGTTTTTCCCCAGCACATCCCCGTCCCTTGTGTTCCCTTGGTGCTGCATCCCTGTGCTGTGAACTCCCAGGTGGCTCCTCTGTGCCATAAATGTGACGGGAAATAAAGATTTCTGTGCACGGACAGAATTGGTTTTTGAGGCTGCTTTTCTCCTTTGCCAGTTTGCTCCCCAAAAAATGAGTAAAACATCCAAAACATCCTGCTGGGAAATGTTCTCCAGCCTCCAGTGCTGGAGCAGATCTTTCCTATACCCAGCATAATTTTCCCCTCTTTCATCCTGAACCCATTCCCTGTGTCCTGTCCTTGCAGTTCCTGAGGAAAAGTCCCTCTCCAGCTTCCCTGGAGCCCCTGCAGATCCTGGAGTCTCCACACAACCTCCTCTCCTCCAGGCTGAACATTCCCAGCCCTCCCAGCCCGGCTCCATAGGGGAAGGGCTCCTCTTATCAACTTCATGGCCTCCTCTGGACTCGTTCCAACACTTCCATGTCCTTCTTATGCTGGGGACACCAGAATTGGACACAGCATTCCCAGTGGGGTTTCACCTGAGTAGGAAAACCCTTCCCTCGCCATCCTGCCCACTCTCCTTTGGATGCAGCCCAGAGACAGTTGGCTTTCCTCTCAAAGTGGGAATTTCCTCTCAATTAGGACTCCCAAAGTCCTCTTTGGAACTGGTGGGATTAATCTTGAGTCCAGTAAACTTTAACTTTAATCCCAGAGGGTTTTTGTTCTCCTCATAAAGACACCTGGTAGGGAGGAAACAAAATTAGGAGTTACAGGGATCATCTGCCATGAAACTCTTGAGGGATGACGACTGACAGATTCCTGCCTTTTGGAGAAAACTGGAGAGTTCTTCCCCAGGATCTTGCCCCACATTGTCAGCATCACTGTGCCTGAGGGAATCTGGTGGGAAAAGGGATCCAGGGTGCTGTAGGATCTGGCCAGGGATTTGTCCTCTCTCGTATCAACCACCCACCGAGGTGTTTGCGGTGAGGAGATGAAGAGGCACCACGACCTGCCAGCCCTTCCTGAGGGCTCCAGGACTGCAGGAAAAAGGGCCCAGCAGAGATCACAAAGCTGAGAATGTGGCCCTGAGGCCTTTTACATCCCCATTTCCCTTTACCCAACACAGGCATCCAAACTTCTCCCCAACCTGGAGAGGTTGTGGCAGTGCTGACCCTGTGCTCCAGCCAGGCTTTTCCTACACCTCTGGCAAACAAATCCATGGGCTACAGGTCCAGTGCTTCCAGGGGATCCCACCCTGTGCTCTCCACACTCTGTGATCTGCAGGAGCTCCTCTCACCACCCCTCCAAAAACCTCCACGGCCTTTCCACATCCCTGGGTCAGAACGAGCTGCTCATGCTGGGTGTCCCTCTGTGCCAATGAGCTGCTAATCCTGAGTCTGGCTAATCCTGAGTCCTAATCTGGGCGAGTCCCTACAGGTTGAAGGCACGGAAGGGATCAAGGTGTTGAGATCCTCAGGAGTACAACACCCACACGCCAGAGCTGGGAGCCAGAACAGCGGTGACACCTCAGATCTGGAGATGAGAACAGAGATAAGGCCACGGGAGGGACTCAAAGCTGAACGAAGGAAGCCCCTGCACATGTGTCCCCACTGCTGGTGGCCCTGTCCCCATCCCCAGGGTGTCGTGTGTGCGTGTTCAAAGTCACGTTCGTGGTGGCAGCCGAGACCTGCTGCTGCTGTCACTTGTCCCCACAGCCAAACCCCTATTAGTCCTTCCTCTACTCCGTGTCCTGGGAGGGCGGATGCTGCTGTCAGGCTCCAAACACGCGTGACACAGAGCTGGTGCTGGGACAGCTGTGCTGACAAACTGTCATCCTCCAGCAGGGAACATATCCAGGTGACTCCCCTGCTCAGGTGTGGGTGGGGTGGCCGCTGCAGACCCTCAGAAATGGGTCCTGTTGAGGTAGAGGGGGTGTTTAATGTCCTAGAGTTCAAAGGCCTTGACGGCCTTCAAGGGTCAGGTCTTGATGGCCTTCAAGTGCAACTTTGAAAACAGAAGGATTCCAAGGTTTTCCCCACTCCAGCCCGGAGACTGAGACTCCTGGAAGCTAGAGCTGAGCACAGACCTCTGTGGAAATCCAGCAGCTGCTTCCACTTTGGGGTCACAAAAGATGGAGGGAAAAGTCCCCTTTGTCACTGTCACCCTCACAGCATCCTCTGACACAGATCTGGGCAGCTCCAAAGCAGGGAACTCTGTTGGGGTGGCACCTCTGGCCCTTCCCAGCAGGATGGACATGCTCCTGCTCCCCATCTTGCCAGTCCTCAAGGAAATTCTCCAAAATTCTCTGTGACTCTGCTCAAGCACATCCTTTATCCTTGTCCTTCCATCCCTCTCCGGCTTCCAACTCACTCCAGTGCCCATCGCTGGGCATCTGCTCAGTCCCCACTCTGCCCTGAGCACTCAGGGAGCCCCATCCCAGCTAAAACACATTGGTCCCCCCCAAAACAGACCCCGAGATGTCGTTTGCCCCAAAAATTCGGAGCGAGGCTCCCGGAAGGGAATCATTAAGTGGAATTAGCGACTGCGATAGAGAATGGGGCTGATGTGCCTCCTTCGCATCACCTCTGCCGCAGGTGAGTCAAGGAAGGAGGCAGCTGAGGCCAGGCTCCGTCAATAAATCTCTCAGCATTCCTTAGGGTGTCTCACTTCCCTCGGGAGCACGGTATAAAAGCTCAGCCATCCCAGGGCTCCTCATTCAACCCACACCGAGCATCGCGACGTTCCCACCGGCACCGAAGGTAAGCCCGTGGATACGGAAACTTCTGGAACCTCTATGCAGGGAGATCCCTCCACCAGTTTGTCTTCGGGTGTTCTTTGAGCCGTGGTGGCTCCAAAACCAACTGGAGGTGCCAACAGAGCTCCCTTCCTTAGACAGGGGCGTTGCAGGTGGAGCCCTGAAAGCTGAACTTTGAGCGGCTGAGTCAGTGTGAGACATCCAGAAGGATCCACACCATTTTTTAGGCGTGTCAGAGCGTGTGTGAAAACCTCGGGAAGTGTTCCCAACCTTCCTGCACGCAGAGGGCTCCTGGAATTGTTGTGACCTGCAGAGATATCCCTGGGATGCCAGGGCAGCTCTCAGGGAGGGAGTTTCAAGTAGGGCTGCAGAAGATGGGACAAGTCCTGGGAACTCTTCCTTCCCGAGCTGAGAAGGCTCAGCTGCGTCTCCCAGGTTCTCCTTTCTGACAGCTCCGTTCCTTGCAGGGTCACTGCTCCAAGATGTGCTCCAGACAAAGCTCCGGAGGCTGCCATGGGATGTCCTCCCAGTCCAGCGGGTGCCACAGCCAAGGCTCCGGTTGCCACGGGGGCGGCTCCTCCAGTTACCAATCCCAAGGCTCCTCCTGCTGCGGGGGCGGAGGGGGCAAAGTCATCATCAGCTCTGGTGGTGGAGGAGGGGGATCCTGCTGCAGTGGGGGCTCCTCTGGGTATGGGATGGGAGGGGGATATGGGGGTGGCTCTTCAGGATCAAAGAGCATCATTGGAGGGGGAAGCAGTGGAGGATACTCGGGTTGTGGCATGGGAGGAGGGTACGGCGGTGGATCTTCAGGATCAAAGAGCATCATTGTAGGCGGAGGTAGTGGAGGTTCCTCTGGATGCTGCAGTGGAGGATCCAGCTATGGGATGGGTGGAGGATATGGTGGTGGATCTTCAGGATCAAAGAGCATCATTGGAGGTGGAGGTAGTGGAGGTTCCTCTGGATGCTGCAGTGGGGGCAGCTATGGGATGGGAGGAGGGTACGGTGGTGGATCTTCAGGATCAAAGACCATCATTGGAGGTGGAGGTTCCTCTGGATATTGTGGTGGAGGATCTTCAGGCTATGGGATGGGAGGAGGGTATGGTGGTGGATCTTCAGGATCAAAGAGCATCATTGTAGGTGGAGGTTCCTCTGGATACTGTGGTGGAGGATCCAGCTATGGGATGGGTGGAGGATACGGTGGTGGATCTTCAGGATCAAAGACCATCATTGGAGGGGGAAGCAGTGGAGGCTCCTCTGGATACTGTGGTGGAGGATACTCAGGTTATGGCATGGGAGGAGGGTACGGTGGTGGCTCTTCAGGAGGGAAGACCATCATTGGAGGTGGAGGTGGTGGTGGATCCTCTGGATGCTGCGGTGGAGGATCCTGCTATGGGATGGGAGGAGGATACAGCGGCAGCTCCTCAGGCCAGACCATCATCATCAGCTCTGGAGGTGGCAGCGGAGGCTCCTCCCAGCAGAAATGTCCTGTTGTCATCCCCAGCGTGGTGTCCCACCAGACCAAGCAGAGCTCCCACTGGCCCTGCCAGTACAAGTAACAGCCCTGAGCAGCTCCAATTCTGAGTCTCTGCCCTGGCTCCTCCTTGCCTTCAGCCCTGGCTCTGCTGCTGGTCCTTCCCAGTGTGTTCTCTCCCGTCCCCTGGACGCTGCACCCTCGTGGGAGATCTCCAGGATTGCCCTGCTGTGCCCTGCTCCTGGTGTCGGGGTGCCTTTGATAATGTCCTGCCACTTTTTACACCCAATAAATGTTACAATTGCTCAAACCTGCCTCTTTTTTTGGGAGTTCATTTCGTTCTTGCACCACCAACCTGCACTTCATGGTCTTGGGATGTGGAAATGTCTCTGATGAGATGTTTCACTCCCAAGCCATCCAGTTCATTGTCCCAGAGGTTTTGCACCTTCATTTCCACCTGGGCTCTGTGAGGGAGGAACAGAAGACCCCAAAATTCGAAGGAACCATAGCACCAACACCCTTTGCTGCCTGGGCATGGTGCAGGCCCTCTGAGGTGCCAGCACACAATGACCACCTCTGTGGACCTGATGGGAGATGTGACCAGGGCCACCAGGCTCAGTGAGGAAGAGCAGGGATTGGGGATGACCCAACAGCAGCTGGTGATGCCCCAGGTGGGCAATGAAACATCCACGACCACATGCACAGCCTTGACATCCTCCCCTTTCCTGCAGAAGGCTGAGGGAACACCCTCAGGCCGGACAGGGTGGACACCAGGAGGGATTTCCTCATGGAAATGTTGTCAGGCCTTGGATGGGGCTGCCCAGGGAAGTTTGGAGTCCCCATCCCTGGAGATGTCCAAGGAAGGACTGGACGGGGCACTCAGAGCTCTGGGCTGGCTGACAAAGCAGGGACAGGCTGGACTCGATGGTCTGGGAGGGCTTTTCCAACCTCTGGGATTCTGGAATTCCATTATCTGTACCCAGAGGGAATCTTCACCTGCGAACCAGCCAACCCAGCCCCGGGCCAGGCAGGCGGGAATAAAACCAGCATTAAATCCCTCCAAAATCTTCCTCCCAGCCTCAAACCTGCTCCAAATCTTCCTCCCGGCCTCAAATCCCCCCCTCCCCACGTTTTGCACCCTGTCCTGGCAGCCCCCCTGCCCCACACACAGATTTCTGCCCGGGGATGGGGCTTTGGCCAAAACTGGGACTTTTTGTCACCACAGCAGAACTTTCCGGAGCCGGTCCAGCCTCCAGGAGCTGCTCTGAAGCCCTGGCGCTTGTTCCAAACCGGAGGAAGGAGATTAAAAAGAAGGAAGGGAGGGATGTGGAGGCATAATCCCTCATTAAAGCGTAATCCAGCCAGGCTGGGTTTGGGTACAGGACATTATTCACACCTCCGCAAACTCTGCCTTTTTTAAGCTCTTCTTTGAGCACCTCCAGCGCCCTTGCAAAATTCCCACTTCACTTTGAACGGTATTCTGGCTCGTATGCAAATATTTTCCTGGGAAAAAGTTCCCCCTGGAGCCAGCCGGGAGGGATCAGATTGTCACCCCTGAGCTTTGGGAGCTGTTCCTCCCCCTTGTCCTACGGTCCCCGCTGCGCATTCTCCTACACCCACTCCCCCACCCACCTCTCCCGGGGCTGGGGGCCGGAGGATTCCTGCGTAGCCCAGGGCAGGAACGGGCTCATTAGGCAGGAGTAACAATTACAGCAGCGAAATGAGCGGTGTGAAGGGAGATATGGATCGGGTGTCAAAGCAAACACTGAAATCGCAATTTGGTAAATAAATCCTTCTCATTCCCGAGGGTGTCTCACTTCCCATACATGTTAAACGCCGTATAAATGTTCCCGAGGCTGTTTAAGCTCCTCATTCAGTCGACATTTACCTTCTAAATGTGTTTCCGATGGCTGAAGAGGGTAAGTCTCTTTTTTTCTGGGATTTTATCCTTTCCTAGTCATGGGATGCGGCTCATTTGATACCTTGGCTCCTGCTGGCAGCAGGACCCCTCTGCCTGAGCCAAATCCTCGGGATTTGGGTGGGCTCCAGCTCCATTCTGGCTCCAATCCCTGCGGAGAAAGGTGATATCAAGGCACCAGAGTGGGATGCAGAGGGATGAGCGGGGTAAAAACCAGGATGGGTCTGTGGTGGGGCCGGCACATGGGGACCGCACACCCTCTGTGGGTTTGAATGTGCAGGGCACATTTTTATATCATTAATAACAGCTCTGAGCTGGACCTCAGAATGGCCACGAGCCTCTGTGGCTGGGCCAATCACCTTCTATAAAAGAATTTTGGGGCTGCAGTAACAGAGCCAGGGTGGAAACTTTGATCCATCGCTCTGGCAACAACTGAGGAACAGAAATTAGGATGATCCTCGGTGATTTTGCAGCTCTGTGGACATAAAAATGAGTGGGGGAAAGCCATGGCAGTTCTTAGAGGGGAAAAGAATACATTTCAGATTTTATATTTCAGCTTTTGGATTCAGAACATATTTCAGCTTTGGGATTCTCTGGAATTAGAGGTAGAAAGAGGAAAGCTATCCCAGGAAGAGCCCAGATATCCCTGGATTTGAAGGATAGGGGCTTGGAGCAACCTGCTCTAGCAGAAGGTGTAAATGCCCATGGCAGGCGGTGGCACTGGATGAGCTTTAAGGTCTTTTAAACCCAAACCACCCCACAATTCCATGATTCTCTACCAGCTCAGTTTCAAAGCCTGGAGCTGCCACATTGCCTGGCACCTCCCCACCTGCCTTGGCACCAAAACAAAGTAAAACGGTGCAAGTTCAGGGGTGTTTCCCTTTCCTCTTCCAGCTTCACCACTGGGGATGTTTTCCTCTTCCAGTTTTAGCACTGGGGGTGTTTTCCTTTCCTCTTCCAGATTTATCACTGGGGATGTTTTCCTCTTCCAGCTTTACCTTTGGGGGTGTTTTCCTCTTCCAGCTTTACCTCTGGGGCTGTTTCCCTTCCCTCTTCCAGTTTTGCCACTGGGGGTGTTTTCCTCTTCCAGCTTTACCTCTGGGGGTGTTTTCCTCTTCCAGCTTCACCACTGGGGATGTTTTCCTTTCCTCTTCCAGCTCTACCACTGTCTGCGGCGCAAATGCTCCCGGCGGAACCGCGGCTACAGCCGGGACATCTCCCTGAGCCACAGCGGCTTCTGCTCGGGCGCCTTCACCAACCGCCACGGCCGCGCCTCCTTCTCGTGCGGCAGGGACAGTTCCGTCACCTACAGCCGGAGACCCTCGTCCTGCCCGCCCCCGCTGGCGCCAGCCCCCTACAGCATCTCAGGGAGGTTCTCGTGTGACGCCGAGGGCTCCCTCGTGGTCAGCAGTGGGGACGGTGGGGTCACGTCTGGCTGGGAGCCCACGCTGGGGACGGTCCCGGTTTACGGCTCCGGAGTGGGGTTGGGGTACGGCGGCGAGGATGTGGGGTCGGTTGGAGGTGGAGGATCCGTCTACCACGGAGTGAATTCGGGAGTGACAGAGGGAGCAGGGGCTGGGTATGGATACTCTGCACCCCTGAGTGGCCCCCTAAGCACGGGGGAGGTCTCTGAGGGCTCGGGGTACTATGGAGGAGGGTATGGATATGGGACGTATGGAACTGGGATGCTCCCTGGGCCGGAGCTCGGCCCTGCGGGCGGGGGATGCGCCCAGGTGGTGCAGCAGAAATGCCCCGTGGTCGTCCCCACCATCAAGAGCCAGCAGTGCAAGCAGAGCACCCACTGGCCCCCCATCCAGAAGAAGTGAGGGGCCCGGCAGCCTCTCCCCACGTCCCAAAAGTGCCCCTGGATGTGCCACAGTGGAGTTTTCCCACCCCTGATGGTGTTGTCACTTCACAGAGCTCCGCAGTCCTCTCACTGGCAGCAGTCACCCAGGAGCTGCTGGAAAAAGGGGTTTGTGCTGTGGTGATGGGAAAAGGTTCTTTTCTCCATCTCCTCTGGATCAAGGGTTGGAAAATAAAACTTCACAGTCTGTGGGTAATTTCAATGTTGGGAGGATTTCTTTCATTTCTGGCTCCTTCACTCGAAATGCAAATGTGTCCTCGAAGAATCTCCACAACACAAAGGATCTTTTTCATGTGTACTTTGCACCCAATTTAAATGTACATTTTATGTTAATACAATTAAAATACATCACTTCCAACAGCCAGAGAAGTTCAGGTGGTGCCAGACTCTTCCCAGTGGTGCCCAACGACAGGACAAGGATAAACCAAACCCCATTTCCACCTCAGCATGAGGGAGAATTTATTTTCGTGGAAGTGGCAGAGCCCTGAAACAGCTGCCCAGGGAAGGAATGGGGTCTCCCAACCCCACCTGGACGTGTCCCTGTGCCCCTTCAGGAGATCTCCCTCCCAACTCCAGAACTTTGGAATTCTGCTCTTAACCTGCCTCTTTCTGGAGCTGCTCTTCCCACCCCGTGGAGCCCCCACGAGCCTCGTGAAGGAGATCTGCCAATCCCCCGGGGGATTTCCGCCTGATTATTATTTACAGCCTGACCTGGCAGTGAAAGGTTGTTTACCTGGCTCCTGCCCTGGCATGGCGAAACCCTGAGCACGTAGAACCTCGTGCATGAGGCAACTCCAAGGAGCTCCTTGGCTTCCTCCCCAGAACCTGCTCATGGCATTTTTTCGATAGGATCAGGCCCTAAATTAGGCACGGGGAGAGGACAGTTCCAGGGCTGGTTGGGATGTGGGGTTTGCCCAACGTTTAATCTTCTCTGGGGTTGTTTGACTCATCCAAATACTTGTTAGGAAGGGGGGGAAAAAAAACCACCTGCAGATCTGGGTCTGTTTAAAAGTGAGACATAAAATCATATTATTTGTTTCTCACCATTCTGCTTTCGCCCACCTGAGGGGATTTTGACATTTTCAACTCAATAAAAACATCCAGAAAACTTTGCCATGAAACACCAAAGACCCAAATCCTCCAAGCTCTACACCCGTGTTTGAGGCCACGGGATCCTTCACACATAAAGTGTCGTAAGATCATCATGTGGGGACAATTACACAAGATATTGTCACCAGCCCTATTAAATTCCATTCTAAAATTAGGCAGCGTTATCATTTATTTGCTTTTATTTCTGTTTCTAAAATCCACCACTTCATTATTGATATTTCTGTGGGTTTTCTTCCTTCATTAGGGCAGCAAAACAACTCTGAAAGCTCAAATAAATTCCCAGAGAATCCTGCAAAACCAAGCTCGGACCCTTCAAATATTTGTGCTTATCCAAGTGATTGAAAACCCCCTCAAAATTTCAGTCCCTCCAAAAAGAGAGAAATCAGAAAACCTTGAAAATCCCATTTCTTACTCCCTGGTTCTGGACTCTCCTATCAAAGGGCACTCCCCAGGTTTGGATGGTTCAATATTTAATAAACCCAGGGCTCACAGGTTTGCACCCAAGGCTGGACACGAGGAGCCGGAGCTGATCCGCCCTCCCCAGAGCTCAGCTCCATCCTGAGGCTGGGAGGAGTCCCAGGCTGGGTTTTTATCCTTTTGCAGAGCGAGGTTTCCTCCCCTCTCCTTGCGCAACAGGGCAGGGACGAGTCACCCTGCGAGGAGCTGTGATAACACAGGAGTCATCCCAAAGCCTGATAACGCCTCATTCCCGACTCACCCCCAGCTCTGATAAGCCAGGACTCATCCCCAGCCTGTCTGTGCTTGTCCAACCAAGGCCCCTCTCCCCCAGCTGTTGGTAAACAGGCTGAGCAGTAAACACAGCTCTGGCTTCTGGATGAAAGTCTCCAACTGGCGCCTCTGGATAGAAACTCCAGGAGTTGTTTCAGTGATAGCAAACAGGAGCCACCCCTCGGCCTCAGGGCATCTCTGCCCAGCCAAACCTCGTGGCTCCATGAGGGATTTCAGGTGGGAAGTGAGTGAGGGCACATCAGGAGTCCTGCTGGAATTCCAGGGTCGGGAAATGAGAAGCCAGGGGTGTTGCGAAGCCGTGGTTGCATCCACGATTGCACCACCCCACTGCTCTGCACCCAGGTGCTCCCATCCTGCCCCAGGGGAGAGCTGGTGGAGCTCAGGATGCGTGGGGAGCTCGGATGTGTGGTCTCTGACCCAGCATTTTACTCACAGCTTACTCACGGGGTGCAAGGTTTGCACAAGCGGCTTCCGCCGGCGCCGGTTCCCCATCGCTGCACCAGAGCCTGGCAAATAAAACGGAGTAAAATGTGAGAAAAAATGGAAATTTTCAGAGGAATTCTGTGTGGGGCGTCTCGGGGCTGGGCAGGAAAAGCATCAGCAATGAAAATCAGTGGTGACTGTGTCAGTGATGGTGGAAAGGCCGTAAAATCAGGTGGGATAAAAACACCAGGAGCAGGTCTCCAAGTAGGTGGGGAACCGCAGAACCATGGAACCATGGAAGCTCTGATGTCACAATCACAGAACCCTCCAACAGCAGGGGAGCAGGGTCACCTGGAGCAGGTGACACAGGGACACATCCAGTGCCCCAGACCCTCCAGCCACTCGGGGGCTCCTCCAAGGTAAGTTCTCCCTCACGTTGAGGAAACCTCGTTACGTTTTTGGGGAATTCACAGGTGGAAGCCAACGCTTCCAGCAGCGGCCTGTGCCACCAGCTGGGTTGGCCAGGGTCACCTCCCAGCCAGAGCCTCCCACAGTGGCCATCCCACAGCCTTCACCACCCTGGTTTTGTTCCTTTGGGAAATGACCCTGCCAGAGAGGGGACCCTCGGCTCAGTTCTGGTACCCGCCTCATGGGGTGAAAACAACTTTAAAGGTGTTTTCCAAGCACATCCAACCAGGACTTTCTAAGAATTCACCATTTTTCATGGGGACAACACGAGAATGGTGGGTTTGCTCCACAAGAGCCCCAAGATTTTTCTCCTGCCAACACCAGTCGGGGAGGGGTGGGGGCACCGGGACCTCTCCTTCCTGCCAGACTCCAGGTGAGAGGTTTTGGGAGGACAGGAACCCCAAAACTCACCACCTTTGCCACCCGTTTTGCAACCTCAAAGTCATCGTGCCGTGAGGGTGAGCCAGCCCGGCCGCCCACACGGTTTTCACTCCGAGCCCGCCAGGGGCAGGGCGCAATTAAAGCTGTGTAAGACGAGGAAGACAATCCAGAGCCTGACAAGTCAATCAAAGAAATGGGGTGGAAGGAGCTTTTGAAGGTGGTGGGTAATTAGGGGTGGGGCTGTTTTGTAAATACCTTGGTCATTTTTCCCCCCAGGGCGTTATTGCATTTTCAGGAAGGGACTTGAGAACCGTATAAAAGCCCTTGGAGGGGAGAGCAGCAGCATTCACTCAGCTCCACTCCTCCTTCAGAGCCTTCACAGCCCAGGTGAGTGCCTGATAACCTTTAATGCCGAGGAGAATTCCCTGCACTGAGCTGAGCTTTGCTCTGGGGGCATTTCCTGGGGTTACTGAGAGCCAGATCCTTGCCTCTGTGGCTGGGGCTGTTTTGTGCTCCCCAAAATTAGGACTGCTTATGCTGAGAAGCAAAATCTATTACCTGTAGTTATGTTTGGATTCCTCTGGTGCTTTCCAGCATCCAAAGGACAAACTGGAAATGAATAAAAGCAAAGAATGGGATCTGGGGATGAATGGGAGACAGCAGGCTGATCTTTCATAAGAAACCTCGGGGTTAAGCTGGGAATTTTAATTGCTTTTATAAGCCTGACTCCTTTAATAAGCTCCTTTGGAAAACATTCAGGAGATGAAAGTATTAAAACTTCTTCCTTGAAGTATTGAAATTTCTTCCTTGAAGAAATTTAGGAAAGGACAGAGAAGGTGGATTTAAGCTGTGAGAGGAAGGAGCAACAGGATCCTCTTCCAACTCAGCATCCCGGATGCTTTTTGCCTCCCTGAAATCCCAGCAATCCTCAGCAGGGGGTTGGGATGTGCACAGAGGATTTTCCTCATGCTCAGGAAATTGGGCCTGGAGGGAGGAAGGCAGAGGAATTTGTCTTTATTTTGGGCACCTGCCTCTGGAAGTGGATTTTTCCAGGGCTTTGCCACCAGTCCTGGCTGTGCCAGGGCCCCTCAAGGCCACGAGATTTTGGGATTCTTGCCAAAATGCCTCTTGCTGGTGTGGGATATCCCAGCATCAGACAGAGCATCTGCTCCTCCAGGGGCATCCCAGGATGCAGCCAAGGAAGAGCAGGGAAATGGTTGAAAAAATAGCAGGGAAATGGCTCAAAAAAATAGCAGGGAAATGGCTTAAGGAGAATAGGGAAAAGGCTCAAAAAATAGCAGGGAAATGGCTCGAAAAATAGCAGGGAAATGGTTGAAAAAATAGCAGGGAAATGGCTCAAGGAGAACAGGGAAATGGCCCAAAAATAGCAGGGAAAAGGCTCAAAAATAGCAGGGAAGTGGCTCAAGGGAGAGCAGGGAAATGGTTGAAAAAATAGCAGGGAAATGGCTCAAGGGAAAACAGGGAAATGGTTCCAAAAATAGCAGAGAAGTGTTTAAAAAATGACAGGGAAATGGCTCGAGGAAGATCAGGAAAATGGGCCCCAGCAGAGCCAGAGGCCAGGGCTGCTGTGGGGGCTCCTGGGGGTGCTCAGATGGTCCAGGCTGACCCAGCACCAAGAAATGAAGCCCCAAACTGGAGGAACTGGGCGGGCAGAAAGGCAAATCCTGCTGGGGAACCTGGGAGCGATGTGAACCGTGCCCTGCCTACCCCTAACACCAACCTCCTCTCCTTCCCAGCTCTCCAACCTCATCTCAACCAACCCAAAGATGTGCTCCCGTGAGAACAGAGGATGCCACGGCTCCGGGAGCTCCTCCTGCCACGGCGGCAGCTCCTGCCACGAGAGCGGCCGCTCCTGCCACGGCTCGGAGGGGCTGGTGTGCCACGAGGTGACCGCCGTGCCGGACGTCACCCCCACGGTGGTGCTGACCCCGCAGTGCCAGGCGGGCACGGGCCAGGTGCCCCTGGCCCAGGTTCCGTGCCAGCAGCAGCAGCAGCAGATCAAGCAGCCGGTGCAGTGGCCGCCGCAGCAGCAGCAGAAGTGAAGAGCTCGGAGCTGCTCCCTGTCCCCCTGTCCCTGAGCTGCTCGCTGTCCCCCTGTCCCCTTCCCCTCCTCCTGAGAACCCCCAGTGGCATTAGCGCGGTGGAATGGGGATTTGTTCTTCGTTCCCCGCTCCCGTCTCCGGTAGCAAAGGTGTGATGCTGAATTAAAGCCTAAAGCTCATCAAACCTGCTGGCGTCCTGGTGTTTTTCCCACTGGTTTTCCTTATCTTTGGCATCGTTCCCCAGCCTGTCTGGGCTGAGGGGAGCTGCTCTCTCCACAGCTCCCTCCCCTTCCCGTGGCGTTCCGGCGGCTGGGGTGGCTCAGCCCGGCAGTCCCCACGCCTTGGGCACCTGCCAGGCTGATTTCAAAAGCTGTCTGGGGCTGAAGGTGCAGAGCAGCCTCTCTGCAAGCCCAGCCCTTGGCTCGGAGCCTCAGACCCCCACGGGCACCTTGTGAAGGGTTTGCAGTCTGTTGGTGGCTGGTGAGCGCAGAGCAGGCTCTGTCCTGGAATTCTGGAAATCCCTGATCCCCACAAAGAGGAGGACACGAGCGGAGGAAGGACCACGTCGTGCCCAGTGTCGCTTCTGACCCTTCTAAATGGAGAATTTGGGGTTAGATTGCTGTTTTCTGTGAGGGAACTCTCCCTGCTTTGAAAAATCTGTGTTCCCTGCAGGAAATCCCAGAGGAACTGAGGTTGGAAAAGTTCTCCAAGACCTTTGAGTCCAACCTGTGCCTGATCCCCATCTTCTCACCCAGCCCAGGGCACCGAGTGCCACCTCCAGGCTTTCCCTGGACACCTCCAGGGATGGGCACTCCAAACCTCCCTAGGCCTGACCACCCTTTCCATGGGGAAATTCCTCCTGATGTCCCCCCTGAGCTTCCTTTCCTCCCAGCTGAGCCCTCCAGGAGTTCTCCAGATCATTTTCCTGCTGCCCCAGCCCCTTCCCCAGCTCTGTTCCCTTCTCTGGACACACTCCAGCCCCTCAATGCCCCTCTTGAGCGAGAAAAAAACATTCCCATTTCCTCCTGAGGTTTTAACTGACTTAAACCATTAAAGTTCTGAGCCCCCCCCTTGTAGATGTGAAAGGGAAAAAAGGAATTTTAGATCTGCAGCTGGGTTTTTCACCGCCCCAGAGCCCACCAGGATGATTTCCGTGGGGTTTGGGGCTCTGTGGGATGAGAGCAGCACTGTGTGTAATGCAGGAGACATTTAATTAGCCAAGGGTTCATGCTGAACCTTTGAAAGGAACGAGAAGGGTGCTATTAGCGCTGCTTTTATTACTGCTCTTAATTAAAATAACGAGGAGCCTCAATGCCAGGTGTGAGGTCGGTGATTGCAGGAGCAGGGAATGAACGTTGGGGTTGGGGACGGGCTCCAGCCTGGCTTGGGGACATCGAGGGGTGCCAACCCCTGTCCCCCCTCACCCAGCTGTGCCAACCCAGCCAGACGAGCGGCTCCAGGCTGGGTTTGGGTCTGGCTTTGTGGGGAGGGCAGATAAAATCTCCAGGGTGAATCCTTTCCAAGCAATCCAAGGTTTCACCTACGCTCCCGGCTGAGCCGGAGCCATCCAGGCTGTGCCGCTCCATGGAAGGAAAGACTTGGGAAGGGCCCGAGGAGCAGAGAGAGGGAATCTCTCCCTGGAGAGCTGGAGTTGTGTTATCTGCACGCACATCTGCAGAGGGAAGCAGGAAAGGCTGCGGGAATCCAGCAGGAAATTGTCCCCACCTTCTCCTCCCACGGCAGCGAAGGTGCTGAGTGCCTGCAGAGAAATATCCCGGGGATAAAAAAGGCCTCTGCACCTTGCAGTGCTCACAGCAAGCACAGCAGGGTCCAGGCAGAGCCAAGTCAGGTGTGCAAACACAGATAATGTTCTGTAAATGTGCAGACTGTTGGTGAAACCCCCTCAGTCAAGCACAGGGAGTGGCAGCGCTGCTGCTCGGCTCCAGCTGCTCATCCCAAACCTCATGGAGCTCATCCTGAACCTCCTAGAGCTCATCCTAAACCTCATGGAGCTCCAGCTGCTCATCCCACACCTCATGGAGCTCATCCTGAACCTCGTGGAGCTCATCCTAAACCTCGTGGAGCTCATCCCAAACCTCCTAGAGCTCATCCTAAACCTCATGGAGCTCATCCCACACCTCATGGAGCTCCAGCTGCTCATCCACACCTCATGGAGCTCATCCCACACCTCATGGAGCTCCAGCTGCTCATCCACACCTCATGGAGCTCATCCCACACCTCATGGAGCTCCAGCTGCTCATCCCACACCTCATGGAGCTCATCCCACACCTCATGGAGCTCATCCCAGTCCTCACAGAGCTCATCCCAGACCTCATGGAGCTCATCCCACACCTCCTGAAGCTCATCCCACACCTCATGGAGCTCCTCTAACCCCTTATGGAGCTCATCCCACTCCTCATGGACCTGGAAGCTTCCACAGTGAGCCACTCCTGGTAAATGGAGGCTTTCCCCTCTCTTGACCTCAGACATTTCTGTTTCCTGCGCCACTTCCTGATATTTACATCTGGCACCTTTTTTTTTTCGTTTTTCCCTCCTCACCTCTCTCAGGTGACAGCAAATCTCCTCCCACACGTGGCCAAAACTCCCTGAAGTGCTGCCTGACCCAAACCTCTCAGGGAGGTGTCCTGGGGTTGTTCTGTGCACCAGGGGAACACAGCTCAGCTGTGAGTGCTCCAGTCTGAGAGATCCGGGTGAGTCAGCAGAGCATCACCCCAAATCCCTCGTGCCTCACTCCTAATCCCCGCTGCCATCCCAGTGTTGACACATTCCTGCCTTTTATGGGACAAGAAGATGTAATTGATGGGTCAGATGGGCATGACCTGTACCCAGGCATGGGAGACCAAAGTTCACCCGTGATTCACGGGAAAATCCAGGTTCTGAAGTGTCTCCCACATCACGTTGCTGTGTTTGTGTCTCCATGCCTGTCTCACCATCCCTGAAATCATTCCAGAAGGGCTGGAAGCAGGGCAGCAACCAGCAGCACTCTGCCCCCGCTAAAATAAAAAATTCTGGGTAAAATCAGAAGAGAAAATAACCAAAACCACTCTGGGAGGGTTTGGGCCATCCTGGAGGTGTCCAAGGAACTCCTGGACCTGGCACTGAGCGCTCTCAGTGTTTGACCAGATGGGGGTTGGTCAAAGGCTGGGCTCAGTGGTCGTGGAGATCTTTTCCAACATCAGTGACTCCAGAAATCTGGGATTCTGTTCACCCCAAACCGTCCTGTCCTGGCATTTGATACCACTGTGCCCCCAACACCACATTGGGGTGGAAAACCAGACTGAAACAGCACCTGAAGCCTCAGGCTGGGTTTGCTTGGCCAGGTTTTGGTGGATGGGAATCCACAGAGGTGGCAGAACCTGTGGGCCATGGACAGGAACCCAGTCTGGGGCAGGTTTGGTGGCAAAACCTGTGACCCCATGGACAGGAACCCACTTTGGAGCAGGTTTGGTGGCAAAACCTGTGACCCCATGGACAAGAACCCAGTCTGGGGCAGGTTTGGTGGCAGAACTTGTGGGCCATGGACAGGAACCCACTCTTGTTTGGTGGCAAAACCGATGACCCCATGGACAGGAACCCATTCTGGGGCAGGTTTGGTGGCAAAACCTGTGACCCTATGGACAGGAACCCAATCTGGAGCAGGTTTGGTGGCAAAACCTGTGGGCCATGGACAGGAACTCACTCTGGGGCAGGTTTGGTGGCAGAACTTGAGGACTATGGACAGGAACCCACTCTGGTTTTGTGGCAGAACCCGTGGACCATGCACAGGAGCCTGCTCTGGTTTGGTGGCAGAACCTGTGACCCCATGGACAGGAACCCACTCAGGTTTGGTGGCAGCACCTGTGGCTTTGGTGGGCACCTGGAGGAGAAATCCTTGCTGGGCCACACGGGGCAGGCAGGTTGGAATGACCACTGAGGGACGGATTTGGGCTAATGCAAACCTCTCATCGAGATATCCGGCCCCATTGTGCAATTCCCCTGCAGAATTCCTGCCCTAAACCTAATCCTCAGGGATTAACATCAATAATTATTTTTTCACATGGAGGTCGGTGAGGTGGAGCTCCTGGTCCACGTGACCCTGAGGAATTTGGGATTACAAACACCTCTTCTGCCTGATCCGTGTTGTCCACGAGCAGATCCATAGGTCACTTCCCGTGAAAATTCCTTCCAATCTCGTTCACAGGGAGGTGAAGGAATTAACGAGCTATTAATAATTACAATGCTAAAAGCACAGAGCATCAAAGGGAAAATACGGGAAGCTGAACACAGCGGATAGAAATGGGCTGGGATCTGTAATTAGGGATGCCTCATGTCCCAGATAAACCTGTGGAAAAGTATAAAAGGTTTCCCATCCCAGTTTCCTCCACTCACTGCTCTGCTCCAAAACAGCTCCATCCCCACTGCTGGAAGGGTGAGTCCAATTTTTCTCTTCCCTCTTTAGGAAATTGGAAGTTTTTTGGATAGAATTGGAGTGTTGGACACTCCCTCCTCACCTCTGGATCTTGGTCATGCTGGAGACCAAGTTCTTGTTACCCACAAGAGCGAATTATTAAAACAAATGAAAATAAAGGCTTTGAGCAGAGGCTCAAGGCAAACCAAAATAACAGAAAGGGCAGAAAATACAGACAGAGGGTTTTGTGGAAAAGGGGCTTGGAGGTTTCCAAGCAGGAGGAGACAGAGGGTCTGGAGCTGCTCTTGGGAAATTGATGTTTGGACCAATTTTTCTCTGGAAATCAAGTCCCATCCATAAAAGTTTCTGGGTTTAGCGAGGCATTAAAGCATCTCCCAACAACACTGACCCCGCTTTCTCACCCCTGAAGAACTGGAAATCAGGAAGAAAATGGGGAATCCCAGAACAAATATCTATAAGCTCCTGCTGGCTGTGACCATTCCTCTCTCCCCTCCAGCTCTGCCAGAACTCCAGGACCATGTGCTCCCGCGGCTCCTGCCACAGCCACGAGACCTCCTGCCATGAGTCCCGCTCCTCCTGCCACGACTCGGGGGCCTCGTGCCACTACACCATCCAGAGGCAGCCTGTGCAGAAGTTCACCTATGTGACACCCTGCTGCCCCCCGGTGCAGCCCTGCTACCCCCCCATGCAGCGTTATTGCCCCCCTGTGCAGCCCTGCTGCCCCCCAGTGCAGCGTTACTGCCCCCCGGTCTGCCCCCAGGTCACCAAGAACATCTGCAAGCTGCCACCGTCCTACCCCAAGTACTGAGGGCTCCTGCCTTGGGTGGTCTCCATGCCTGAATCATCAGTCCATGGTTCTTTATTCCCATTTTTAATTTGATCCTTGAATTCTTGAATTAGAATTGGGTTCCTGGTTTTGCTCTAATTTGGTTTAATTTGCTCAGCATGCAAGACCCAGCTCAGGTTGCTTTCCGTGAAGCTGGGGATGATTCCTGCTGCTTTTCAGCCATCTGACAGCCTCCCAATCAATAAAATTTGATTTCCAAAAGTAAAAGAAGTTTATGGCGTGTTTATTCTTTGACCTTTTTCCTTCGGAATGATTGTTACCTCTGACTTCTTAGTCACCACTTTTCTCCTCAAGCTCATCACAAAATGTCCCTGAAATTTCAAAATGATAAAAGCCAGCGATTCCAGAGGCATTCCTGGAGCAGGTGAAGGCTCAGGGAGCTCACCTCCATCCTATTTATTCACATATTGGCACACAGAATAGGTATTTATACATTTATATCCAGAAGGAATTGCTCCTGGGAGGGAGGCACAGGTGATTCCATGGATGCCTGGCAGCATCCAAGGCCAGGCTTGGAGCACCCTGGGACAGCGGGAGGTGTCCCTGCCCATGGCAGGGGTGGCACTGGAGACCTTTAAGGTCCCTCCCCATCCAGCCCATTCCAGGATTCTGCAGGAGGGAACTGAGTCCCCTCCTCAGCAGCTCCTCACACTTCTGACTCAGAGTCACAAACATTTTGAGGAGTCTAATAAATGCAAATAAGCACCTCGTGGCTTTTCCTAGCCCTCCTTCTTTCACTGAGCTCCAAATTACTGTTTTCAGTGACAATTGCAGGCACTTAAAATCAGTGTGAAATCTCCCTGGACTTCTGACAACCTCAGACTTTCCTTATCTCCCAGTCCAGCTGAGGCACCGGTTCCAGAACAGGCTTTGTGGCTGCATCAGCTTCTCCAGGAGCTCAGCAGCCAGACTCAGCTGGAGTTAATAACCCTGAGAGTTGAATGAGATGATCTTTAATGTCCCTTCCAACCCAAGTCACTCCACAATTCCCTGATTCCACGGATTCCTCCTGCCTGACGGAGAATTGACTCAAGGGCCTGCCCCAAAAAGCAGTTTAATCCACCCAGATGAAGCGTTTTTACATCACAGCAGCTTCCAGAAGATTTCAGGTTTTCCCTAAGCTCTAGAAGATTTCCCTAAAAGCTTTTGGGTTTCTGAACCACGGCCTGACAAATAAATAAAATGAATCGTAAAATAGTTTGGGTTGGGGAGAGACCCTAAAGATCACCTCATTCCCTGACCCCTGAGTTTTTCCTGTGGCTGTCACCTGGATAAAAGTCACAGGAAAGGGACAATCGCCCATTTAATGTCCTAAAACCCTGGGCTGATGTGAGAGAAATTTCAGACTAGAGAGCAAAATGCGGGAAAGAATAAAAATGACAAACCTGCTTAAATGAAACGGGACCCCAAAATGGCAAAATCCTCACACAAACCCTTCCTGCTGAGGATTTGAAACCCCCTCCATCCAGGAGGAAAATATCGTGGCACAAACAAAAACAAAAAACCAGCTGACGGTTGGCAAAGGGAACGGGAAAAATTGGGATTGGGGACGTCGTTCTGGCGTCACCTCCGGAGCCGAGGCGTTGGGTCCCAGGTAGTCACCAGGACCTCCCTCTAATGAAGTCCCTGGGAGCTGTGGCTCTTAATTACAGTCCCTTGTGTCAGGGGAAAAAAACCTATCAATCAAAATGTGACTCTGCCACGGAGAACCAGGGGCAGCGCGCGGGGAAGGAGTCAACCCTCCGGAGTTGATGCAATGCCGGTTGCCCAATGACAAATCACTTAATAACTCCAGGGATAGGTTCATTTTTGCCACTGGAATATGCAACTGCCTCCAAAATTCCCTTCTAAGCAGATTGGGAAATTCCTTGCTTATTAAAGTGCTGAGGAAAAAGTCATCGTTGGGTTTTTTTTTCCCCCGACTGCGTCAAGTCGGAAATGCTAAAAACGAGACACAGGAGATAAATATGAATATGAGGGTTTGTGTCAGCATTGCCAAGAGGTGTCTAATTCCCAGGACAACCTTTTGGGAGATATAAAAGTCCGGCATCCCCTGTCCATCCTTCACTCATCACCAGCTCCACGAGCTCTTCCTCTTGCTGCAGCCAAGGGTGAGTTGGATTTTGTTGGTTTATCTACTTTTGAGCAGCAGAAGTTCACAGAGTTCTGTGTTTAGACCTTGCCTTTGTCTTAGAAATTCCTTGGTGTTGATGGCTGGGTGTCTGAACAGACACACAGAGTGCTTGTTTTGCTCACGGGTGGGATGGCAGAAAAGCAGGGGCAATTGAAGGAGCAGATCTGGGAGTCTTTGGGAGCCAGCAAGGATTTTGCTCCCAGATTGGCAGGTGATGGAGGCAGAGAGAGCTCAGACAGGCCCGAGCAGTTTTAGGGGGAAATTCTACCTTGAAAAGCCAACAGGAGCATCCGGGAGGGAAATTCCCATCAGAGCCGCACCATCATGGAGTGTCCTCCAAAAGGAAGGGTGACCACATCCTGTACATCCCAAAACAGAGAAACAACATTTCCCATCCCAGTCCCAAAGAAGAGCCAAGGAGGGGGGCACCGTCCCAGCCTGACCACCTCTCTCTTCCCTCCAGCTCTGCCAGAACTCCAGCACCATGTGCTCCCGCGGCTCCTGCCACGACTACGAGTCCTCCTGCCACGGATCCCGCTCCTCCTGCCACGGATCCCGCTCCTCCTGCCTCAGATCCTGGTTCTCCTGCCACAGATCCCGCTCCTCCTGCCACCAGCCGGAGCCCTCCTGCCGCTACGTCGAGAGGCAGCCGGTGCAGAAATGCACCTACGTGACGCCCTGCTGTCCCCCCGTGCAGCGCTACTGTCCCCCTGCTGTCCCCTGCTGTCCCCCCGTGCAGCGCTACTGCCCCCCTGCTGTCCCCTGCTGTCCCCAGGTGTCCTGCTGTCCCCAGGTGCCCTACTGCCCCCAGTACACCAAGAACATCTGGAACCTTCCACCGGCGTGCCCCAAGTACTGAACAGGATCCAGCCCCGGCCGCCGGAGCCGCCGGCTCCTCCCTTGGGCATCCCGACCTCGGCTCGTCTCGTCCATGCTGAAACCCCTGGGTCTCTGCCACGTGGGGATGAAATGCTCCCTAATTAACATTTATTCTTGCTAATTATTTGGGAAATGTCCTTTTCTAATTATTCAGGGTGTAATTGTTTGTTGGGAATCTTTCTCTGTCTTGCTGTTTCAGACTCATCTGGGTGTGGGAAACAATAAATCTGATTCATGAGACCCTCGTTGCCTTTGAATTACTTTATTCTCATTTTCCTTGATTTTTTTTTTTTTTGTAATTTTTTTCAGGGGTTTTCAATTCAAATTTCTTTGTATTTCCCAAGTACCCCAATATTTGGTGGCAAATAATTCCCACGTTTATTTGGGAATGGATGGGAGTCAATAAAGGGGGAGATGGTAAAAGATTGGACTAGATCACCTCGGAGGGTTTTTCCCACCTCAGTGATTCCAGGAAATTAAATGGAAGGGGAATAAGTAGGTCACATTGCTCCTTCTCAATATGTAATGACTTACTCCAAGCTCTATTTCAGACCTTGGATATAAAATTTCAAATATCTGAAAGCCTCTGAAAACAGAAGGCCCAAATTCCTGTGAAACAGCTGTGAGCAAAGGTGATGGGAACTCTTCTGAGTTCCCATTTTCCTGAGCAGGCCCTGAATTTGAAAGGTTCAGAGATGTTTTTTGTCTGTTTTTGGAAGGCTTTTGAGGAGGTTGAAAGATTTTGGAGAGCATCAATGTGGACATGTCACACAAAGTTCCCACTTTGTCACCTGGGTGAGGGACCCTCACCCGAGTCACCAAACATCCCTGAGGAATTCCTGCCATCCTCCCTCACTCCACAAAACTCCCCACGAGGAACTGGCTGCCTTTAGCCTGGGGAACAGCTGTGGGACACCCCCAGTTTGGGAGATCTTCCCTTCCCAGTCAGTGAACTGCTCTAATGGGCAACATTTTCCCAGGCTGAGGAGTTTAATTTTCTTACACTTCAAACCCTGAGTCAAACAGGGCCATAAATCCAGCTTTGGTGCCCAAACTTCCACCAGGAGTGACAAAACCCGATATTTGCTCAAACTTCAGCTCCTCTTCTCTGAATCCTTAGGTGAGGTCAGGTGAAAAAAATTTGAGGGATCACGGAAGGAAAGACAAACCAAGGAGCGGCAAAATTTAATATCCTCAAACCTCATACAGAGCTCAGGGTCAGATGTTTTTCTCTTTAATAACCTGTGATTCACATGGAACAACCCGATGGGATCATCCCAGTCATCTGCCAAGCTGAGGGACACGTGAAGAACCAGGAACATTTCATTTCTTGCCAGCCCAGGGAGCTGAGGAGATCCCGCCGGATTTTCCGGCCTTGTGCCATCCCCAGGAATTGCAGGTAATCCCATTTCCTCTTGGCACTCAGCAGCAGGGGAATTAAAACCCTGAGCTGTCACCTGCACCCAACGGGGGACCAACCCCAGGAGTCAGCGTTTCTGAGACCTTTCTGTGCCTGATGCAATCCCGGGTGTCCCTCGTCGTCCCTAATTAACGCCCATCACATCGGTGTCAGTCTCCAGGAAATGGGAGAGAGCTGCCCTTCCGAAATCCCTGCCGTAGGAATCACCGGCGGGACGTCAAGGAGGGAACACCTAAAATCAGGGGAAGTGCAAACATCCGCGGGATTGAGCGCAGAATTAATTAAGGCGTCATCGTGAGGAGGTGCCTCACACCCCAAATAACCTCGGGAGGGGATAAAAGCTCCCTCGGCCCCGTCCTCCGCAGTCGCTCGCCTTCGCTTCCAGAAACTTCTCGCTGCAGCTGAAGAGGGTAAGACCAGTTTTGCCATTTCTGTTCTTGAAACCTCCACGAGGGGTTTTTATGGGTCTTGTGGGAGTTGGGATTTTGGGAAGCGCCTCCCTCGTGTGTTGAGGGAGGGTGGGGTGGGGAATGGTGGATGGAGGACAAGGATTCCCGGGAATCCCAGGAAAGGTGCAGCCCCCGGAGGAATCCTGGGGTGACACAAACTCTGCTGGAGCTGGGGTGGGTTTCTGGGGGTCCAACTGACTCACAGGGGGCTGATTTCACACCCCAATTCCCAGAGCACTCCCAGCAGACCCAGCGGGATCGAGGCAGTTTTGGGTCTGGATTAGATGGGTGAAAAAAGGAGAGAAACAGTTCACAGGAGACATCAAGAAAAAACATTATTAAAAAGAAAAGAGGGGGGAGCAGAAGAAGAGAATCAGGGCCTCCTCTCACCACATCTATCCCTTGCTCCAAACAGCTTTGCCAGAACTCCAGCACCATGTGCTCCCGTGGGTCCTGCCACGACTACGAGTCCTCCTGCCACGGATCCCGCTCCTCCTGCCACTCGGGGCCCTCGTGCCACTACACCATCCAGAGGCAGCCTGTGCAGAAGTTCACCTATGTGACACCCTGCTGCCCCCCGGTGCAGCCCTGCTACCCCCCCATGCAGCGTTATTGCCCCCCAGTGCAGCGTTACTGCCCCCCAGTGCAGCGTTACTGCCCCCCGGTCTGCCCCCAGGTCACCAAGAACATCTGCAAGCTGCCACCGTCCTACCCCAAGTACTGAGGGCAGGATCCAGCCCTGGGATGCATCAGCTCGCTTTCCCACTTCTCTCCAAGAAAAACCTCCTAAAACTGCTGGACGTGATGCAGTTTTGGGATGAAACCTCGCGGTTTGAGGAGCTCTGAGCTGTTGCTCTTTCCTCTGCCAACGCTGGGAATGGTTCCCTTCTTGCTTTGCTGCTTCGTCCTCCAGCAAGACAATAAAAATGGTGTTTCGAGCCAAATGAGCAGTCCTGGATGTTTTCAGTCACTGCTCCATTAAATGGGCTGGGTGGGTGGGCAAGAGGGGCATTGAGGGGCTGGAGTGTGTCCAGAGAAGGGAACAGAGCTGGGGAAGGGGCTGGGGCAGCAGGAAAACGATCTGGACAACTCCTGGGGGGCTCAGCTGGGAGGAAAGGAAGCTCAGGGGGGACATCAGGAGGAATTTCCCCATGGAAAGGGTGGTCAGGCCTTGGAGAGGGCTGCCCAGGGAGGTTGGGAGTGCCCATCCCTGGAGGTGTCCAAGGAAGGCCTGGAGGTGGCACTCAGTGATCTGGGCTGGGTGAGAAGGTGGGGATCAGGCACAGGTTGGATTTGGTGGTGTGGGACCCCTTTTCTCTGGGATTTCTCTGGGATTCCGCGCTGGTCTGGTGGCATCTCTGTTTTCCTGTGGGTTTGGAATCATGATTTAATCCCTGGAGCTGGAGGAATGCCAAGGAAACATGAAATCCATGGAAAACGCCTGCAGGGCTGGGAGGAGCCCTGGGCTCAGCAGATGTTGGGGGTTCAGGTTTCCACCTGACCTGTGTGCTCATGTTTCTACTTTCAGAGCCGCTGCTATTTTTGGAACCAAAATAAAATCAAATCCTACAGGGTTTGGGACACAGAACAACCTCAATTAACCAGTTTCTGCTGTGTAAAATGAGTGAAGGTTTCCCCAGCGTGATTCATCCCTCACCACCCATCCCTGGCGTGGGAAAGAGCCTGGAATGAACTGAGTGCTGCAATAGCCACTAAATGACCACTTGGTCAATAAGCAATTGGGATTAGTTATTTATAGGTTCTGGAGAAAATGCTCATTAGACAGGAATGGGTTAAAAAGGAAAAGTTGAGGTCGGGACAGGGAGCAATGAATGATTCACCTGCCTGGGGGTTCTTGCCCTTGCTAAGAGCCTGAAAAAAAAACAATTTTCTTACTCATTCCTGCCCCCCCTGCAGGTGGAAATTGAGTTTCTGAGGTTTCACGGCCACAAAAGTGGTTTGGTTTTCAAAGAGAGAATTTCACTTCCCTGTACTGCCCCAGCTTCCAACTTTCTCCTCCATCACCAACCATGGCACGTTTTATTTCCTTTTCCAAATCCAGAGAAGGCCATAAATTGATAAGGAGCTTTTCCCCCATGGATCCAGGCTGGGAATGTTGGGAATGCTGAGCCTGTGGAGACCTCAGAGCCTCTCCCAGGATCTGCAGGGGCTCCCGGGAAGCTGGAGAGGGATTTTCCTCAGGAAGTGCAGGGACAGGACACGGGGAAATTATTTCAGAGTGATGGAGAGGAGTTTTAGGTGGGATAAAATGAAGAAATTGTTCCCTGTGAGGGTGGGGAGGCCTCGAAGGACGACAAACGTTTGGCAAGAGAAATTCTCTTCTCCAGGTGGCCTGAAGGGACATTTCTACTCTGCTAAGGACACGTCAAATAACTTCAGGCTTATTAATTTCTGTTGTTTGCAATTTAGTATAAACAAATTTAAAAATTAAAACAAATTAAAAAATTAAATTCAAATAACGACACCGCGGATTCCACGACCCTGACAAACCGTGAGGAAACCCCCAGGGATGGATTAATGGGGAGGAATTTCCCTCAGGATTGCTTTCCTGGATCTCCAATCCAAACAAACAGAGCTCTGCTCCTCTGGGCATCTTTCAGAGCCTGCACAGTCCTTTCACTCAAAGAAAAATACGATTGCAACATTTTTATGGCCCTGGGTTTAATATTTCCCTCGGTAAAATTGCTGTTGGGTCTATGAATCCACCTTGCAGAGCTTTAAACTCCTCTGGTGCTCACATCCAACTGCAACAATGGG
This sequence comes from Fringilla coelebs, assembly GCF_963513975.1. NCBI lineage: Eukaryota > Metazoa > Chordata > Aves > Passeriformes > Fringillidae > Fringilla > Fringilla coelebs. The sequence goes on from NC_140055.1 coordinate 709,857, forward strand.
GTTTTTTTGGCTCACCGGGTGAACCCGTGCACCAAACCCGTACAAAGTCAACATAAAACGGCCTCATTTTGGCCAACCCCTCTTCCATCGCCTCCCTGCTCGGGATGTGCCGCATTTCTGACGCTGGAGCTTCTCGGGAGGCTCTGGAATCCCCTGCAGATCACCCGGTGAGAATGTCAATCACTAATTAGGAGATAATGGGCGGCACCTGGCTCAAGGTCATTAACAAATCGGAAATTAAGCTCCGAGGGAACTGGAACGTTGACCTTGGGATGGCCTTGCCTGGAGAAGTGGTGACTTCACGGTCCTGTGGATTCCTCGAAGCAGGAGCAGCTCCTCAAATTGTGACGTGGCTGAAGATCAAGAGCCGAACTGAGGGGAAACAGAGGATTTGTGTCACCAGGAGAGAAATGGAAGGTTCTAGTAGCCAAAAGTGTCCTCAACATCCAGAACTGGATGAGCAAACACAGCCTAAATCTCCCCTCCCTCACCCCAGCAGAAGTGAGGGGTCTCAAGGGATGCCGGGGGTCCTTCTGTGCTCAGCCCCCATTTCCACCCCTGGGGGTGACCTCAGAACCCAAACATTTCCCCTGACGGGAGAGAGATCATTTTTTTTAATAAAGTCGTGGTTTAATTTGAGATCCTCGAGATGCTCAGGACATCACACGGAGCTTTTATGCAAAATAGATATTGACATCCATCATTAATGGCTGATCACAACGTGATCATTAGCATCGGCGCTAATCGCCGCCAGCGGGTGACTGGGAGCTGAGCACGGAGTTTTTCCAGAATTAGCATCCGTGGGTGGCTCTCCCATTACTCCAGGGCATCGTGGAATCTGAAAAGAATCGAACAGGAATTTTGCAGATCAAGTCATGCCGAGCATAAACAGGATGCAAAACTTCCAGAGCCGTTTTGCATTTTGCTTTCATTTCAATACGTCAAAGAGGAATTGGAAAAACGCAGGCTGCGATTTGACCCGAAACCAATTCCGAATTTCCGCGAGGAATTTGCAGTAAAAATGGTTGATATTGGCAAAGCCTTGAGCTCAAGGAGAGTTTGGACAACGACCTCAGGCACAGGGTGGGGTTTTGGGGCTTTGCAGGGCCAGGGGTTGGGCTGGATGGTCCCCGTGGGTCCCTTCCAGCCTGGGATATTCCATGATTCTATTCCCAGGTGTTTTCCCATGCACGGATGGGATGAGGCAGCGAGGGATGGGACATGGAGAACGTTCTGGATTTGCCTTTCTGGTGGCCCCAGAGAAGGACTTTGGGCTCCACCATTTCTGCATTCAGACGCAAAGCACGGGACCAAGGAATTGCACTTCCTGGAATTCTATTTAAAAAATCATATCAAGGAGCAACTGACGTCCAGAAGCTTCTGCACGCCTCTGGAATCCACTGCACCTTAAACTTAATTAGGATTTTTATGTCAATTAATCATCTCCATGCAGCAGCCTTACCGTATGCAAAGCGAGCAGAAACAACGCCTTCGAGCATCCCACAAGAATTAACTCGACATTAAAAAATTGTAAAAAATTCACACAACAAATTGATAATAACCCAAAATTGAAGGGTTGGTCAAAAGCCACGAGGCAAAGACTAAACACATGAAGGCCCATTGGGTGAATAAGTACAGGCTTAGTGCGTAAATCACGGATTGCTGGGGGGTACCTCATGTCCGGCAGGACAACTCCGACCTCAATAAAAAGGTCTGCAGGTGCCTCTGCTCCTCACACACCTTCAGCTCTCAGCAAGAACAAGAACGGTGAGTGCTTCCTACCAGAGATCCTTGGTTCTCTTGGTTCTTTGGCTTTGGGAAGAATTGAGGCTGGGTCGTTGTGTCTGATCTCTGCAGGGCGTTGGGCTGGATGGACCTTCAGAGGTGTCTTCCAACCCAAAATGTTCTTTGGCTTTGTGGTTTCATGGGTTTGTGATTCCATGGGTTTGTGATTCCATGGGTTTTTGATTCCATGGGTTTATGGTTCCATGGATTTATGGTTCCATGGGTTTATGGTTCCATGGAGTTTTGATTCCATGGGGTTTTGATTCCATGGGTTTACGGTTCCATGGGTTTACGGTTCCAGGGCTTTGCAGTTCCATGGTTTTAGCGTTGCAGGGTTCCATGGGCTACAGCTCTCCCTGAAAATCCAGATTTTTCTGAGACTGTTGATCTGTTGCCTCTTGGAAAAGGTGCAGAGAGCACAGTGGAAATTGAGCTGCTTGGGGTGGAAAGTCAGGGAGGATGAGCACAGAGGGGGCAGCTCCCAGGACAGTCCAAATATCTCTGGGACAGAGCAACAGCTGCTTCGACTCCTGCGAGGATCTTGGGTTTCCAACTCAAGACAAAGAAATAGGAAATGGGGTGGGATGAGGGCCTGGGCAGTGTGGAAAGATGGGTTGAATCTCAAAGTCCTTTGTGTTCCAGGTCCTCGCTCCGGCCACCCTTCCCTCTTCTCCCAACACCATGTGCTCCACTGGATGCTGCTCCACGGGATGCTGCTCTGTCGTGAAGAGCAAGACCGTGTGCTGCACCCCCTGCAAGACTGTGTGCTGCAGCCCCTGCAAGACTGTGTGCTGCAGCCCTTGCAAGACTGTGTGCTGCACCCCCTGCAAGACCGTGTGCTGCAGCCCCTGCAAGACCGTGTGCTGCTCCCCGTGCCAGCAATCCTGCTCCTGCGACCCCTGCCAGAAGACCGTGTGCTGTGACCCGTGCCAGTCCTGCTGTGACCCGTGCCAGAAGCCTTGCTGTGACCCATGCCAGTCCTGCTGTGACCCGTGCCAGTCCTGCTGTGACCCATGCCAGAAGCCCTGCTGTGACCCATGCCAGTCCTGCTGCGACCCGTGCCAGAAGCCTTGTTGTGACCCATGCCAGTCCTGCTGTGATCCATGCCAGAAGCCTTGTTGTGACCCATGCCAGTCCTGCTGTGACCCATGCCAGAAGCCCTGCTGTGATCCGTGCCAGACCTGCTGTGATCCATGCCAGAAGCCTTGCTGTGATCCGTGCCAGACCTGTTGTGACCCATGCCAGAAGCCTTGCTGTGACCCATGCCAGTCTTGCTGTGACCCGTGCCAGAAGCCTTGCTGTGATCCATGCCAGAAGCCCTGCTGTGACCCGTGCCAGTCTTGCTGTGATCCATGCCAGAAGCCCTGCTGTGACCCATGCCAGTCCTGCTGTGACCCGTGCCAGAAGCCCTGCTGTGACCCATGCCAGTCCTGCTGTGATCCATGCCAGAAGCCCTGCTGTGATCCGTGCCAGTCCTGCTGTGACCCGTGCCAGAAGCCTTGCTGTGACCCATGCCAGTCCTGCTGTGATCCATGCCAGAAGCCTTGTTGTGACCCATGCCAGTCCTGCTGTGACCCGTGCCAGAAGCCTTGCTGTGACCCATGCCAGTCTTGCTGTGACCCGTGCCAGAAGCCCTGCTGTGACCCATGCCAGTCTTGCTGTGACCCGTGCCAGTCCTGCTGTGACCCGTGCCAGAAGCCCTGCTGTGACCCGTGCCAGTCTTGCTGTGACCCGTGCCAGTCCGTGTGCTGCACCAAGGTGTGCCAGAAGTCCGTGTGCTGTGTCCCACGGCCCTGCTGCTCTCCCTGCTGCTCTCCCTGCTGCACCTGTGTGGTGAAGAAGCCCGTGGTGGTTTGCTGCACCCCCGTGAGGAAGTACTGCACCCCCTGCATCCCCATCCAGCAGTGCTGTGCCAGCCTCAGGAAGACCTGCTGAGCTGCCCCAAGAACGGGCACAAGGAGGTGAAAACCTCCTGGTGAAAAGCTCCTGGTTTGCCTCTGGTTCTCATGATGATGGAGACAATTCATAACGATTTTCTTCTTCTTTCCAAGCTTAAGCTGCTGCTTCTTTCTGTCCTTTATTTCTCGGCTCTCTTGAATTATTGCCTGTCTTGACAACGCCTGAATTTACCACCCATTGTATAAGGCACTAGATATTAGTGGGGTGTTCATTCTCCTCTTGGTGTTTGGGAAACCTTCGGTGTCACTGTGACCGCTCCTCATTTCCTCTCTTGACTTGTAGACAATAAAACTTGGCATTAAGCAAAACACAACATTTGGTCTTTTGGTTGTTCTTGCATCGCTTTGCCCTTAATTTGTCACCTTGCCCAGGATTCGTCACCTTGCCCAGGACTTGTCACCTTGCCCAGGATTTGTCACTTTCCCCAGAATTTTCCACTTTGCCCAGAATTTACCACCTTGCCCAGAATTTTCCATTTTGCCCAGGACTTATCGCCTTGCCCAGGACTTGTCACCTTGCCCAGGATTTGTCACTTTGCCTGGAGTTTGTCCTCGTTCTGGCACCATCTGTGCCTTTGGCCAAGGTCCTGGGTGTGCCCCAGTGGCACGGCAGAACATTTGGGACACAAAGAGCTTTCCAGGCTCTTGGCACAAATTAAGTCGTGTCTGAAGCATTCCTGATCCTCTGGAATGGGTGCCCAGGGGAGCTGTGGGTGCTCCTGGATTCCCTGGAAGTGTCCAAGGCTGGGTTGGAGGGTTTGGAGCAGCCTGGGACAGTGGGAGGCGTCTCATGGCAAGGGGAGGAATGGGATGACCTTTGCAGCCCTTTTCAGCCCAAACCATTCCTTGATTCCTCCTTGCCCCTCCTGAGCGTTCACCTCAGCTCAGACTTTACTACAGAACGGAAAGCTGAAGTAATTAAAACTCAAAGGGCAAAGACTGAGGTGTAGCTGCACCACCTGAAAACACAGCATCCATAAATCAGAGACTCCTCCAATATCCTGACTTGGAAAGGACCCGCCAGGATCGTGGAGCCCAACCCCTGCCCCTCCATAGACACCCCAAAATCCCACCCTGTCCCTGAGAGCATTATCCAAACACTCCTGGATATCCAAGCAGCCTTGGGGCAAAGCCCATTCCTTGGGGAGCCTGGTGAGCGCCCCCACCACCCTCTGGGGGAAGAACTTTCCAGAAATATCCAACCTAGACCCTCCCTGGCACAGCTCCAGCCATTCCCTCAGGTCCTGCCCCTGGTCCCAGAGCTGCCACTCGGGTGGAATTCACTACTCACTGGACAGCAGGCAGCATCTTCTTCCCACCACCTTCTTCCAAAAAAGAAAAGCTTAGAAATCCCCCGAAATCATTGAATTTTTACAGGAGCAGAGCGTTTCCCCAGCGTGTTCCGAGCTGGGAATGAAACCCGGGGTTGGCATCCAACCTAAAAGCCTCATTCCTAAAATAGCAAACCCGTGAGTCAACGATACCTTCCCTCCCTGGCTGGGACTTTCTTTGCTATTAAAATGCAGGACTCAGCTCGGAATTGCAGGTCTGGAGAAAATGCCTGGAGCTCTGGCTTGATTGGCTTCCTCCAACCTTCACACGCGACATCTGCATTAAAATCATCTCCTCGACGTGTTTGACTCTCTGAAAACATTGCTTGGGTCTTCAGAGGGGTTTTTATTTATTGTAAATCGGGCAGGAGGATACCCCAGATCAGGGCATTCAATAAAGCTTAATTCAATAAAGCATAATTCAATAAAGAGCATTCAAAAATTCTGTTTAGGGAATCTTGTGAATATTCATAATATTCATTCCATCTTTGAATCACAGAATCATGGGATGGGTTGGGTTGGAAGGGCTGTCAAAAACCACCTTGTTCCAACACCCCTGCCATGGACAGGGACACCTGCAGCTAAACCAGAGCTCCATCCAACGTGGCCTTACCCCACGCTGGAAAAGCTGCAGGAACAGATCCCCAAAAACCTCAAACTCACAGAACCACCATGGAAGTTTCCAAAAACTTCCATGGATGGGGCATGGCCTATAAAGGGAACTTTTTGAGGGTGTTATTTCTGACCCCAGTGCAGGTTAAATGGCGTTGAACAGCAGGAAAAAAGCTCTAAATGCTGACAGCGGTGGGGTGGCTCAGCCTGGAGAATAGGCAGGTTTAGATGGGATATTGGGATGAAAACCTTCCCTGTGAGGGTGGCACAGGGTATTCCATGGATGTCCCATCCCTGGATGTGTCCAAGGCCAGGCTGGATGGGGCTTGAAGCAGCCTGGGATAGTGGAAGGCTTCCCTGCCCATCCAGGAGGGTGGGACTGGATGGTTTTGGGGTTTCTTCCAACCCAAATCGTTCCGTATTTCTATGACTACAATCCCAGGATCATCTTGGCCAACAGGACAGCAATAAAACCCGATAAAAATGCGATGAATGATTGATTCAAGGGAGATGTTTGAGGGTTTACACAAGGAGGACGTTGCTTCCTGCAGGCAACTCTTGGTTATTATTGAGTGACCAAAACAATGCTCCCCTGGGGACAATTCCAGAGGGGACACCCTACGTCACAAGAGGTCGTGGTCACATCCTGGAAAGGCAGATCCTGTCCCAATCACCAGGGATCACCTGCCACCACGTCAGCCTCACAGTCAGAGTCTCCTGGATGTGATGGCAGCCTCTTTTTGCCATGAATCCGTGCTGCCTCAGCATCCTGGAATTCCCATCTTTTACTGCAGGCCCCTCTCATCACATGGAAGCGCCATCAACATCTTCTAACGTGGAGCTGTCCCTGCCCGGCTTGTGGCCACAGTTCCTCATGTGAACACTCAAACGGGATCACCACAAATCTCCTCAGTCCCAGGAAACCTTTGGGATAATCTCAGAAAATGGGATGTGTGGAACCAACACGGGGAAAAACCCTCACGTGTGCACGGGTGCTTTGAAAGCCGCTTCGTTTAGACTCAACCCATCCATCCCGTGGGTGAAAAACGAAACAAATCTTAACAATACAACAAAAATTACAAAACAGGGAGTGCGAGGACCCAGCACCCTGAAGGGAGGACCAAGAGCAAGACTGAGAAAGGGGAAATTTCAGCCTAAACTCTGACCACAGAGGCAGGGAAAAAAAGGATTCCCATTGACCAAAAATTTCCACCAGCCCCCAGAGATCCTGGCCAAGGGCAGAGGGGACACATGAGCAATGACAACTCCAAGTTCCAGGCATGGTTGTACCACTGCTTCAGCACCTGGCTCCCCCCAGGCACATTGTTAAGCGTCCCTGTGTCCCAAGGTCATTCCTTGGGAAGGGATGGGAACACCTCAGAGCTCCCTCCCTCCGGTGCCATTAACGCAAATCCATTAGAAAATTTGCATCTGTTGTTCCTCTGGAGGAGTAATTATGGGGCACAATTGAGGTGGTGAGCAAACAGAAAGAGGCAGAGATTAAACACCGGAGGAGGAAGACACGTGAGGGGGTACCCCGGGTGATCCACGGGGTCGGAATTGCCAAGGGATGCCTCATTTCCAGGGGAGGAGGCTTTGGAGCGTATAAAAGGCTCCCCAGCCCAGGGGTCTTCATTCGATCATCTCCACTTCTCCTCTTCTCCCTCCACTGCTCAGCAGGGTAAGTTGGACTTTGCTACTTGTCTTTACTTTGGGACTCTTCTGTCTTCCTGGGCTTCTCCAGGGTTTTCTGGGCTGTCTGGTTTGGGACTGGACCCTGCAGAAGATTTGGGATCACAGATTGGTTTTGGGGACCAGAGATCGGTTCTGGGCTGCACCCAGGTGGATTCTCTCTGGCAGAACCAGTGCTGGACAAAGCACCAGAAGGACTGGAGCCTGTCCTGGGATTCAGGACACCAGCCACCAGTTTGGGATGGATTTGGGGATAAGAATGCTTTAAGCTGCCTCAACCTCTGGGAGATTCAAGCAGAGAAAAAGACAAACTCTCTCTTTCCCTTCCAGCTTCGCCTCCACTCCCATCACCAAGATGCCCAACGGATGCTGCGGTGGCGGAAGTAGCTACACCATGTGCTGCTACAGCAGCCCCAAGACCTGCAAGAGGCCGATGTGCTGCAGCCCCATGCAGTGCTGCAGCCCCTGCTGCACCCCCTGCTGCATGCCCATGCAGTCCTGCTGCATGTCCATGCCCTGCTGCTACACCATCAGCAGCAACAACAGCGGCTGCTGCGGCGGCAGCAGCAGCGGCGGCTGCTGCGGCGGCAACTAAACCCACCCGGCTTGTTCCCTCTCGGACACGGATTTGGATATGGATAGCACCCCAAACGCTCCTCCTCCTGTGCTTAGAGGCTGTAGAACTCCTCTTCTTCTCCTGCCTTCCCTCGCCTCGTGCTTGTGATGTGCCCTGAAGCCGCCGCCCGGCGAGTTCCTCCTGCGAGCGCTGGCGCTGCTCTTCGTTCTCCTCTTGGTGTGTGGGATGCTTCACTCTTTTCATCACTGTTTAGTTTCAATCTTTCTGGGAAAAAAAACACAAAACAATAAAATCTGTAGTTTGTGACCCTGCAACCTCCTGGTGTTGAGCTGTTTGTTCGCTGGTGGATCCAGAGGGTTTTGCCGCGCCTTTCACCTTGTCCCGGGGTTTTTTCTCAGTGTTGGGATTCTCCTGCCTCCAATCAGGGCATCCCTGATGGTAAATTAATTCAAACTGGAGTTTCTGGCACCTTTGGGAGCGCTATTTGCCCTCTCTGTATAAAAAAAACAGAGAAATAGGAATAAAATGGGAGAAAAAATGGTTGTTTGGAGACCTCATAGCACCTTCCAGGATATGGAGCAGCTCCAGGGAAGCTGGAGAGGGACTTTTCATCAGGAACTGCAGTGACAGGACAAGGGGGAATGGGGTCAGACTGACAGAGGGGAAATTGAGGTGAGATATTGGAAAGAAATAGTTCCCCGTGAGGGTGGTGAGGACCTGGCACAGGTTTTCCAGGGAATTTCTCATTGTGCCATCCCTGGAAGTGCCCAAGACCAGGTTGGACAGGGCTTGGAGCCACCTGGGATAGTGGAAAGTGTCCCTGCCCATGGCAGGGAGTGGAATAAATGGATTTTTAAGGTCCCTTCCGACCCAAACCAGTCTCTGGTTCTATGAAAATAATTCATAAACTCACAAAAAACAGGAATGTTTTCAGGAAGAGTCTGACACAGACACGTGCCAGACAGCCAAAATCTGCCTCAGGATCCACAGCCAGTCCCTGCAGACAGTCTGACCCTCAGGACATGGAGCTTCTGCCTCTGCCATCTGAGTTATCAGACACTGAAGCTGTAAAACAAAAGCTGAGGAACCTCTGCTGCCTTCAAGGGTCGGTTTGGGTTCTACCAAAACATGAAAGCTCTGCACTGCCACCCTTTTGATGCATTTAATGCCTTTTCCTGACTCTGTTTGCACCCTGCTTCAGTCTCTCGTTTGCATTGTGTTCCACATCCCACTCCCCAAATATATTTTTGGGTACCTTGGTTCCACCAGGAGCTGGACACGACCATCCAGGGTGGGAAATGCCCACCTCCACCCCCCTTCTCACAGCTGCCAGTGGAAAACCTCCCTCAGGAGGCACAAGTGGAGTGCATCCCTTTGCTTCTGCCCCATTCATTCCTTGTAAATTAATAAATGGATCTGTCCAGGTGCATTTGTTTCTCCCACCAGGAAGGAAATGCCGCACGTGTTCTCCTGCCCTCCGTGCAGAAGTCACAATTGCCACCTTGCTTCTCCCCTGTTCCACTCCAGGAATTGCTCTCATGCCAGGGAAGCCTGCAAAGGAGCTGCTGGCATTTCCTGCAGGGATGAAACAGCTCTAAAATCTCAATCTGCTCCCCTTTGCACTTTGCAGAGCCATGCAAGGTCCTTGTCTCCATCCTCGGGGCTGGTCCCGGCTCACCTGGGCCGACCCCTCTCCCCAGCAGCCCTGGGATCCCTGAGGATGTCAGGCAGCAGCAGGGAACTGGCCAGGCAGGATCCTCCATCCTCTCATTAGGCAGCTCTCAGGATAATGTGGCGAGGTCCTCGACTGAGAGCTGCAATTTCAGACGGCGAAAAAATTCCTCCCAAAATTCCTGCCCGGCGCTCCTGCCAGGGTTCGGCTGCCCAAGGCTCTGCCCTACCTTGACATCCCTCCCTTCCTCTCTCCCTCACAGAAAATGGTTTCACCTCAACAAAGTCTCCTCCTGAGTCCCTGCCTCCCACTCAGCTCCACCAGCCCAGTGAGGAGCAGTTTCCATGCTAGGCCCTTCTCTTCCACCTCAATCTTCTCACTTTTGGTTCATTCTGGGCTCCCTCCATTTCCAACATCCTCAGAGGGTCCTGCAGAAGCTCCAAACCCCTCCACCCCTGCTCAGGGCCAGGATTCCAGTATTCCTGGACTTCAGGAGGGAAATGTTGATTTGGGGTGCTCCACACCCAGTCCCACAGCCACCATCCCTTGTGTTGCCTCTTGCACAGACAGAGCTGCCCCTTAACCTTTTTTACTGAAATATTAATCAAAACACTACTAATAATAAAAATTAATAAATAAAACGAGAACTTCCCAAACCTGGAAGTGTCCAAGCACAGGCTGGATGGAGCTCTGAGCAGCCTGGACGTGTCCCTGCCCACAGCAGGAATTGGATGATCCTTTAAGGTCCCTTCCAACCCAAACCATCCCACAACACATTTGCACGCAGTCACGCGCCCCAGACATCCCAAACACTCCTGGCTCCCTCCTCACGTGCACATCCAGTGACCAGGAGCAAACAAACATCCCCCTTGTGCTGACATTTCCCCAATTTGCTCCGAACGCCATCGCGACGGAACGACCGGCACGAGGCCGGGGCTGGGTTTGGGCTCCTGCCCTGATTCAGCACCAGCTGCTGCTGAGTCAGTCCCGGAACATCTCCATCCAGCAGATACGAGGCCGCATTTTTTGGCTCCCTTGCAAGGTTGTGGGGAGGACAAATTCATCCAAATTCACGGGAGCCCTTTGATTATCTCCAGGCTAAACCGTGACGAGGCAGAAGAAGCGGGGTGGATCACCAGTAATGAGGCGAAATGCAAATTCCAGGCGACACCTATGGCTAAAAAAATATGGGTTTGGATGGATAAACAGGGAAGCTGGAATGGTCAATGGCTGTCTCACTTCCAGGAGGAAGGATGGACGGGAGTATAAAAGGGCTCCGGGCCCATCTCGCTTCATTCGCTCATCTTCTGCTCCCTTCACCTCTCCTCACTCTTCAGCAGGGTAAGTGAGAACTTCTAACCCTTCCTTCGCCTCCCAAAAGGGAATTTTGGATATCCAAAATTTGGATATCTGCTCCTTATAGCAGGTCTAAGGATTTCTGGGGGTCTGGGATGGGGCGTGGGTGTCAGGGTTTAATGGACTCGGCACGAGGAGTTACGGGCATGAGCTGGGAATGTTCAGGGAGGTTCTGGGACTATCAACAGAGCCGTGCAGGGGAGGGGCACTGAGAATATTCCAGAAGGCTCCAGGGTGGGTTGCTCCTCCTAAGACACCAGAATGAGCGGTTGGGCCCCTGCGCCACGGGAAAAACCCAGAGCTGCGGCCACAATTTACAAACAGGATGCCCCTGGGTTTGCCCTCCTAGAGCCCCCACAGGTGAATGAATGACCAGAGCCCCGGATCCACCCCAAATTCCAAACCCTCACAGCCTCTCTCTGCTCCTTCCAGCTCCGCCTCCACCCCCACCACCCTCAAGATGCCCAACGGATGCTGCGGATGCGGCGGCGGAAATAACTGCACCGTGTGCTGCTACAGCAGCCCCCGCTGCTGCAAGACCCCGATGTGCTGCAGCCCCATGCAGTGCTGCAGCCCCTGCTGCATGCCCATGCAGTCCTGCTGCATGCCCACCTGCTGCTACACCATCAGCAGCAACAACAACAGCGGCTGCTGCGGCGGCTGCTGCGGCGGCAACTGAGCTCGCCCGGCGGATCTCCGGCTCGGACGCGGATTTGGACGTGGATGTGGACGTGGATCCCAGCCCAAACGCTCCTCCTGCTGTGCTTGGACACCCAGAATTTCTTTTTGCTGCCTTTAGTCCCCTGGCTGTGCCCTGAAGCCGCTGCCCAGCGAGTTTCTGGCGCTGCTCTTCCTTCCCCTCTTGGTGATGGGATTGTCTCCTTGTCCCTTCTCTTTCTTTAATCCCCAATTAGCCATGAAAGACAATAAAATTTGTAACTTCTGACCCTGCAAACTCCTGGGTTATGTTTATTCATTTCCCTTTATCCCTTAAACAGTAGTGTGGGATGTGTTTAGCATTTGCCTAATTGATTAACGTAATTAATTTTGCATGTTTGGCATTCTGTGATGACAGCGCCCCGGTGTAGCTGGTGAACTCCTTGGGCTCACCTGGGGGAAAATGGGACTTGCAAGTGAAAAATGTCACCTCAGCAAGAGGTGACAGGTTAATTCATTAGTTTAATCAGTTTAATTCATTTTTCTCCTGCTGATTTGAGATCCAGTGTGCGACCAAAGCATCTCTGTGGTCCTAAAGCCAGAGCTGGAGGTCTTTTCTTCCTGATGGGAATATTCCCAAAGAATTTGCCGAGCTTTAAAGAAAGATTTAAAAATTATTTAACAGACCAGGGTCGTTCATGTTGGAAGGGACTTTAAATCTCATCCAGTCCTACCCTCTGCCATGGACAGGGACACGTCCCACTAGCCCAGGCTGATCAGATTTAGGTCCAGCCTGAAGGATCCAGAAAGGCTGAGTCATTTTCTTTGGGTTCTATTAAAATGTGGGAAGCTTTAAGAGACCAGATCAGAAATTCAATATTCACACTTGGGGATTTGTGAAATCCTCGGGAAGGGAAGTGGCTCCAAAACTCCTCTGATGGAAAAATATCCAAACCCAGCATAAACTTGGGGCTCTGGCAATGAGTTCTAAACTTAAAATCCTGCTCGGCCCTAACAGATCCCGGGTCTTTTTCATCTTTCCTCACAAATCCAGTGGCTTCCTGCCAGGCAATTCCACTTCTCCCGTAGCTACGGAATAAATAACAGCAGAGCCCCGTCACAGCTCTGGAGCCACACCCCCGAATTCTGCGGATGCTTTTCCCAGTGATTCAAACCCAAATTCCACCGGACAGAGCTCCGAGCATCCCTTACTCCACATGGAAATGCCTTCGGAGCCCCGCGGGGCTCCTGAGAGAGGAATTTTCCTGGTACTTAAAAATGTCTCGGCCACAGAAATGCAAACTGGAGCAGCTCCACCGAGCCCGTGAATCAAAGCAAAAATGCCAGAAAGGTGGATACGGTGCTCGGCGGAGCCTGGAATTTTTTCTGTGTGAGGTCATCGCTCCTCTGGTGTCCCCATTCCAGACTTTCCACACATAAAAGGCTTTTCCCTGCCGTAGCCGAGGTGCTCCGCGCTTGGGAGCGAATTAATCCATTTAAATCGGGGAATAATCCTCCAAACAGCTTGCCACTGTCCCCCCGTGCCCTGTGTCCGCAGGGATGCGGGATTCCCATCTCCCAGTCACCCACAGCAGCACCCTCGAGGTGTTGGGACCACTCTGGATTCCTCTGGAAGGACTCCCGAGCCTTTCTGTGGTTTTCCCACCGCCACCAGAGTCCCCCCCTGGGCGCATCACTCAGCATCCCGGCATCCCAGGTATCCGCATCCCGGGATCCCGTCTGACTAACGCGGGCCAGGAGCGCGCCCGAGCCCGGCCGGGACTAATGGGATAATGGCCACTGCCTCTGCAGAGCGCTGGCCACACCGGGCCGGGCGCTAATTGCGGCTGATTAAGCCGACAGCGAGCTCCAGGAACAAAACACACACACACACCACGGCAGCGGCCTCAGTGCTCAGCTATTCATTCCCAGGACGTGCCTCACTCCCCGCACAGCTCGGCCCATATAAAAGCTTTCAGCCCGGCTCTCTGCGCTCAGGACTCCGGCTCCCTGCTCAGCCCGTCCGTTTCTGCTCGCAGGGTGAGTTGGATTCCTCTGTTTTGCCTTGGAAATAGCAAAAAAAAAAACAAAAACAAAAACAAACCAAGGCGTCGGTGTTTTGTTTGCGTTTTCCCCGGCTGTTTATGCCCAAGGGCTTGGTCACCCTCAAAGGATTCGTGAGTCATGGGAGAAGCAGCTCCCGAGGGAATTGGGGGGGCTCAGCTTGGAGAAAAGGAGGCTCAGGGGGGATTTCGGGCTCTGCACAAGCCCCTGACAGGAGGGGACATCTCTGCTCCCAGGGAACAGGGACAGGAGGAGAGAGGCTGTGCCAGGGCAGGCTCGGGTTGGGCTCGGGAGGAATTTCCTCCTGGAAAGTGGTCGGGGCTTGGCAGGGGAGGTTCGGAGTGCCCATCCCTGGAGGTACCCGAGGAATTCCTGGACGTGGCACTCGGTGCTCTGGGCTGGGCGATGTAGATCCATCTCAGGCTGTACTGGAGGACCCTGGAATTCTTTTCCACCCTCAATAACTCCCCGCTTCTGTGATGTCTTCCCCAGGATGCTCCAGCAGAAAGGCGGCACCGACCACGACCTGTGCCAGCACAAGGACTGGACACGGCCCAGCTCCGCCGGGCATTGCCACGACACCCCCGAAATCTGCCCCAACCCCCCCGAAATCTGCCCCAACCCCCCCGAAATCTGCCCCAACCCCGGCAGCCTCAGCCACGACACCGAGGGCTCCAGCCAGAGCTGCCAGCCCGGCGAGCTGTGCCCGCCCCGGCCCTCCTGCTGCCCAGCTCCGCAGAGCTGCAAGCCCCGGCGGCGGGTGGAGGTGAGCCCGGTGCCCCCCGTGTGCCCCCCGCCCGTGAGGATCCACCGCCGCCCGCTGGAGCAGCACCGCCCGTGCCCGCCGTGCCCGGAGCCCGACCCCGGCAAGCCCCGCAGGCGGGTGGAGCAGCGTCCCGAGCAGGATGAGGAGCCCCCGGTGGTCCTGCAGCCCCCGCAGCATCGCTGCCCCTGCATCCCGCGATGCCCCCGGGCCGTGCCCTGCTGCCCCCGGCCCGCCCAGCGCTGCTGCCCTCCCATTGTCCCCCTGCCGCCACCTCACCCCGGCCACCAGCAGCAGAAGCAGGTGACGCTGGTGCCGCTCTGCGTGAAGAACTGAGCCCAGGGACCCCTCCCCAGCTCCTGGCTGGGCTGGGGGGATTCTCCCCCGGCCCAAGGGATGCTCCCAGCGCTCGCTGCTGCTCTTTGCACGTCAGATTTGGGGGTGCCCTGCTTGGCCCCGGCACTGACACTTTATGTTTTTAAATTCGGGTTTTGGTTCTCCCTGGGGAGCAGCAGAGGGGGTTCCCCCTCCTGAGGCCACTCGGACACGGAGGAACCACCACGGATCTGCTCTCCCGAGCTTCACCTCCGAAGCTGTTTGGAAGCAG
Organism: Fringilla coelebs; assembly: GCF_963513975.1. Lineage (NCBI taxonomy): Eukaryota > Metazoa > Chordata > Aves > Passeriformes > Fringillidae > Fringilla > Fringilla coelebs. Next base: position 724,931 of record NC_140055.1, read on the forward strand.
CTCCGGGACTTTGCAAGAAAAAAAAATGAACCACTGTGAGGGCAGGAGCATCACAGACTCCTGCAGCTTTATCTCCTCCCCGCGTATTCAAGAATAAAGTTAAAAATTATTTAGCAAACTCTCGGTTCCTCTCTTTCTTGCCCACCGACATTGCGAGGAGAAGGTGTTGAAACCCTTTTGGACTCTCCCGAGGGAACTGGCACATTTAAATCAGGGAGGGTTTCAGCTCTACCCGCAGGTTGGAAAATCCTCCCCACCGCGGTTTACCCACCCCGGCAGCTCGGCATGGGCAGAGCCGGGCACCAACATCTGCTCTGCGGCCGTGCCAGCACCTTCGTCCCCGAATGGGAGCAGTGCACATCCTCATTTACATGTTAATTTTGATAATGAGCGCGCGGCCCGGCACGGGAGGGGTGGCTGTGCATGCCGGGGATGCCTTTTCGCTCCTGCAGGAAGGTGCAGGCGCACGGGTAACCTGCTCCTTCTCCTCGCTTTGCCAAAAAAACCTCCCGCAAAGGGCATGATAATGAATAATTTAATTTCTTTGTGTTGCCTCCGCATCTCCCGGGCGTGTCCTCACACAACCACCACGGAGAGCTGGGAAGGCAAAAAAGGAAATTCACCCTCGTTTTCTTCACCACATCAATTTCTTTTTCTCGTGTCTCATTCCAAATAAAAAACCACTTAGATGTGAAATTTACCTTGGGAGAGCCTTTTTTTTTATTAGGGATTTTCTTCCCAGTTCCCAGCACGGTGACTCAGGGCCCACAGACCGAGGGCCAGCTCAGCCCTCGCTTCCAGGTCTGATTTGGTCCAGTTTATCTGCCAAGCTGCTTCTCACCAGCCCTCCTATCCCAGTTCCGCCATCCCAGTTCCCCCATCCCAGTTCCCCCATCCCAGTTCCCCCATCCCAGTTGCCCATCCCAGTTCCCCCATCCCAGTTGCCCATCCCAATTCCCCCATCCCAGTTCCCCCATCCCAGTTCCCCTATCCCAGCCCCTCACCCCAATTTGAGGATTTTCCAAGTCCCCCCCATTATCCAGGGTTTTAAAGGAGCTGTTAAACAGCACCAGCCCCAGAATCAGCCCCTTTTTCACCCCGTTTTTCATCCACCCAGTCCAAGCCTCCCCCAGTTTAACCCCGAGGCTGCTGTGGGAGACTGTGCCAAAAACCTCATAGAAATTGGGGCAGAACCATGGAATTCTGGAGTGGTTTGGGTTGGGAATGACCTCAAAAAACCAACTTGGGGATGAGGGGAGGGGCAAGTCTGGAATGCAGAAGTAGAGAAAAAAAACAGAATCATGGAAAGGTTTGGGTTGGAAGGGACCTCAGGGATCATCTCACTGCAACTCCCACAGGCAGGGCCACCTCCCACCATCCCAGCCCTGTCCAAGCTGCCCTTGGACACTTCCAGGAATGAAGCAGCCAGAAATTCCCTGGAAAAGCCGTGTCAGGCTCCCCCACGCCCAGAGCCAACCCCTCCATCACGGACACCAACGGGCACAATTTGCTTTTGGTGACTCTGAGCTGGCTCTTCCCATCACCTGCTCGTGCTTCACCTGGAAATGCTCCTCACGGGCAGCAGGAGGGGAGGCTCGGAGCTCCTGACTCACAGGTCACCCTGCAGAGGGTGAATAAGTCCTTTATTACCTGCCTCACACATCCAAAGTGGGGCTTAGGCCGCCTCAGACTTTTATGTTCCCCGCTGAGGACCGATGTTATAATTAAAAGATGCTTATCAGAAATGGTGAGTCAAGCAGAACATGCCAGGCACCGGGAACAGCATCCAAATGGAGGAGATGTTTTGCCAATAAATAATTTAATCCTCGTTCCTGCTGCGTGTTTCACCTTCAGGGGAACCCTCGGAGCTCTATAAAAGCCCTCGGCCCCTTGGCCTCTCACATTCTGCTCCCCTGGGCAGCGCCTGTCTTCGTTTGAGACCTGGTGAGGCTCATCCCTTCTTGGATGGGGGGTCTGGATTTGGGAGGTCACACCTGGAGCTTCAGGCCCTGCTCTGACACGGGAGAAGCTCTTGAGTGATCTTGGGCGGGATTTACAGCGGTGCCACCGCGTGTGGCGGTGCCTTGTGCTTGGTTTTGTCCTTGGAGGGGAAAAATGGGAAAGGGAAGGTCAGAAAGAGGGTTTGGATGCAATCTGGCTGCAATTTGGATGCAATCTGACCGGTGTTGGGCAACGGCAGGAATCTCCTCTGGATCCAAGCCCTCAGGACAAACCCCAAGGGAAATCAAACAGAACCCGAGGGGACGCTGACACCAACCCATCTCTTCCCCAGGTTTTTTTTCCCCCCGTGTCCCCACCATGATTTACTCCTCGGGAAGAGAATCCTACTTCAACCTGAACTCCACCTGGTACGACCCCGCGGGCTCCTGGCTGGACACGCGGCGCACGCCCTTCCGCTACGCCTACAGCACCTGCTGCTCCTCGGGCTGCCACGGCGAGGGCGCCGAGGGCATGCGGGGCCACGACTACCGCCACTACGGCTACCGGCAGCCCCGCTGCGCCGAGCGCTGCCACGCCGGCTCCTCGTGCCACGGAGGGGGGGACGGCTGTGTCAGGAGACCCACCTACAGCTACGGGGCACCGGGGGGGTGCCAGGGCTACGGGAGGTCCGTGTGCTCTGAGAGGTGCCAGGGCTCCTCGGGCTCGTGCCACGGAGGGGGGTCTGGCTGTGTCAGGAGACCCACGTACAGCTACGGGGTGTCAGGGGGGTGCCAGGGTTATGGGAGGTCTGTGTGCTCCGAGAGGTGCCACGGGACAGGGGCTCAAGGGGGGAAGCCGTGCTGTAGGGAGCCCGTGCAGAGCATCCCTGTGCAGAGCTGTCCCCCACCAGTGCAGAGCATCCCAGTGCAGAGCTGTCCCCCTCCAGTCCAGACCTGTCCCCGTCCCTGTCCCCCTCCCATGAAGAGCATCCCAGTCCAGACCTGTCCCCCTCCAGTCCAGACCTGTCCCCGTCCCTGTCCCCCTCCTGTGAAGAGCATCCCAGTCCAGACCTGTCCCCCTCCAGTCCAGACCTGTCCCTGTCCCTGTCCCCCTCCAGTCCAGACCTGTCCCCCTCCAGTCCAGGCCTGTCCCTGCCCCTGTCCCCCTCCAGTCCAGACCTGTCCCCCTCCAGTCCAGGCCTGTCCCTGTCCCTGTCCCCCTCCAGTCCAGCAGGGCTGTGTGCCCGTGGCCAAGGGCATCCCCCGCCAGCAGCAGAAGCAGGTCTGCAAAGTGCCAGCCCGGAAGATCAAATGAAGGACGTGAGGAGTGAGGGGAAGCAAAGGGAATTGTCCCTGTCCCCCCCTCCCTGTCCTGCCTTGCCACCCGTCTCTGCTCTGTCGCTCTGCTTGGAACGCGCTCTGAAGTTGTGACCCGCTGATGCTGTGAAATTTAAAATGCTTTTCACCTCATTTCACAGCAGATGTGGAGGCAATAAAAAAATGCTGGCTCAAACCACACTTGCATACGTGTTTTTTTATTCTTCATCCCTCTGAGTGGCTCCTGGTCCTTCTGGTGGCCAGAGCTGGGTTTGCAGCGGCCTCACAAGGAGGCTCCGGGGTGGTTCCACCTGGTGGCTCCTCGTTCCCTCTCCAGGCAATTTCCTGGTTGGTAAAGTAACAGTTTTCATCGCAGGGTGTTTATGCAAGGGGGTGATTAAATATTAATAAAGTTGTGTAAGAAAAATTCACATTTTAGCAGCGAGGGAAAAAGCACAGGGTCTGTCTGGGACCACGAGGCAACGGGTGCAGCTGGATTGGCAACATAAACCTCCAAAAAAAGCCCTGGGGGAAAAAAAGGCAGGAAAAGGATTTGGGAACGGCTCTGAAATCCCCCATATTCCTCGTGGGGTCTGGTGGGGTTGGGAGAGGAACCCCCTGGGAGGATTTCTGGGGCCGAGCAGGGATGTGGAGCCGCTGTGAGTCACGGCACCGCATGCTCGGAGCTCCTGGCACCTCCCCAGCCCAGGTGAACGCCTCCATCCCCTCCTGACGTCAGGACGTGGCACATGGCACCATCAGCCACCTCCCAGGGTGGGGATTTCTCCTGCAGGAAAAGGGAAAGAAGCAAAAGCAGGTGCAGGGTGGGGGTTTTAGGGTGGACAGCAACAGCGACACCGCCCCAAGCCCCCCTCGCCAACCTCTGCGAAGGCAATTCCTTCATGAAACCAACAAACGACCCCAAAAGAGCCATTTCCCACTCAGAATGGGATCTGTGGATCCAGGGGTGCCTCTCCAAGGAACAGGAGCTCTGTAGGGGATACAGAGAGCAGCTGTAGGGTCAGCACAGACCTGCCCCGTACGTGGTGCCCCCATGCCCTGCTCAGGTGTTTGTCTCCATGGACGGAACAGGTTTATCCCCATCAGGGAATCAGGGCTGTAATTAATCACAGACAGAGAGTTTCACAAGGATTTCCATTTCCCCAGTGTTTGTGAAATATGCCAAGTGAGGAATTCGGATTTCCTCATCTATCAGTTCCAGTGACTCAGCTCCTTTGGGGACCAAGGGGTCTTCTGGACTCTGTGTTTTATTTTCATTCAATCCAGGCTATTTTTAATTTCACAGTGGCCTCTAGAGTCCTGAAGGAGATGAGACCTGAAGCTCTCCATGGGCACAAAGACACTTTTGTCCCCAAAGCAGAGCATTGAAGACACAGATCTCGATGTCCTTTCGGCTCCTACCAGGACATTTCCGACATCCTACGAGATTTAAATTCTTTCAATTTGGGTTGAAAGCCTTAAAGTAAAGAAAGAACTGGCTGAAAAATCCCAGCACTGCTTTTAGTGTTTCTTTGCTGACTTTATTCAGAATTTTCGGTGTTTCTTGGATGCCATGCCCTGTCCAATTATGGTTATTTTTACCACCCACCACCATGGCCTTTTTTGTTCCCTTTCCCTTTTATTTCTGGATTTCCTTTACAACCCCACCCCACAATCCCACCTTCCCACCCTCTAACACCTGTCCCATCTCAGTTCAGAACTGGGCACTAGGAGCAGGTAAATGCTGTAATCAAAGGGTGACAAAAACCATCCCAAACTCTCCCAGCCCCGCGGCACCCGGCACCCACGTGGGGGCCAGGCGTGATGGGCAATTAATATTTTTGTGGAATAACAAAAGGGATGTCAGGATATCGATCTGCTCCATGCCTCAAAACAACGGCGGGGAAGGGGGGGGTGCGGAAATACTCCTAATTAGCCAAGTGCTCAGGGCGCTGAGCAATCACGTCCCTCCCATTTCCAGAGAAACCCAATTTAGGCTTTAAAAACCCCCGCTCCCCATTTCTCCTCAGCGTCTCCTCTCCTTAGCGTCTCCGCTCCTCAGCGTCTCCTCTCGAGCTCCTTCTGATCCAGGTGAGTCCAAATCCATCCGATTTTTACTCTCCTAACGCTCTCCAGCGTCCCCCCAGTCCTGAGCTCTTGGGTGCTTCTCTTCCATGTCCTATCTCCATCTCACTCCTTCTTTCGAGTAGGAAAGCATAAAAATTCCGGGCTCGGGTGGCCGAGGGCTCTGCGTGTCTTGCTCTGGAGTCTGTCCAGCTCTTCTCTTTTCACTTCTCCCTGATATACAAGACCAAAGGAGCCACCACGGGCAGATGTGTGGTGATTGCTCTTCTCCTGCTCAAGAACTCGGCTTAGAACCATGAAATCATGGAATTATGGAATCACAAAACCATGGCAAGGGTTGGGTTAGAAGGGACCTGATTGTAGGGACACCCCCCCACTACCACATCCCCAGTCCCATCCAGCACAGCCTGGGACACTTGCGGTGTCCCTGCTCACTGCCTTCACTCACGGATGAGTTTTCCCAGCAGATCTCCAACCATGTCCTCCCGCCAGGATGAGGAACCATCCTCCCAGAACAGCGGGGAATCCCACTGCATCTGGGGCATTGGCAGATCTGCTAGCCCCGGGAGAGGTGGCAAACCTGCTAGCCCTGGAAGAGGTGGTGGATCCGGTAGCCCCGGGAGAGGTGGCGGATCTGGATCCGGTAGCCCCGGGAGAGGTGGTGGATCTGGATCTGGATCCGGTAGCCACGCAAACACTGGCGGATCCGTCAGCCACGCCAGCAGTGGCGGATCTGGAAGCCACGCCAGCAGTGGCGGGTCCGGTAGCCACGGGAGCAGCGGTGGATCTGGTTGTCATATGAACAACAGCGGATTCACTTTCCTTGGGAGCATATCTGGCAGCCAGGGGAGCAGCGGGTCCGGATCCCACGGCACCACCATAGCATCCTGCCATGGAAATACGGAGGTGTGCCTGCAGCACATCGACCGAAAACCCTCCGATGAGAAGTGATCGCCCCACCAGCTGCAGGTGATCCACAGGAGCGTCCTGGATCCTGTGCCACGCTCCAAAAGCTTTGCATGTGCCCAGGAATTTCCAATTTCCAAGGACAACGTGTCCTTCCCTCCCCTGGTGTGTCCTGTAACCTGTCCTGAGCTTGTCTGTGGGTGCTGAAATAAACGCTTTGCTCAGCTGGCACAGCTGTGTGTGGGTCGGTCTGTGACTACATTTGAGCCACCATATTCCATAATTTCAGAGAGGTTTTGAGCCAAAAAGTCTTACAGACAAAAAAATCCCTTTTTTTTGCCATTTGGCCCCAAAACGCCACCCCTTAGGGACGTACCTCCACGTGCTGGTGGCAAACCCCAAGCCACCCTTCCTCGAAACGCTGTGCCCAGCCCTGCCCAAGCTCTGGGTTGTGCCAGGGGCGTTGCTCGATGGTTACACAACGAGCTGCTAAATTTCTTCTCAGCTTGTAATTAAAACGAATTGGGTAATTTATTGCTCCGGTATTGCCATTCATGAAATGGATGTTCCCGTGATAAGATTGTTCCCGAGTGTGTCAGGAGGATCAGAAATTTCTGGCATTGCTGAAAAGGGTGCAGGCAGCAGCTCACTCCCTGTTTTTGGAGCAGGGACGGCTCGGGAAGGCTCCTTGTCCAAATCTGGGGTTTTCCTTGAGCCCCCCAGTTCAAAACCCATTTTTAAGGCACATCAAAGGGGCCAACCACAAAATGTAGAGGTGCTCATTGTTAACAAACTCAGAGCAATTAAAACACGAGGAAATGAACAGAGGGAGATGCCAAGAGCCCAAAATTCCTTCGAGTGTTTTTTTCCCAGAGGTCATTGACCACGTTTATGGTGAGGCCAGAACAAAACCCAACGGAAGAGCAGTGACCAAACCCAGGCACAGTTTGTCCTGACACTGTCCTAGATCGTGACAGCAGTTTAGCAACACAAAAGAAGCTTCAGGTTGCTCACCTGGTTCCTTCACCTGCCCTGCCCTCCCACTTTTCCCAAAATCCTCTGGTTTTGGGTACCAGCAAATGTGGATGGGGTTTGGATGGCAGGAATCCCTCAGTGTCCATCTCCACAAAATCAACGTGGACAAAGACAAATCAAAGGCAGGAGAGCTTGGGAGGAAGGGAAATATTTCCCACCCAGTGTTTTCCAAGCCTTTTCACACCAACAAAACCGCTGCACTTCCCAGATGGGAAAATCCAGATTTCAGCCTTTTTTTGCTTCCAGTTTAACCTTTGCAATGTCTTCCATAAGCAGCGACAGAAAAGAGCCAAACAAGCTCCACGGTCCTACAGAATTCCCAGCCCACACAGCAGAAAGGTACAGGGAGTATCCCAAATTATTGCCTCTGATGAGCTCTCTGTGTGAGGCTGTGCATCCGGGATTTGCTGGGCAATTAGGGGCTAATTGGGGATCAGGGGAAATGCAAAAAGGGTGTTCCTGCAGCTCTGGAGAAAGTCCCAGGGGTCTGCCAGTTGCCCACAACTGTGTGTGGCCGAGGGCTCCTGTCTCCTCCTCCTCCTCCTCCTCCTCCAGGAGCCGTTCACCTGGAATAAAACCATGGATTCGTTCCCGGGCTGAGACTCAACCACATAATTAAGCACCTTGCTAATCCTGGATCGTTACCCAGGGCAGGGCTTATTCCTTCCAAAAATAAGAATTCCAGCTGCTTGAGGTTCTCCTGGCAGGAAACCTTGGAGTTTCCTCATCGTCCCGCTGTGTTTTGACCCGTTCTAAGAGGAAGGAGCCAGGGGTGATTCCAGGCAAATCCCGAAATCCCAGAGGTTGGAAAAGCCCCCCCAAGGCCATCCAGTCCAAGATGTGCCCAATCCCCACCTTGTCCCCAGCCCAGAGGGTCACAGCCAGGTGACACTTTGGACACCTCCAAGTGACCCCAAACCCCTTCCAAGGCCTGGCTGCCCTTTCCAGGAAAAAAATTCCTCCTGATTCCCACCTGAGCCTCCTGTCAGGGAGTTGTGCAGAGTCAGAAATTCCCCTGAGCCCCCTTTTCTCCAGGCTGGGCCCTCCAGCCCCTTCCCCAGCTCTGTTCCCTTCTCTGGACCCACTCCAGCCCCTCTTGCCATGCGTGCCCAGAACTGGACACGGTGCTGGACATTCCCCTCACCACACCCAGCACAGAATTCCTGCTGAAGCAGAGTTTTATCCTTTCCCAAAACTGCTTTTGCCCCTTCCAGGCCTATCTCAGTTTTTAGGGGAGTCGCAGGCCCAGAGAACCTCAGGACATCCTGGGGGGAAGTTGGTGGTTTGGGGGTGAGACATCATCTCCCCCTGAACCCGAATCACTCCCGGGGTGTGATCGACACCCAGCCTGACCTGGGGAAACCGGGGCCACCCACACGGCTCCCCCGGCCCGGCCCTGCACAGGCAGGGCCAGCAATTACAGCTCTGTGGACAGGAAAGGCAACCTACAAGGAGAGGCAATTCCAGCCTGGATCGGGTGAGTCACCCCAGGAGCCCCAGAAATGGGGAGGCAAAAAAATAAAAAGAAAAAAAGCCACCGGCGAATTAAATGAACGGGACAGGGAGGGGCATCCCCAGGTGGGGTGTGCAGAGAGGGTATAAAAGTGCTGCTGTCCCCAAAAGCCTCATTGCCTCTCGTCCTTCCTCATCTCTTCCTGCACGAGCAGCTCAGGTAAGACCTGGGGGGCTCCAGAACCTTTGGGGGGATGAGTTTGGGTCCCCACACCTGGAACGGGGCTGGGATTTGTTCTGGGGAGGGTGAGGAGGGAGCCCAGGTGTTCAGAGGGAGCGGAGGTGGGGATGTGGAGGGAGGGTCTGGGGTCTTGGCTCTGGCTTTGGGAAGCCAGGCATGGCCTGGGTGTCCCCAACACCTTCAGTGGGACAATGCCAGGGGGAAAAATGACCCAGAAATGTGGGAACTGGCTGGGTGTGGGACAAGGAACTCCAAACCCGGATTCCTGCTGCCTGGAAGGGCAGGAGCAGGAAGGAGAAGCCCCCCTGCCAGCTGCTGTGTCCCCACAGGTGACCCAGCGCAGCGCCATGTGCTCCCGCCAGGACAGGGACCAGTGCCACCGCCAGCAGCGCCAGAGCAGCGGCGGCTGCCACAGCTCGGGGGGTGGCGGCTGCCACAGCTCCGGTGGCGGCGGCTGTCACAGCTCCGGTGGCAGCTCTGGGGGCTGCCACAGCTCCGGTGGTGGCGGCTGTCACAGCTCGGGCGGTGGCGGCTGTCACAGCTCGAGCGGTGGCGGCTGTCACAGCTCCGGTGGCTCCAGCTGCCACGGGAAGCCGCAGATGCAGGGCCAGCAGCAGCAGCAGCAGCAGCAGGTGCCGCAGATGCCCCAGCAGAAGATGAAGTGACAGCGTGGCCATCATCACCTTGTCCCTGCTCTGGCAGCCGAGGCCACATGGGGACCGGCTCCCTGTCACCTCCCCGGGGGTCCCGAAGCCTCCCCAGTGCCCTCCGGAGCCTGGCAAGGGCTGGGCTGTGCCCAATAAAGAGTCACATTCCTTAAATCCCACTGGTGTTGGTGTTTCCTTGCACTCCAGGGCCAGGGAGGCAGCCCAGGATGGGGTTTTAGGGCTGGGATGTTCTCCAGAACCAGGATGGGGTTTTAGGGCTGGGATGTTCCCCAGAACCAGCCCAGGATGGGGTTGTAGGGCTGGGAGGTTCTCCAGAGCCAGGATGGGGTTGTAGAGCTGGGAGGTTCTCCAGAGCCAGCCCAGGATGGGATTTTAGGGCTGGGAGGTTCTCCAGAACCAGGATTGGATTTTAGGGCTGGGATGTTCTCCAGAACCAGCCCAGGATGGGGTTTTAGGGCTGGGAGGTTCTCCACAGAAAGGATGGGATTTTAGGGCTGGGATGTTCTCCATAACCAGCCCAGGATGGGGTTTTAGGGCTGCAATGTTCTCCAGAACCAGCCCAGGATGGGGTTTTAGGGCTGAGATGTTCTTCAGAACCAGCCCAGGATGGGGTTTTAGGGATGGGATATTCTCCAGAACCAGCCCAGGATGGGGTTTTTGGGCTGTGATCTCCTGGAGAAGAAAAAAACCACTTTCCCCTCTTTTTTTTACCCTCGTAATTCCCGGCTTGATCTGGTGCCAGCTCCAGAGCAGGGATTAAGCTCTGGGGGCTGGAGAAGGAGCTATAATTAAACCTGGGCTTAATTTCCCCGAGCATGAGCAGAGGAACCTTTGGAAAAGCAGCGCCTCACTGCAGGCAATTGAGAGGCAATTGGCACAGGAAGGAGATAAAAACGAAGTGATAACCATCGAAGTGAGTCAGGGAGCCGTAAACACAGGGTGGCCGGGCGGGAATCGGGGGCTGGAGTGACAGGTCAGTGACACGGAGCTGCCTCATGTCCGGGAAAAAGGAGGGACACTCCTGTCAGGCTGTTCCCACCCCGGATCCTCATTCCCTGCCCTCACACTCAGGGAATGGCAGGACCGGCGGATTTTCCTCCTTTACAGGTGGATTTTCCTCCTTTATGGGGGGATTTTCCTCCTTTACGGGTGGATTTTCCTCCTTTACAGTGGATTTTCCTCCTTTACAGGTGGATTTTCCTCCTTTACGGGTGGATTTTCCTCCTTTACAGGTGGATTTTCCTCCTTTATGGGGGGATTTTCCTCCTTTATGGGGGGATTTTCCTCCTTTACGGGTGGATTTTCCTCCTTTACAGTGGATTTTCCTCCTTTATGGTGGATTTTCCTCCTTTACAGGTGGATTTTCCTCCTTTACGGGTGGATTTTCCTCTTTATGGGGGGATTCTCCTCCTTTACGGGTGGATTTTCCTCCTTTGGGGAATCAATTCACAGAGGAGGACATGGACCTGGGATGGGGTTGGGGTGCAGGCAGGGAGGTTGTTGCATTTGCAGCAATCCCCGTGGCAGGAAGGAATGATGAATCTGACTCCACGTTCTCCACGTTATCATATTATTTTATAATAACTTTTATTTTATGATACTTTGTTTTATCACATTATTTTGTGATACTGGATTATATTAAATAATGCTAAACTATACCATGCTAAAGAATACAGAAAGGATACTTACACCATGCTAAAAAAGATAATAATGAAAAACTCGTGATTCTCTCCAGAGTCCCAACACAGCTTGGCACTGATTGGCCAACGAGACAAAACAATTCACACCAGAAACCAACAAAACAACCACCTGTGGGTGAACAATCCCCAAACACATTCCAGACCAGCAAAACACAGGAGAAGCAAATGAGATAAGAATTGTTTCCCTTCTCTCTGAGGCTTCTCAGCTTCCCAGGAGAAAAATCCTGGGCGAAGGGATTTTTCCAGAAAACGTGAATGTGACAGGAGGTCAGGATCATCTCGTGGCTGGTGATGGACCGGCCAATGGATTCCTCCATCCTGGAATTACTCCAGATCCCAGGAAGGAGCTCCAGGATCCTGCACAGCTGTTAGGGACAGTTGGGACAACGGTGGCACTGGGACCACGGGGGTGGTGGCACTCCAGCTGCCCCTGCCAGCACCCCTGTCCCCACAGGTCACCTGTGCCCTGGCCCCATGAGGTGCCCCATAAAGGGTCACATTCCCTAAATCCCTCTGGGCTTGGTGTTTCCCTAAACTCAGCGTCATGGGATGGAGGAGGTTGGGAAAGGCCTCTGAGATGGCTGATTCCAAACTCCTCCTCCGCGTTTTCCGTGCCACTGGAAGGATCCAGATGGATTCACACAGGGGGAGCTGGGCTCGTCCTGAACCTTCAGAATGGTCTGGTGGCTGTGGATCATTCCCAGGGGGATCATCCCTGGGGGAATCACCCCTGTGGATCATTTCTGGGGGAATCACCCCTGCGGGATCATCCCTTGCTGATCATTCCTTGGGGATCATTTCTGGGGGAATCACCCCTGTGGGATCATCCCTCGGTGATCATTCCCTGGGGATCACCCTTGGGGAAGAATTTCTGGGAGATCATCCCTGAGGGAACCATCCCCGGGGGATCATTCCTGGGGGAATCACTCCTGTTGGATCATCCCTCGCTGATCATTCCCTGGGAATCACCCCTGGGGATCAATCCTGGGGGAATCACCCCTGTGGGATCATTCCTGGGGGAATCACCCCTGGGGATCAATCCTGGGGGAATCACCCCTGGGGATCAATCCTGAGGGAATCACCCCTGTGGGATCATTTCTGGGGGAATCATTCCTGGGGGATCACCCCTGCAGGATCCCAGTCTTGCAGAAATCCCAAAAACCTCTCCCCACCCCCAGCATGTCCCCTGGGACCCCACAGCCCCAGACCTTCCCAACCCTTTGGAGCTTCCCCACCACACCCTCCCGCCTCTGGAGGCTCCTGAAATCCAGGCAGGCACCAGGTTGGACGCGTTTTATTGGGTTTTTGTGGGTTTACAACCGTTTATGTGAGAAAGGGGAAAAATAAGCAGGGAAAAAACGCCTTTGGGATATTTACAGTGCAGATCTCCCCAAAAACCACGATGAGCCCCCTCAGCCAGAGCTGAAGGATTGGCTGACGTGCATTTTCGGTGTGTCCACCCCCCAAAAACTCATGGGAATTTTGCTGCTGACTCCAAATGAGCTGGAGATGAGCTCCCAACAATGAATTTTTAATTTTCCCCCAGGAATTGCCACTCTGGGCTCGTTATTGCCGTACAGGCTGACTCAAATAATTACCCTCCTCAGCCCAGCCCTATTAACCAGGGATTTTTTTTCACTTTCTCCCCATTAATAACCGGGCTGAAATTTCAGCAGGGTTGAGATTTTTTTGCTTTTTAAGAGGAAAAAAAGAGAAAATCTGCCCCCAAACCACCCCCTCCAAGCCTTCAAAGCTGCATTTTTAAAGCACCCCGAGGAGACACCGTTGGAGCGCGGGGACTGAAGGACACCTGGGGATATTTTTGCCTCATGGAGGTAAATTGGTGGAGCTGGGCTTGGTCCTCACTCGTCCCAGGATGTGCCTGGCCCGGAAGGAGGAGCAGGGAAAGCCTGGAAGGAGATCCCAGCGTCGGAGCAATCCTACGGAGAGGGAGGAAAACCCACGGGGGGTTCGCCCACAAAACCTGGCAGGATTCGAGTCCCTCCCTCCAGCCCGCTGTGATTGGCACTGATTGGTGCCCAATTAGTGCGCAGGTTTAATTAGAGCTGGTTAAACGCCCTGCAGAGCCCAGCTCCTGCTCCATCCCACCCTCCCCGCTGGGCTGGGCTCACCGCGATGACCACACCTTGTCACCTGGGGGTGACACCAGGCACAGGGACGGCTCTGTCCCCACCCCGGGGGGTGTCCCACGGGTGACATCACCCTGCTGTCCCTCACCTGCTCCCTCCACGTGCCAGGAGCGGCCGAGAGCCCTCAGTAGACGCAGGGCTTGGCGGGAGCCCTCTCCTTGTTCATGGGCTCCGTGTCGGGCTCCGAGGGCCGGGGGATGGCTCTGTACTTGCTGCTCGGGGACCTCTGAGGGGACACACGACCCCATCAGCCCCTCCCGAGGTGAGGAAGGGCCGGGACCCCTCAGCCCGAGGTGCTGGAGGGGTCCAAACCCGGTGCCGGGGCTGCGGAGCTGGAGCTGCCCCTGCGGGAAAAGGGGAGGGGGCACGGGAGCTCCGCAGGAAAAACCCCGAGAGAGGAGAGACCCCAGCCCAGCCCGGGATGTGGGGGGGCTGCTGCAGACCCCCAGCCCCCCCGGCCAGCCCCAAATACCCCAGAGGGCAGAGGGGGTTGTGGTGACAGCAGGAACGACGTCCCCCGGTGGCTGCAGCGTCCCCCAGGGCTCACATCCCAAATTTTGGGTGCCCGAACTGCCCATGGGGAGTGCCCAGCTGTGGGTGTCCATCCTGCCTCTCTGTCCCTGCTGGTCCTGAGGAAAAGTCCCTCTCCAGCTTCCCTGGAGCCCCTGCAGGTCCTGAAGGGTCTCTGGGGTCTCCACAGCCTCAACATTCCCAACATTCCAAACATTCCCGACATTTCCAGTCCCTTTATCAACTTCGTGGTCTCCTCTGGACTCCTCCAACAATTCCCTGTCCCTTTCCCAGCCTCTTTTCCCCCTCCAGCCCCTGCTGTTACCTTGACAGGAACGAATTCCTGCTGGATCAGCTTCTTGAACTCGCTCCTGCTGAAGGTCTCCGATTTCCTGCCCTTCCTGGCGTTGCCCTGGGAGCTCTGCATCATGTCAGTGATGGCTTTGATGAGCCTGGACATGGCTCCAGTCCTGCAGAGGAGCAGAACCTGAGGCCACAGCCGCTGTCAGGGCGGCAGGAAAATCCCGCCAGGCATCCCTTCCAAAACTCCCAAAGGTCCCTTTCAAAATTCCAAACATTCCTTTCAAATATCCCAAACATCCCTTCCAAAGATCCTCCTAAATATCCCCTCCAATGATCCCCAACATCCCTTCCAAAAATCCCAAATATCCCTTCCAATGATCCCCCCAAATATGCCTTCCAAAAATCCCAAATATCCCTTCTGATGATCCCCAACACCCTTTCCAATAATCCCAAATATCCCTTCCAATGATCCCGAACATCTCTCCCCAGCCTTCCTGCATTTGATTTCAGCAGAGGAAAAACGCAGCTTTCCTTTCCCGGCTCCTCTGAGGACTTTCCCCTCGATTCCCCTCATTTCCCCACTTTCCCTGGCTCAATTAGAGGGCAGCTGCTCCCTGTCACCATCCAGGCACTCTCGGGGTGAATGAATCAGCTCCTGCAGGTGCCCCAAGTGCGTCCAGCCTCCTGCCCGGGAGCTGATCCCGTCCTGCCGCCGGCTAAAACCGGTTCCGAGGCAACCCCACCAACACAAAAGCTCATTTCCAACACAAAAAAAAAAATTCATTTCGAAGCCGAAAAGAAGCGGCGGAGACTCACTCGCGTCCGCCGGGGCCGGGCCGGGAGTGGCGGGAGCGGCTCGGAGCAGCCCCGGGCAGGCTCGGGGGTGGGAGGAGGAGAAGATTCCTTCCGGTCAGTCCTGTTCCCTGGCTGCCTCTTCCCAGGGAGCCTCCCTCGTTATCCTGCGCTCCCAGGATGTTTACGGCACACCTGGAGAGGTGTATGTAGGTCAGGGACAAAGCGCCTCCTCGGGTGCCCAAAAAAGGCAGCCAGATGTTCCCTTCCCATACAAAATTCTGCATTTCACCTCCCCTAAATGGGTTTATTTTCCTCTACAACACAAGGGGGTTGTGGGCTCACGGGTAAAGTTAAGAAAATGTCACAGACCAGGAGAATTCCTGCAGGAAAAGGGTTTAATCTTGTTTTTAGGCTGTCCCAAATGTCCCTGGGCTCAGACTGGAGGCACCTTGGGCCAGCTCAGGCAAGGGCAGCAGGGCTGGGGCTGCTGTGGTGGGAAAGGAGCTGGAGCCCTGAGCTGGCAGGGCAGTGGTGGCACAGTGGGGACACCTGGGGACCACCATGGGATCCTGTCCTGATGGATCTGGGGTCACAATGTGACCCTGTCCGGATGGAACCACCACCAGGACCAGGCTCTGATCCTGTCCTGATGTACCTGGGGTCAGGTTCTGATCCTGTTCTGATGGAACCAGAACCAGGACCAGGCTCTGATCATACCCTGATGGATCTGGGGTCAGGCTCTGATCCTTTCCTGATGGATCTGGGATCAGGTTCTGATCCTGTCCTGATGGATCTGGGATCAGGTTCTGATCCTTTCCTGATGTAACCAGGACCAGGACCAGCCTCTGATCCTGCCCCGATGGATCCATGCCCAGGACCAGGTTCTGATCCATCCCCACTGGAGCCATGCCCAAGTTCTGACCCTGCCCCGATGGATCCGTGCCCAGGTTCTGATCCTGTCCCAATGGATCCATGCCCAGGTTCTGATCCTGTCCTGCTGGATCCGTGCCCAGGTTCTGATCCTGCCCTGATGGATCCATGCCCAGGTTGTGACCCTTCCCCGATGGATCCGTGCCCAGGTTCTGATCCTGCCCTGATGGATCTGTACCCAGGTTCTGACCCTGCCCCACTGGAGCCATGCCCGAGTTCTGACCCTTCCCCAATGGATTTGTGCCCAGGTTCTGACCCTGCCCCGATGGATCCGTGCCCAGGACCGGGTTCTGACCCATCCCCCGGACCCGGGACAGGCTCGGGGGCCGGGCCGCTCCCAGCCCGGCTGGTTCTTCCCCCGGAGCGGCCGCGGCGCTGCCGGGATCCCTCCCCCGGCCCGGGGCGCGCCGCTCCCGGAGCTCGGGCACCGAGATCTCCCGATAGGCGCTGATCTCGCTCGGCATCTCCCCGCGGCCGGGACAGGAGGGGCTGCAGAGCCTCCCACGCCCCTCGGTGGGTTGGAAATGCGATCAAGCCACGGTCTGGAGCCAGATTTTCCTTCCGCAGCAGGATGAGGCAAGAGGCAGCAAGTCCCTGCAGGTCCCTGGCTGCTTTTGGGGCGGCTGCAGCAGCTCCGGCTGCTCCCCCGCTTTGGGGATCCCCGGAGCTTTTGGGGGATTTTTTTGGGGATTCCCTTCGGGGCTGGGTTTGGGGCATCACTGTGGGGGTGCCAGTTGTGGGTTTTTCTGGGTCTGGATTGAAGGCACTTGAGACAGTAATTCATGAAGTGTTTATTATTGTGTTTATTATTGTGTTTATTATTGTGTTTATTATTTCTCAATCAGTAAAACAATCTCCCTGCTGTGAGTTGGGCAGCAAGGCCCAAAACGCCAACAATCTCTTGTTCCAAGGTCTTTTAAAACTGAATTATCCAATTAGGAGCTGACACCTGGATTATTTCACCTTTTAACCCAATAACTGATCCCACAGAGCTCCAATGGGGATTTTCCACCCAAACCCATGGAGAAGCAGGAAGAAGAAAGCCAGGAGGACACCCTGTGCTCTCCATCCTGCACACCAAAAATCCCAAAACCTAAATTGGGAGGATGAGTCAGGCTGGGGAACCATGGGAGGCACTGGAGATGATATTTCATGTTGGGACTCAGGTATTTATTATTTCTCAATCAGTAAAACAATCTCACTGCTGTGAGTTGGGCAGCAAGGCCCAAAATGCCAACAATCTCTTGTTCCAAGGTCTTTTAAAACTGAATTATCCAATTAGGAGCTGACACCTGGATTATTTCCCCTTTTAACCCAATAACTGATCCCACAGAGCTGCAATGGGGATTTTCCACCCAAACCCATGGAGAAGCAGGAAGAAGAGACCCAGGAGGACACCCTGTGCCCTCCATCCTGCACACCAAAAATCCCAAAACCTAAATTGGGAGGATGAGTCAGGCTGGGGAACCATGGGAGGCACTCGAGATGATATTTCAGGTTGGGACTCAGGTATTTATTATTGTGTTGATTATTTCTCAATCAGTAAAACAATCTCACTGCTGTGAGTTGGGCAGCAAGGCCCAAAATGCCAACAATCTCTTGTTCCAAGGTCTTTTAAAACTAAATTATCCAATTAGGAGCTGCCACCTGGATTATTTCCCCTTTTAACCCAATAACTGATCCCACAGAGCCCAAAATGCGGATTTTTCCACCCAGTTACAAAATGCCACCCAAACCCATGGAGAAGCAGGAAGAAGAGACCCAGGATGACATCCTGTGCCCTCCATCCTGCACACTAAAAATCCCAAAAAAGTAAATTTCTCACCAAGCGATACCTCTACACTGCTCCCTATAATTTTCCACTTTTCTGGATTCCTGTCTAGCTTGAAGTTTTGGAAACTTTCTCCACGAATGAGGGGCAAAGTCAGCGCTCCCCTGGCGGTGACAGCTCAGGCAGGACCTGGTGGCCTCTCCAAGTGTCGCATCCTGGCTGTGTCACATCCCAGCAGGTGGCAGCAGGAGCCCGGGCTCGCCTCCGGATGCCGGAGACTTTCAGGGGATTATAATTATTTTTATATATTATTGGGGGATTATTATTATAAATAAATAAATATTAATATGTTATTTACAATTGTTATTATATTATATTATATTATATTATATTATATTATATTACTATAAAATCCTATTATATATTATATATTATATATTATATATTATATATTATATATTATATATTATATATTATATATTATATATTATATATTATATATTATATATTATATTTTAGCTAATATATTGTATATAGTATATAGTATATTAATATTATATAGTATATATAATATACTAATATAATATAATCTTCTATTCTATTTTACTATAATTTACCATATATTATTAATATATATTTATATAATATTATATAATAGCATTATATAATAATATATAATAAAATTATATAATATATTATTGTATACTATTATAATATAACATATAATACTATATAATATATAATATATAATGTATAATACATAATAATATAGAATAATATAAATAATATAAATAATAATATAAATAAATTTTTTTATATTTAAAAATAAACATTTTTAAAACACCTCATTTTTTTGGGGCAGCACAAAGCTGAGGGGACTCTGCTCCAGCAGCAGCTTTGACCAAAATTTGACATTTTGGGTGTCAAAACTGCCTCCAGAGGAAGCTGAAGCAACCTGGGGGTGAAGCAAACCGGGGGAGGTCTTGTGTTAATTGTGTTAATTAATTGCATCTTGCTTCAGCTCTTGCTGCTTTGGGGAAGTTTCTGGAAGGTTCCTTCCCGGAGCTGAGCGGTTTCAGTGCTTTGAGTCACCCTTGGGAAATCAGCTCGGGTGTTTTTCTCCCCCAAAAAGAGTTTGGGAAACTCCCAGCCAGCTTTTCACTCTGGAAAGCTGCTAATTATTAACTAATTAACTTTTTGGGGGCAAATTTGGGCTGTTCTGGGTGAGGGATTTGGGTTCTTTCACCTTCTTGTCCACAAACATCTTTTTGACCCCAAAACTTAACGTGTCCACTCCATCTATGCAGCAAAAATGCCCCAAAAAAGAGCTTTTCCCTCTGGACAGCAGCTAATTATTAACTAATTAACATTTTTGGGACAAATTTGGGCTGTTCTGGGTGAGGGGTTGGGGTTGTTTCGTGTTCTTGTCCGCAAATAAGTTCGGAAGCGCAAAACTCAACGTGTCCACCACCACCATCTGTGGAGCAAAAATGCCCTAAAAAGGGTTTTCTGCAAAAAAATATTGCTCATCCTTTCTCCCAGCTCCTGCCCACCACCACAGCAGACCCAAAAAATGTGAGTTTTTTTCAGGCTGGAAACACAAAAATCTGTCAAATCCTGAGCGCAACCCCAACCTCTGTGAGTCCCCAGCAGGTGCCGGGGTGAATCCCAAATTCCCAATCCCAAAGGTGGATTTAGGAGAGGAAAGGAGGGGAAAAAAATCCCACAGAGACTCGGGAGAGCTTTGGAAATCTTTATTTGGCAGCAAAACCACGGCGCTGGGAGGAAGAGGAGGAGGAAGAGGAGGAGGGAGGGAGGATTTTAAGGCAGGATTCAGCTCTGGAACCTTCTCCGAGGGTTGCTCAGAGGGGCTGCCTCAGTGGTGGTGCTGGTGCTGGTGCTGGTGCTGGTGGTCCTCCACCTCGTGCAGGTGCTCGTGGGTGGCACAGGTGACACGGGTGACCAGCAGCATCATCTCCCCAAAGCTGATCTGGGCGTCCTTGTTGACGTCCAGGTCCTTCATGATCTGGTCGATGGTGGCCTTGTTCTTCACGTGCTGGGAAGGAGGAGGGGGCAAAATGAGGGCAAAATCTCCTTGTTTCACCCCTGGGTGGACAAAACTTTGCTTTGGCTTTAGGAAGGTGAGCTCCAAACAAAAAAAAAATGGGGTTTTGGGGTGTGGAAAAGGAGATTTTGGGCTGGTTTTTGCAGAGAAGGGGATGAGGGTTTGGCTTGGGGTGGTTGGGCGGGAGAGCAGAGCGGGAAGGGGGTGACCCCAAACCCTGGGTGACCCCAAACTGGGATGCAGCCCCTGACCTTCAGGTAGTTGGCCAGCTGCTTCTCAATCAGCAGCTTGAGCTCCTTCTTGGTCAGGGTGTCCCTGTCGCCCTCGCGGCGCGAGTACTGGTGGAAGACGTCGATGATGACGTCCATGGCCTTCTCCAGCTCCGACAGCTGCTCCTGGCTCTGCGGGCCCTGCGGGAGAGATGGACACTCGGAATGTCCGG
This sequence comes from Fringilla coelebs, assembly GCF_963513975.1. Classification (NCBI taxonomy): domain Eukaryota; kingdom Metazoa; phylum Chordata; class Aves; order Passeriformes; family Fringillidae; genus Fringilla; species Fringilla coelebs. Next base: position 745,241 of record NC_140055.1, read on the forward strand.
GAAAACCTGGGATAACCGGGCTGGAGCCGGGAGAATCTGGGATAACCGGGCTGGAACCAAGAGAATCTGGGATAACCAGGCTGGAACCGGGAGAATCTGGGATAACTGGGCTGGATCCAGGAGAATCTGGGATATCTGGGCTGGATCCAGGAGAATCTGGGATATCTGGGCTGGAACCAGGAGAATCTGGGATGACTGGGGACAACACCCCAAAACCCTCAGTGGGGACACAGGGAAGGTGACAATACCCCAAAACCTCCTGTAGGGACTCAGAGAAGGTGACAACACCCCAAAACCCTCAGTGGGGACATCAAGAAGGTGACAACACCCCAAAACCCTCAGTGGGGACACAGAGCAGGTGACAATACCCCAAAACCCTCTGTAGGGACAAAGAGAAGGTGACAACACCCCAAAATCCTCTGTAGGAACACAGAGCAGGTGGCAAGACCCCAGAACCCTCTGTGGGGACACAGAACAGGTGACAACACCCCAAAACCCTCAGTGGGGACATCGAGCAGGTGACAACACCCCAAAACTCCCTGCAGGGACACAGAGAAGGTGACAACACCCCAAAATGCTCTATAGGGACATCAAGAAGGTGACAACACCCCAAAAACCCTCTGTAGGGACACAGAGCAGGTGACAACACCCCAAAACCCTCAGTGGGGACACAGGGCAGGGGTCCAGGAGCCTCCTTGGTGGCCGGGAACCTCTCCCAGGAGGAAACCTCTCTCCTCAGGGGCTCTGGAGATGGTTTTGCCCAGCCAGGACCCGGGGTGGAGATGGAGAGAAGCTCCCCAAGGATCCTCACACCTCGATGACCTGGAAAAGAGCACGGACACCCCAAATTCCCCCCTGCACTTGCCTTGCTCATCTTGTCACCTCAGCGAGGTCCCCTGGGGCGGGTGCGGGGCCGGTGCCACCCCGGTGTCTCTTATAGCCCAGCCATGAGGTGTCCCTGTTGTGAAATGTCCCCGTCCTGTCCCGTTCCTGGCCCCACAACAGCCCCGGAATTGCTCAAGGCTCCAGAAAGTTCCCCAAAAGGGGCTCTGCGGCTTTTCCCGCAAGCTCGGGGTGTCGCCAGCTCAGGTGGGGGTGGCCCTGTCCCCTCACCTGCTGGGATTCGCCACCAGCTCTGGGCAAAAGCCCCTTCCTTTGGGGTTTTCCCACATTTGGGATTTTTCCATATTTGGGATTCTTCCATATTTGGGATTCTTCCATATTTGGGATTTTTCCACATTTGGGATTCTTCCACATTTGGGATTCTTCCACATTTGGGATTTTTCCATATTTCAGATTCTTCCACATTTGGGATTTTTCTATATTTGGGATTTTCCCACATTTGGGAGTTTTCCACATTCGGGATTTTCCCACATTTGGGATTTTTCCACATTTGGGATTTTCCCACATTTGCTGTTTTCCCACATTTGGGATTTTTCCACATTTGGGATTCTCCCACATTTGGGATTTTTCCCCCATTTTCCTCCTTTCCAGGGCCGTTTGCTGATGCCAGGGTTTGAAGGTCACCCCCTGCCCTGCTCGTCCCCAGAATGTCCCCACCCCTGGTGCATCCCAGTGTCCCACGGCTTGCCAAAAACCTCCAAAATCACCGAGCCCAACCTCTGACCCCTCACCAGAGCAGAACACCGAGTGCCACCGGCTCCTGGCAGCGCTGGCGGTGTCACACGGGGCACAGGTGGCACCGGGACCGTCCCCAGCCTGCAGCAACCAGCTGTCCATGAAAGATGATCCGGGCGTGTTCCCGGCCTGGCCCGGCTCCAGTAGCTCCGTTCCATCCGTGCCAAGGGTGGTTTGTCCCCACCCCAGGTGTGCCCTGAGCTGCAGAGCCCAGGTGTGGCTGAAAGGTGCATTTTTGTTTCTTTTTTCCGGGCTTTGTCTCGGCTTTTGGGGCTTTTTTTGTGTTGTTGTTTCTCGGCCTGGCAGAGGCCCAGCGCGGGCCTGGCACCTCTGAGCAGCCACGTTTGGGAGCAAAATGCGATTTTCCAGCGTTTCCTCATCAAAACGAGCTGCCTGCTGACTCAGCAGTCTTGCCTGGGGTTTGTTTGACCTGCCCAGCTTGGGTTGGTCCTGTCATGGTTGGTCTCAGGTTGGTCTTTGGCCTCCTTGTTTTGGAGGCCCAAACAAGGCCTAGGCCGAGCTCAGGAGCTCCTTCCAGCGGGAAATTCCTCCTGGAACGGGCGACCAGGCCACGGAGGTTTGGAGTCCCCATCCCTGGAGGTGTCCAAGGAAGGGCTGGACGTTGGTCTGGGTGACCAGGTGGGGACAGGTCTGGGTGACCAGGTGGGGACAGGTCAGAGGTTGGACATTGGTCCAGGTGGGGACAGGTCTCAGGCTGGACATCGGTGACCAAGTGGGGACAGGTCACAGGCTGGACAGTGGTGACCACGTGGGGACAGGTCTGGGTGACCAGGTGGGGACAGGTCAGAGGTTGGACAGGTCTGGATGACCAGGTGGGGACAGGTCAGAGGCTGGACATTGGTCCAGGTGGGGACAGGTCTCAGGCTGGACATCGGTGACAAGGTGGGGACAGGTCAGAGGTTGGACATTGGTCCAGGTGGGGACAGGTCTCAGGCTGGACATTGGTGACCAAGTGGGGACAGGTCTGGGTGACCAGGTGGGGACAGATCTCAGGTTGGACATTGGTGACCAAGTGGGGACAGGTCAGAGGCTGGACATTGGTCTGGGTGACCAGGTGGGGACAGGTCTGGGTGACCAGGTGGGGACAGGTGGCAGGCTGGACTCGATCTTGGAGCTCTTTCCCAAGGGAAAGGACCCCGGGATTCCAGCCCCAGCCCCCAGCCCCGGCTGCCGGGGTGCTCTGCTTTCACAACCAGCGGGTTCTGCTGCAGAACAGGACATCTGGGGACATCGGGGACGTTTCACAACGCGCTGTCCGGGGCCGGCCGCGGCGTTGCGGAGCTTTGGTGCAATTTCAGGAATTTGGTGCAATTTTTCTCCCTTTGATCACCCTGGAGGTGCCAGGGGGACGAGGATGGGGGACAGGGGGTTCCGAGGTGGCCTGAGCCAGGGGTGACCCCCAGGTGTGAGTGGTCAGTGCGGGCGCCGAGGGACAAGGGGGTCACAGGGACAGGGGCTGGCACCACTTTGGTGGCTCTGCAGGTGTCCTTGCAGGGGAACCTCCCTGCCCAGCTGTGCCCAAGGCCCAGGCTCGGCCAGGGATCCATGAACCGGAGCAGGAGCAACCCAGGATCTGCTGGGAGGTGCCCAGTGACCCGCAGGGACACCCCGAGGTTGCAAAGAGTTGCAAAACTCTTTCAAAACTCACTTTTAGGGGCAGGAGAGTGGCTGGGGCGGGGAGAGGGAGCAGCAGCTTTGTCCCCCCAGGGTCCATATCCCAACACCCCGATACCCCAGCTTCCCAAATCCCGAATCATCATCAAGCAGAGCGCTCCCAGCACCTGAGATGCAGGATTTGGGATTTGGGGTGTTTGGGTGTTGCAGTGTTGGGAGATGGAAGTGTCTGAACTCTGTGTCTCTCCAAGAACGGCAGAAAATCATCATGAGCACATCCTGAAATCCCAATATCCCAAACCAGAGGATTTTGGGCACTGGGAACAATTTGCTTCATGAGGGTTTTTTGACAAAACCATTTCTGCAGATGACCCCACCCACCCCCCCTCTGTCCCTCTGTCCCTCTGTCCCTCTGTCCCACCCCCCTCTGTCCCTCCCACCCCACGACAGACAAGGAACGGCTCAGACAGCTCCAAGTGCTGCTTTATTTCTCCACAGGGCTGCTCCAGGCGGGCAGGGAGCAGCCAGAGCCCAGCTCCCCAAGCTTCCCTCTCCCACTTTTCCACGTCCAGGCTCAGTCCTGGTCGGGCCCGCAGCGCTCGGAGCCATGGCTGATGCGGTGGGCGTCGTCGGCCAGCTTGCTCAGCACGATGGTGAACTCCTCGAAGCTCAGCTCCTTGTCCTTGTTCAGGTCGGTCTCCTGGAAGAGTTTCTCCAAGTAGCCGGCCCGGTTCCTCTCCTAAATGTGGGGACACCAGGGTGTCCTTGTTCAGGTTGGTCTCTCCTGGAAGAGTTTCTCCAAGTAGCCAGCCCGGTTCCTAAATTTGTCCTAAATTTGGGGTCACGTCCCTGAAGGATTCCTGTGGATCCTTCCCTGCCCTGGGAAGGGTTTGGAAGCTGCAGGATGTCCCAACCGTCCCTGCCTCGCCTTTAGCCCTAAATTAAACCCCAGAGGGGACAGGATTTTGTCCCAAATCCCTGTGGTTGGGGACACAGCAGCTTTTAGGAGAAATCCATTGGGTAAGGCCAATTTGGGGAGAAATCCATTGCACCAAGGCAATTTTAGGAGAAAATAGTTGGATCAGGCCAATTTTGGGAGAAATCAGTTGGATAAGGCCAATTTTGGGAGAAATCAGTTGCACCAGGCCAATTTTAGGAGAAATCAGTTGCACCAGGCCAATTTTGGGAGAAATCCATTGCACCAGGCCAATTTTGGGAGAAATCCATTGGATAAGGCCAATTTTGGGAGAAATCAGTTGGATCAGGACAATTTGGGGAGAAATCAATTGGATCAGGCCAATTTGGGGAGAAATCCATTGCACCAGGCCAATTTGGGGAGAAATCCATTGCACCAGGCCAATTTGGGGAGAAACCCATTGGATGAGGCCAATTTTGGGAATCACCAGCTCTGAACTTGCACCACTTTCCAACTTATTGAGAGGAGACTGCACCGTCAGAACTCCCAGAACCCTCACAGCCGAGGCCCAAGAAGCCCTTGAGAAGGTTGCTGAGCTCCTTCAACAAGGACAAGCACATGGATGCCACAGCCATTTCTCTTTGCAGTCTTAGGAGAAAAAAATGCAATTGTGTGGTCTGAGAGGGACCAAAGAGGGATCCAAATGGGTTTTCTTATCCCACAGATCTCCAAAACCAATTTTTACAACACGAGAAACGACAGCTTGGGTCACAACCAGAGCCAGAGCGGGATTGCTGACGACGGCAAAGATGTCACCATTTATCTGCCACTGAAAAGAGAATCTTTCTATTGGGCCTTGCAAAAACCAGAAAAAAATTGCAAATTGCATGGCTGGGCTGTCTGGGTGTGAGTTCAATCCCCTTTCCACGTGGAACCTTTCGACTGGGCATGGCAAAAACCAGAAGAATTCCAAACCGCGTGGCCACGCCGCGGCCAATTCACTTTCCGCCACCACATACGGCAGGAAGAAGAGCAGGGGTGACCCCAAACTGGGCGTGACAGAAACCCCCCCGTCCCCCAGGGGCCCCTGAGCCCCCTCCCCGTGGGGCTGCCCCTCGGGCACTCACACAGGTCTGCAGGAAGGACGGCGCCTGCTCCGTCAGCAGCGTGCTGAAGTCGCCCATGCTCAGGAGGTCGATCTCGCCCTGGCGGATGCTGTACTGGTGGAACACGTCCACCACGGTCTCCAGGGCCTTCTCCAGGGTGCAATTCCCCGGGAATTGATGGCTCCCGGCGTGGCTGTGGGTGCTGGTGGACATGGCTGAGCTTCTGGGGGGACCTGCAGGGGTTGGGGACAAACCTCGAAGTGGGAGAGGGGACAAAAATCAGGGGGAGCTGCTCCTGAGCCTGGGGGCACCTGCAGGTCCTTGGTGTGGAGCAGAAAATGAGGGGATTTGGGGATATTGCTCCAGTTTGGCTTTGTTGGCTTGTTCCAACACACCTGGAGACTTTTCTCAGGTGAGGGAAGCGGGGTCAGGCCAGCGGGGGCATTGAGGGCAGAGGGCACGGAATTAGTGGTGCCTCCACCAAAGATGGCACCAAAACCCCCAAAATTTGTCCTCATTTTCCAACCCAAACCAACCTCCTGCTCTACCCCCGAGGAGAACCCATCACCCTGGGCTGATGGATCTCAAACTGCTTCTCCCTCATCCTTTTCCCTGCAAGGACCATCCTTGTCCTACTCACCCTGGTCTCCGAGGAGGGTTTGGATCCGTGTGTGTGACCCAGCAGCCTGGAGCAGCCCTTTTATACCTGTCTGAGGTCCTGTTTCATCACAGCTGGTGACACACCTGCCACAAGCATCGGCTTGAGTTCACATTTCCCGCACCTGGAAATTGCCAGGTGGGAACCCCGAGCCCCTCCCGGCCTCATTCCTCTGCTCCAGTTCCTGGTTGCACCCACCAGGCTTTGGAAATGTTGTCCTTGGCCCCTCCATCACCTCTGACAGGGCTCAGGGAGGGGAAAAACCCCGGCTTGGTCACACCTCCGTGTCAGGGGCAAGGCCATTCAGGCAGAAGTTGCTAAAACTCGGCGAGTTTTGCAACACGACGAAAAATTTGCACATTTTCCTTCTGCTGTAGGAGCAAACTGGGCTGTTCCACATGGAAACAGGGATGGCTTTGTCCCCTGGGCGAGTTTTTAATGTGATTTCTGTTCTCTACCACGCCAACTGGTTGGACGCTGCCCAAGACAAAGCAGCATCTGTGTTTTATAACTTGTTTTCCAGAATATTTTCCATTGTTTTCTACTTGTACTCTGCTCTGGCTCCAGAGATTTTCTGGAGGAAACTGGGCACGAAACCAGGAGAAAACCCAAGGCCAGGGTCTTTTCTGGCTGGTGCAGGAAATGCTGCGTGTTTTGCAATTGTCACCTCTGTGTCACCCACGTTAGGGACAAAGAAGAGCAGATTTAAGATCAGAAAATGAAAAGATTTAAATTCCGACCATGAAAAGGTTTAAAATCAGACAATGAGAAGACTTAAATTCCAACCATGACAAGGTTTGAAATCAGACAATGAGAAGATTTACATTCCGACCACGAGAAGGTTTAAAATCAGACAATGAGATGGTTTAAGAGTCAGACAATGAGAAGGTTTAAAATCAGACAATTAAAAGATTTAAAATCAGACAATGAGAAGGTTTAAAATCAGACAATGGGTAGGAGGAAGAGGGAAGGACCAGCTGAACCGGGGGTGCCCGTTCCTGTTTGAGGATGCTCCTGTGTCCCCAGGGCATTGCAGGGATTTATTCCGGTATCCCTGACTCACTGCACTGCTCCTTTTATTTCCCAGACGGGCTCCTTGCAGACTGGCACCCGTCCCAAACTGGGATGTCAAGTTGGAATGTCACCCATCCCAAATTGGGATCCCAAATTGGCATGTCACCCATCCCAAACTGAGTGTCACCCATCCTAAATTAGGTTCCCAAACTGGAGTGTCACCCATCCCAAACTGGGATCCCAAACTGGAGTGTCACTCATCCCAAACTGGGATCCCAAACTGAAGTGTCACCCACCCCAAACTGGAGTGTCACTGATCCCAAACTGGAGTGTCACCCACCCCAAACTGTGATCCCAAATTGGAATGTCAATGAACCCAAATTGGATTGTCACCCATCCCAAACTGGGATCCCAAACTGGAGTGTCACCCATCCCAAACTGGGATCCCAAATTGGAGTGTCACCCACCCCAAATTGAAGGGTCACCCACCCCAAACTGGGATCCCAAACTGGAGTGTTATTGATCCCAAACTGGAGTGGCACCCATCCCAAATTGGGATCCCAAATTTGAGTGTCACCCACCCCAAATTGGAGTGTCATTCACCCCAAACTGGGATCCCAAACTGGAGTGTTATTGATCCCAAACTGGAGTGTCACCCATCCCAAACTGGAGTGTCACCCACCCCAAATTGCACCCTCGTCCCCCACCTGGCAGGAAAATCCTCTGGTGCTCTTGTGCAGCTCCCACACTCGGCTCCTTTCCCAATTTTCCCAGTTTTTCCCTACAACCTGTAGGGGATCAGCTGGCGATGCCCAGCCCTGCAAGGGCAGCAATGCCCGAGTGACACGGGGGTGGCAGTGAGTGACATTTGCCTCGAGGGACGAGGGAGGCTCCCCAAACTCAGAGCTGTCCTGTGTCACCGAGGTGCCACCCAAACCCCGCTGGTTTCACCCGGGACGGGCCCTGCCTTGGGCTGATGTTGGAGCCTCCTCAGCCTGGGGGTTCCCCACGCTGTGTCCCCTCACTGGAGCTCTTGTCCCCTCCTGTTTCAGCCCCCACGAGCCCACGGTGGCTCTCAGGTGTGTGGTGACCTGGGAGATGTGTCCCAAACCATGAAAGGTTTGACTCCTTCCTCTGAGCAGGACGGAGCCCCTCGGCCTCGTGCTTTGCTCTGCTGGGGCTGCTGGGCTGTTTTGGGGTCACAAAACATCTCACACACACCTGGGAAGGGACACCCCTGGGATCTGATGTCCCTGGGATGTGGCACCCTTGGGATCTGATGTCCCCAGGATGTGAGACCCTTGGGATCTGATGTCCCCAGGATGTGAGACCCTTGGGATCTGATGTCCCTGGAACATGGCACCCCCAGGATGTGAGACCCTTGGGATCTGGAATCTCTGGGACGTGGCACCCCCAAGATGTGGCACCCTTGGGATCTGATGTCCCCAGGATGTGAGACCTTGGGATCTGGAATCCCTGGGATGTGGCACCCCCAGGATGTGAGACCCTTGGGATCTGGAATCCCTGGGATGTGGCACCCCCAGGATGTGAGACCCTTGGGATCTGGAATCCCTGGGATGTGGCACCCCCGGGATGTGGCACCCTTGGGATCTGATGTCCCCAGGATGTGAGACCCTCGGGATGTGGCACCCCCAGGATGTGGCACCCCCAGTTCCAGGGCTGGGTCTTGGCAGAGACCTGAGGAAGGACCCCCCCCCAACTGTGTTTCACCTCTGGCACTTCCTGGGGCTTCACCCTCAGATCCAACACCCTCCAGGAGCCCCCTCAGCCTGTGCTGCCCACTGGGGACCCCCCAAAACCTTATCCTGACCCCCCCCTCTACCTAGAACAAGATTCCCCCCATGCCACTCTCCCCTCCCCGTTGCTTTCCCCCTTCAATCTGGGTTTAATCACGGCCTGGGTGGGCCTCACCCCACGCCAGAGGAGACCCCAGGACACGGAACACGGATGGGTTTGGTGCTCAGAGGAAGGGATTTTATTTCAATGCCACAAAGCAGAAGCAGGTGACAAAGATTTGGGTACAGGCCGAGACTCCTGGGGGGACACAGAGTCCCCTGGCTCGGCCACCATGGGCGGTGGCTCCATTTCAGCGACGGTGGCTGTGGCTGTGGCTGTGCCCGTGGTCGTGGCCGTGGTCATCCCCAGGGCCCTTGTGGGACCTGTTGTGGGCATCGATGGCCACGAGGCTCAGCGTGGTCAGGAACTCGGTGAACTTGAGGCGGCCGTCGTGGTTGGCGTCGGCTTTGGTGAAGAGCTGCCCGATGTAGCTGTCCATGGTGGTTTTGGGCTGTGGGGGGAGCAGAGTCAGCTCGGGGTCACTTGCCCTCACCCAGCAAGGGCTGAGCCCCAAAAAACCCTTTGGGAAGGCCCCAAGATAAAGTTCTGGAATGGTCTGCCCAGGGAGGTGGCGGAGTCACCATCCTTGGATGTGTTTAAACAAGCCTGGATGTGGCACTGGGTGCCAGGGTTGAGTGGAGGGGTTGGGGCTGGGTTGGACTCGGTGATCTCCTCCAACCCAATGATTCTGGGAATTCCATGAACCCCCCCCCACCCCCAAGGATCCCTGGAAGAGCCCAAGGATGAGCTCTGAGCGCTCCAATCCAGCGGAGGGTGTCCCTGCCCATCATCCCTGGAATGAGAGGATCTCCCAGGCCTGTTCCTGCCCATCCCATCCCATTGATCCCATCCCATGGATCCCATCCCATCGATCCCATCCCATCCCATCCCATCCCATCGATCCCATCCTAGCCCATCCCATCAATCTATCCCATCCCATCGATCCCATTGATCCCATCCCATCTCATCACATCTCATTGATCCCATCCCACTGATCTCATCCCATCCCATCAACCCCATCCCATCCCATCCCATCCCATCGATCCCATTGATCCCATCCCATCTCAACACATCTCATTGATCCCATCCCACCGATCTCATCCCATCAATCCCATTGATCCCATCCCATCGATCCCATTGATCCCATCCTATTGATCCCATCCCACCACATCCCATTGATCCCATCCCATCCCATCCCATCCCATCAATCCCATCCCACCCCATCCCACCCCATGCCATCCCATCCCATTGATCCCATCCCATCCCATCAATTCCATTGATCCCATCCCATCCCACCCCATCCCATCGATCCCACTGATCCCATCCCATCCCATCGATCCCATCGATCCCATTGATCCCATCCCATCCCATCCCACCCCACCCCACCGATCCCATCCCAGCGTCTCACCGGCACCGTGTTCCTCAGGAAGGGCTCGGCCGTCTCCTTGAGCAGCCTGGAGAACTCCTCCTGGCTCAGGTAGTCGTCCACGGGGCGCCGCGCCGCGTACCGGTGGTAGACGTTGACGGCGCATTCCAGCGCCAGCTCCAGGTCGGTTTTCATCCTGCCGGGAAAGGGACAAACGGCAAAACATCGAACGGAACCCCAGCCCAGGGACTCGCCAGGAAGGATCTGCTCACCTTGCAGGAGGTCTGGGCTCTGCAGAGGGAGGAGAAGGAGGATTGGTGGTGCCGAGCTGGGGATGGAGCCTTTTATACCCTCCCGGCGGGGCAGGAACTCCGGGAGTTGTGCAAGGCACGCAGCACGCCCAGGTGAGGATTTGGGGCTCCTCACCCCATCCAGGAACTGTTATCCAGGGAGGGGAAGCCCCAAACTCGTCAGGCAAAACAAGGAAACGCCAAAAATTACATCAGGGGTCGGCGATGGCGTTTTCTGGAATGTTCCACAAGGGTTTGATGGAGATGATGGGGGAGGAACTTCTCTGGGTGGGGGTCTCCGGTGGGATGATGCTGGTTTTACCAACATTTGGTTTGTCACCAACATTTTTGGTGAATTTGGCTGCTGGACAGGAGTTGGATTAAGCCTTTTTCTGACTCACAGATGGGGCAATGGAGAGGCATTTGAAAAACTTTTATTTCATTTTGTCAGGCTTTGAAAATTCTCCGCCAACTCACTTCCCACTGACGGGTGCCAGGGGTGGGCAGCACATCCCACCCCTCCACGAGGACATCCCCCCGGATCCAGGGGACAATCCTGCTGGGTGGAACTCTGCCAGCCACTCCTGGGAGGTGGCACTTCCCAGCAGCTGGAATTGCTGCCCAAGGATAACCCAGGGCATCGGCCGGGTCACCCGTCCCCAGCTGTCCCCCAGGTTTGGGGACCCCCCCAGTGCTCCCAGTGGAGCCCCACCAGTATTCCCAGTATTCCCAGAATGAGCTGCAGGACCCCAAGGGTCTGGAGGGGGGGTGGTGGGGAGCCTCCACCCCGTGTCCAGCTGGTCACGAAGGTTTTTGGGAAGTGCCGACGGCAGCGGTGGTGAAACAGCTCCCGCCAGGCTCCCGATTCCAGGAACTGCCGCCATAAAAACCAAAATTGCAAAAGAGGGAGACAAAGGGACGGGGTTTGGGATGGGGACGGGCACGTCCCCTACGGGAAGGGGACACGCGTGGGCTGGGCAGAGGGACACGGGTGGCACGGCAGGGACACGGGTTCAGACAGGCCTGGGGATGGCAGAGGGCGTGGCTGGGCCACGGGGACAGGGACCAGGACAGGTGAGGGCCACGGGGACAGGTGAGTGCCATGGGAACAGGGACAAGGACAGGTGAGTGCCATGGAGACAGGGACAAGGACAGGTGAGTGCCATGGAGACAGGGACAAGGACAGGTGAGTGCCATGGGGACAGGGACCAGGACAGGTGAGTGCCATGGGGACAGGGACCAGGACAGGTGAGTGCCACAGGGACAGGGACAAGGACAGGTGAGTGCCATGGAGACAGGGACAAGGACAGGTGAGTGCCATGGGGACAGGGACCAGGACAGGTGAGTGCCACAGGGACAGGTGAGTGCCACGGGGACAGGGACAAGGACGGGTGAGTGCCATGGGGACAGGTGAGTGCCACGGGGACAGGGACGAGGACAGGTGAGTGCCATGGGGACAGGAGGGGACAAGGCCAGGTGAGTGCCATGGGGACAGGTGAGTGCCATGGGGACAGGAGGGGACAAGGACAGGTGAGTGCCATGGGGACAGGTGAGTGCCATGGGGACAGGAGGGGACAAGGCCAGGTGAGTGCCATGGGGACAGGTGAGTGCCACAGGGACAAGAGGGGACAAGGACACGTGAGTGATTGAGGGTAGATCCCTGACAGGGAGATTGATCCAGGGTGGATCCCTGACAGGGGCATGGATTTAGGGTGGATCCCTGTGGCCATCCTCGTTCCACCTTCAGGTGGCCACAGGTGAGGTCTGGGATTTTTGGGGGGTCCCTCTCCCCTGCCTGGGGGTGCAGGGGGTGGTGCAGCCCCGTTCTCTGGGGGTTCACTGACTCTGGAGGGACGGAGATTTTTTTTTCCCCTAAATCTTAGAACCCCAGGACCCCAGAGGTTGGAAAAGCTCCAAGATCACCATGTCCAAGCTGTGCCCGACCCCCACCTGCCCACCCAGACCGACAGCCAGGTGTCCCTCAGGGGTGGCCGCTCCAACCCTCCCTGGGCAGCCCCTGCCGAGGCCTGGCCGCCCTTTCCAGGGGATAATTCCCCTCCATGAGCTCCCCCGGCACAGCCTGAGGCCCTTCCCTCTCCTCCTGTCCCTTTGCGGCCCCCCCGAGCTGAGCAGGAAGGTGCTGGAGGGGGCACGGCCACATCTGGAAGGGGCGTGTGGCACATCTGGACAAAGGGAGGGGAAAGGGCACCGGGGGAGGAACGGAGCGGCGGGGCCGGGACCGGGATGGGCTGGCCCGGAGCACCGGGAAGCGGCAGCTCCGCACGGCCGCACCCCGGGCAGGAACGCGGCACAAACCCCGCGGCACCGGGAGCGGGGAGGCGACAATCGCGACAGCCGCGACATCGGCGAGGGACAGAGCCCGGCTCGGCACGATTCCAGCCCGGAGCTGTTCCCGCAGCCCGGCGGGGTGAGAGCGGCTCCTGGGAAGGAGCGGCCGGGCACGGGCACGGCTGACTCAGCCCGACGTGGCTGCCGGGGAGCGGCCCCGGGGAGGATCCCGAGGCTCGGGGGAGCAGCAGCCGCCCCGGGCAGAACCAGAACCAGAACCAGAGCCGGAACCAGAACCAGAGACAGAGACAGAGACAGAACAGAACCAGAACCAGAAACAGAAACAGAGCCAGAACCAGAACCAGAGACAAAGACAGAGACAGAGACAGAGCCAGAACAGAACCAGAGACAAAGACAGAGACAGAACAGAACCAGAGACAGAACCAGAACCAGAACCAGAGACAGAGACAGAACCAGAACCAGAACCAGAGCCAGAGCCAGAGCCAGAACCAGAGCCAGAATCAGAACCAGAACCAGAACCAGAACCAGAGCCAGAGCTAGAACCAGAACCAGAACCAGAGCCAGAACCAGAACCAGAACCAGAGCCAGAGCCAGAACCAGAACCAGAACCAGAACCAGAACCAGAGCCAGAGCCAGAACCAGAACCAGAACCAGAACCAGAACAGAACCAGAACCAGAACCAGAACCAGAACCAGAACCAGAACCAGCCTGGCATCACTCCCAGCTTCCCCCAGCCCGCCCAGAGAGACCCCCGAGGGGCAAACCCGCGTTATTTAAACCGAGATTTATTGAAATGGCATCGGGGGCACAACGGGAGGGTCCCGGGGCGGCGCCGGGCCCTGCCCTCACTTCCTGCGCGGCATCTTGTCCGGCAGGTCCTGGAAGAAGTCGTTGCACATCATGGCCATGCAGGCCAGGAAGGTCACGTACTCCTGGAAATCCACCTCGTTGTCGCTGTTGCAGTCCAGGTTGCTCATCAGCTTCTGCAAACTCGCCTCGCTGGTTTGGCTCTACGCGGGGAGGAGGAGAAGGAGGGGTTAAAATCGGGCTTCGCACGCCCCCCGAGCCCGGGATGTCCCCCCCGGCACTCACGCTGAAGCTCGGCAGCTCCTTGGTGAGCAGCTCCTTAAGCTCGGCTTTGTTGAGCTTGTACTTGTCGCCCTCGTTGCCCGAGTACTTGTGGAAGGTGGCGACCACCACGGCCAGCGCCTGCTCCAGGGGACACGCCATGGGGACAGCGGCAAGCCTGGGGACACGGGGAGGGCACAGAGGAGTTGGACATCCCCCGGTGCCATCCCCCGGTGCCATCCCCGGCCCGGGATGCTCCGTCCACCCTCCCGCTCCGGCCGGGCTGGGCAACCCCAAACCGGGGGGAAAGGGGCAGGGAAGGGGTTCGGGAGCTCCTGCAGCCCCCGCCAGGTGAAATCCGCACTCCCGGCTCGGCACCTGCAGCGGGAACCTCTGCCAGGATCCCCCAGCCGCGCCTGGCGACATCTGGAGAACATCTGGCGAGGGAAGGGAGGGGGAAAAGCGACTCACCGAGAGCTCAGGAGGGACAGAAGAGATCGGGCAGGGCGGAAGGGGAGCCGGCCTCAGGCCCCGGCATTTATAGCCCCGCCTGGGCCACACCCGGCCGGGGAGGCTGCGGCGCTCCCGAGCCCGCCCGGAGCCGGCTGGAAAAGGAGAAAAGGAGGAGAAAGGAAACGCCGGGAGCTGCCCCTGTCACTGCTTTGGCTCAGGAGGGGCAAAATGGGCTGCCCAGGGACCGCCCGGGCCGGGAGAACCCCCCCTCGGGGTTCGGGATGTGCGGGTGGGCACCGCATCCCCCGCCGGTGCCCGGTGCCACCGGGGCAGCGTCCCGAGGTTCGGCCGGGCACCGGCGCGGTTCGGCCGCGGGGGTGGTGTCGAGCCGGGCTTGTGCCGAGGGTTTTATTTCCTTTTTCAGTCGCCTGGCAGCGATTTGTGTTTCCTAACGGCGCCGTTGTGTAACGGAGCAGTTCCCGTGGCCCGGGCACGTGTCCGGGAGCTGCGGGGGCACCGGGAAGCGGCGCTGCCCGGGAACCTCCAACACACCGGGAACCTCGAACCCTGGCAAAGCCCCCGAGCGTCCCCCCAGCCCTGGCAAAGCCCCCGAGCGTCCCCCAAACCCCTCCCCAGCTGGGCAGGGGGACAAAAACGGGGACGGAGCCGCGGCTGCTGCGATGCTCAGGGTGGGAAATTCACCAAATTTCGGGGAGTGGGGGGAGTCTTTAAATTTTGGCAGAAAAAACAAAAAACAACCCCGAGGCTGAGCCTCGTCCCCCCGTCAGCGAGTGGGAATTTGGGGGAATCACTGGGAGGGGCAGAAACTCCGGGGGGGTTCTTAAAAAAGGGCCTGAAAAGGGGCAGGGGAAAGTTTGGAGCTCCTGGAGGGACCTGGGGGGTTTTGGGGAGGATTTGGGGGATTTGGGGAGGATCTGGGGGCTTTGGGATGACCTGGGGGCTTTGGAGAGGACCTGGGGGATTTGGGGAGTACCTGGGGGCTTTGGGGAGGATTTGGGAGATTTGGGGAGGATTTGGGGGCTTTGGGATGACCTGGGGGCTTTGGGGAAGATCTGGGAGATTTGGGGAGGATTTGGGGGCTTTTGGGAGGACCTGGGTGCTGTGGGGAGGATCTGGGAGATTTGGGGAGGACCTGGGGGCTTTGGGGAGGATTTGGGGGCTTTGGAAAGGACCTGGGAGATTTGGGGCCAGGCTCTGTCGTGCTTTGTGGGTTTTTTTTTACAGCCGGGATTATGATTTCTCTGGAAAACTGGGAAGCAGCTGAGGGACCTTTCCCGAACCAGCCCCGACCTGCCCGGAGCTGCCGGGGGCGGGGGAGTCCCGCGATTCCCGCCCCGGTTCTGCGCCTCGCCCGGGTCTGGTGCCCCCCCGACCCCGGTGGCACCCAGGGAAGCTCCTGAACCCTCCCCGACGCCCAAGGGGACATCCAAGAGTTGGTTTTGCTCCGATTTCTCCCGAAATAAACCCTCCCGGGGCTGAGCCACGCCGTGGAAAATCCCACGGAGCTGGAGGAGGGTGTGAGTCAGGCTGTGCCCCAGAGCGGGGCCAGGGTGGGGAGAGTCTGAACAGAGCCCCCAAAATTCAGCCAGGATTGGGGGAGAGTCTGAACAGAACCCCCAAAATTCAGCCAGGATTGGGGAGAGTCTGAACAGAACCCCCAAAATTCAGCCAGGATTGGGGCAGAGCCTGAACAGAACCCCCAAAATTCAGCCAGGATGGGGCAGAGCCTGAACAGAGCCCCCAAAATTCAGCCAGGATTGGGGGGGAACCTGAACAGAACCCGCAAAATTCAGCCAGGATTGGAGCAGAACCTGAACAGAACCCCAGAACTGAGCTGGGATTGGGGAGAGTCTGAACAGAACCCCCAAAATTCAGCCAGGATTGGGGGAGAGCCTGAACAGAGCCCCAGAACTGAGCTGGGATTGGGGGAAACCTGAAAAGAACCCCAGAACTCAGCCAGGATTGGGGGAGAGACTGAACAGAACCCCAGAACTGAGCTGGGATTGGGGGGAAAAATGAACAGAACCCCAAAACTCATCCAGGATCAGGGAAAAAATAAACAGAACCCCAGAACTGAGCCAGGATTGAGGGGGAACCTGTACAGAACCCCAGAACTGAACAGAACCCCAGAAGTGAGCTGGAATTGGGGGGGGGGGGGAAATGAACAGAACCCCAAAACTCAGCTGGGGTTGGGGGAAACCTGAAAAGAACCCCAGAACTCAGCCAGGACTGGGGAAAAAATGAACAGAACCCCAAAACTCATCTGTGGTTGAAGGAAACCTGAAAAGAACCCCAGAACTCAGCCAGGATTGGGGGAAAAAATGAACAGAACCCCAAAACTCAGCTGGGGTTGGGGGAAACCTGAACAGAACCCCAGAACTGAGCTGGAATTGGGGGAAAAAATGAACAGAACCCCAAAACTCATCCGGAATCAGGGAAAAAAGCTTTTATTGAAAGCCCCTCAGGGCTGGGATGGGCACGGGGAGGGGTCGCTGGAGGGGTCAGTGGAGGGGTCACTCGGGGGTCACTCGGGGGTCACTTGGGGGTCACTGGAGGGGTCATTTGGGGGTCACTCCGGGGTCACTTCCTGCGGTGCTGCTTGCTGGGGTCGTCCTTGAAGAACTCGTTGAAGCCCATGGTGATGCAGGCCAGGAAGCAAACGTACTCCTTGAAATCCACCTCGCTGTCCTTGTTGTGGTCCAGGTCGTTCATCAGCCGCTTGAACTCGGCCTCGTCCATTTGTTTCTGCCGGGAGAGAGGGTTTGGGGGGAGGGTTCGGGGGGAGGGGCCGCCCCTTCCCCGCCCCTCTCCCCTCCTCTGCCTCAGGGAGGGATTTTGGGCTCGGTGGATGAGCTGGGCAGTGCCCAAGTTACCAAAAGTGCCTCCCGGGTGTGGAAAAATTTGGCAAAAATTAAATAAATAAAATGAAATTGAAGGGCCTGCCGGGTGTGGAAAAATTTGGCAAAAAAAAAAAACTAAAAAAATGAAAAATTCGCCTCCCGGTTGAAACCGCAAGCTGAGAAAGGGAAGTGAGGGTTAAAAAAAGAAATGATGAAAAAAATGGGAATTGGAGCGTTGGTTTCCTTTGCCAAACCAAATATTTCTGTGGGTTTAAAAAAAAAAACAAATTTCCTTTGGGGCTGAGCCCTTCCAGGCCTCGTCCCTTCTTTTCCCCAGGGCTTTCCCTGGAGCACGAGGGGGGGATCCATCAGAATTTCAGACTCAGGAGAAAGATTTGGGAGGGAAAAGAGTCGGGAGAGAAAGGACCCGGGAGAGGAAGGACCTGGGAGAAAAGAAAGACTCAGAAGGAAAGACCAGGGAGAAAAGACCCGGGAGAAAAGACATGGAGAAAGACCCAGGACAAAGACCTGGGAGAAAGAAAGACCCGGGAGAAAGGCCCAGGAGAAAAAGACCCGGAACAAAGACCCAGGAGGAAAGACCCAGGAGAAAAGACCCAGGACAAAGACCCTGGGAGAAAAGACCCGGGAGAAAGATGCAGGAGAAAAGACTCAGGAGAAAAAACCCAGAGAAAACCCGGGAGAAAAGACATGGAGAAAGACCCAGGACAAAGACCTGGGAAAAAAGACAGACTCAGAAGGAAAGACCCAAGAGGAAAGAGCTGGGAGAAAGAAAAACCCGGGAGAAAGGCCCGGCAGAAAAGACCTGGAGAAAGACCCGAGGCAAAGACCCAGAGAAAGACCCAGGAGAAAGACCTGGGAGAAAAAGGACCCAGGAAAGACCCAGAGAAAGAAAGACCCAGGATGAAAGATCCCAGGACAAAGACCCGGGACAAAGACCCGACACAAAAACCTGGGACAAAGATCCAGGACAAAGACCCAGAGAAAGACCCAGGAAAAGGACCTGGGACAAAGACCTGGGACAAAGCCTGGGGACAAAGACCTGCGACAAAGACCCATAGAAAGACTCAAGACAAAGACCTGGGACAAAGACCTGGGACAAAGACCCAGAGAAAGACTCAGGACAAGGACCTGGGACAAAAACCTGAGACAAAAACCTGGGACAAAGACCCGGGAGAAAAAGGACCCAGGAAAGACCCAGAGAAAGAAAGACCCAGGAGGAAAGACCCCAGGACAAAGACCCGGGACAAAGACCCTGGACAAAGACCCAGGAAAAAGACCCGGGACAAAGATCCAGAGAAAGACCCAGGACAGAGACCCACAGAAAGACCCAGGACAAGGACCTGGGACAAAAACCTGGGACAAAGACTGGGGACAAAGACCTGGGACAAAGACCTGAGACAAAAACCTGGGACAAAGATCCAGGACAAAGACCCAGAGAAAGACCCTGGACAAAGACCTGGGACAAAGACCCAGGACAAAGACCCAGGACAAAGACCCAGAGAAAGACCCAGGACAAGGACCTGGGACAAAAACCTGGGACAAAGACCTGAGACAAAGACCTGGGACAAAAACCTGGAACAAAGACTAAGGACAAAGACCCAGAGAAAGACCCGGGGCTGGCCCGTTCCTGCCCCTCCACCCCGAGGGACACCCGGGATGTCCCCAAGGCCACTCACGCTCCCGAAGACCGGCAGCTCCTTGTTGAGCAGCTCCTTGAGCTCGGCCTTGCTGAGCTTGTACTTGTCGCCCTCCTTGGCCGAGTACTTGTGGAAGGTGGTGACCATGAGGGCCATCGCCTGCTCCAGGGGACACGCCATGGCCAGCTGGGGACACAGATTTTGGGGTGCCATCAGCCTCTGGGGGTCCCGGGCGGGTTTTGGGGAAGGGGAGCGGGGACTCACCGGCTGAGCGCAGATCGGCTCCCCAGGGTCGGGATGGGGCAGCGGGGCACGGCGGGCGTTTATAGCCCGGGAGGGTGGCACGGGGTGGCACAGGGGGGGACAGGGGGGGACAGGGTGGCACTGCCCCCGGGGCACCCCGGGCCCGCCCAGCTGCTCCGCGCACCAGGTTTCGCCCGCGCCTCATTTTTGTCTAACGAGCTGTGTGATCCCGTTAATGAGCTCTGTGATCCTGTTAATGAGTGAGCTGTGAGACCCTATTAACGAGCTGTGTGACCCCATTAATGAGCTGTGTGATCCCATTAATGAGCTGTGTGATCCCATTAATGAGCTGTGTGATCCCACTAATGAGTGAGCTGTGAGATCCCATTAATGAGCTGTGAGATCCTATTAACGAGCTGTGTGATCCCATTAATGAGTGAGCTGTGAGATCCCATTAATGAGCTGTGAGATCCTATTAACGAGCTGAGTGATCCTATTAATGAGTGAGCTGTGAGATCCTATTAACAAGCTGTGCGACCCCATTAACGAGCTGTGTGATCCCATTAACAAGCTGCGAGATCCCATTAACGAGCTGTGCGATCCCATTAATGAGCTGTGAGATCCCATTAATGAGCCCTGTGATCCCATTAATGAGTGAGCTGTGAGATCCTATTAACGAGCTGTGCGATCCCATTAATGAGCCCTGTGATCCCGTTAATGAGTGAGCTGTGTGATCCCATTAATGAGCCCTGTGATCCCGTTAATGAGTGAGCTGTGTGATCCCATTAACGAGCTGTGAGATCCCGTGAATGAGTGAGATGTGTGATCCCATTAATGAGCCCTGTGATCCCGTTAATGAGTGAGCTGTGTGATCCCATTAACGAGCTGTGAGATCCCGTGAATGAGTGAGATGTGAGATCCCATTAATGAGCTGCGTGATCCCGTTAATGAGTGAGCTGTGTGATCCCATTAATGAGCTCTGTAATCCCGTTAATGAGTAAACTATGAGATCCCATTAACGAGCTATGTGATCCCATTAATGAGCTGCGTGATCCCGTTAATGAGTGAGCTGTGTGATCCTGTTAATGATCTCTGGGATCCCATTAATGAGCAATGAGATCCCATTAGCAAGCTGTGTGATCCTGTTAATGAGCCATGAGATCCCGTTAATGATCTCTGCGATCCCATTAATGAGCAGTGAGATCCCATTAGCGAGCTGTGTGACCCCATTAATGATCTCTGTGACCCCATTAACGAGCTGTGTGACCCCATTAATGAGCTGCCCGTTTTCCCTGGCACAAAGTGACACTGGGGACAGGGGTGGCACAGCCGGGCCCAGCCAGGACAGGGGGGTGGCTGCTGTCCCCATTTGGGGACCAGAACACCCCAAATCCTCTGCGATCCTACACGGGGCATCCCCCGTCCCCCCATCGCCTCCAGGCCTGGGAAAGGGACACGAATCCCCGGAATCTGTCCCCAAAATGGGGCTCGGGGGTGGCAGTGCCCAAGCGGGGGTCGAGCCCGGATCCCCGGGGTCCCGGGGAAGCCGCGCCCCGCCGAGCCCGGCCCGGCCCGGCCCCGCTCGCCCCGCACCCCCCGGTGAGTCACGGCCGGGCCGCGCCCCGCGGGGATTCCTCGGCCGTGACTCAGCCCGGCCGCGCCCGTTCCCACGGGGACAGCCCGGGCCCGGCTGGCACGGGAGCCCGGGGCTGCGGGGGGTGCGAGAGCCCGTTAACGAGCGAGCTGTGAGATCCATTAACGAGCTGTGAGATCCATTAACGAGCTGTGTGATCCCATTAATGAGTGAGCTGTGAGATTCATTAACGAGCTGTGCGATCCCATTAATGAGCTGTGAGATCCATTAACGAGCTGTGAGATCCATTAATGAGTGAGCTGTGAGATCCATTAACGAGCTGTGTGATCCCATTAATGAGTGAGCTAGATCCCATTAATGACCTCTGTGATCCCATTAAAGAGCTGTGAGATCCTATTAACGAGCTGTGTGATCCCATTAATGAACTGTGAGATCCATTAACAACCTGTGTGATCCCATTAATGAGCTGTGTGATCCCATTAACGAGCTGTGAGATCCCATTAATGAGTGAGCTGTGAGATCCTATTAAAGAGTGAGCTAGATCCCATTAATGAGCTGTGTGATCCCATTAATGAGCTGTGAGACCCCGTTAATATGTAAGCTATGTGATCCCATTAACGAGGTCTGTGATCCCATTAATGAGCTGTGCGATCCCGTTAATGAGTGAGCTGTGACATCCCGTTAATGAGTGAGCTGTGTGATCCATTAATGAGCTGCGAGATCCCATTAATGAGCTGTGAGATCCCATTAATGAGTGAGTTGTGTGATCCCATTAATGAGCTGTGTGATCCCATTAATGAGTGAGCAGTGAGATCCTATTAATGAGTGAGCTGAGATCCCATTAATGAGCCGTGAGATCCCATTAATGAGCTGTGCGATCCCATTAATGAACTGTGTGATCCCATTAATGAACTGTGTGATCCCATTAATGAGCTGTATGGGCTCCCCGGTGGGTGCAAGGGGCTGACGCAGTTTTTGGGGTGAATAAAACCCTTAATTTCACCCCAAACCATTTCTTCTGGCGGGTCAGATCCGAGGGGGTCCCGGTTCCGCGGTGCCGCCACCGCCGTGCCCCGGACTGGGGTCGAGGTCCACGGCCCAGCCCCTTCCCGGTGGAAAATCCCCGGGAGAAGGCAGAGCGGGGGGTCCCGCCCAGCCCGGGGATCCCGCGGAGCTCTGTCCCCATCTGTCCCCGATGTGAATGGGGGTCGGGGCAGCCGCGGATGTCCCCGGCTGGGACCCCCGTGGGGACGCGGAGCGACCTCCAGGGACAAACGTGGCAGCGGCGGCCGCCGGGTGTGGCGGGGTCGGGGCGGCCGCGGTGGCTGCTGACACCCCGTGGTGGCTCCTGGCCTTGTCGCCGTCCCAGGGAGGGCGTGGCGAGGGTGGGGACAGGGCGGATCCCCCTCCCACAGCCCCGACCCTCCCCGACAAAGCCCGAGCGTCACCCGCTGCTCCTCCGAACTTTATTGCTGCAATAAATAACCACGGGGGTGGAACCCGAGCCCCGAGCCCCGGCAGAGCCTTCACCAGCTCGGGCAGCGGGGGAAACACAACCCCCCTTTGCCCAAGGAGACCCCCCAAGTTTGGGGGGACCCCCAAGGGGAGAGGGGGTGCTGCCCGTGCTGGGATTCCTGCCGGCAGAGCGCTGAGCGCAGAGAGAATTCCCGCCCCGGAGCAGGGGGAGCTTCTTCCTCTAAGAAAAGGGGGGCAGGACAAGGAGGAGCCCCCCGAGGCTGCCCCCCAAATCCCACCCACAGCCCGGTGGGAACGGGGCGGTCCCGGAGGCTCGGGGCGGGCACAAAGCGGGGGACGGGAGGAGGAGCGGGGGGTTCCGGGGGGATCCGGCAGCGGCTACTTGGTGTGTTTGACACTCTGCTCCTGCTGGCGGATGATCTGCGCGATGGGGCTGGCGATGCCGCCTATCAAGGTCCAGTACTCCTCGAAGCTGATGCGCCCGTCCTTGTTCTCATCCAGGTCGCAGATCAGCTTGTCGGCGGCGCGGCGGTTCCCGGTGTCCTGCGGGGAGAGCGGAGCCGTTCAGGCACGCTCGGGGCGGGGAGACCCCCACCCCGGGCTGCCCCGCAGCCCCCCGGGCTCACCGTCAGCATGTGGTTGAGCTCCCGGCTCAGCATCTTCCGAAAATCCTTCTTGCTGATGCGCCGCGGGTTCTTGCAGCAGCAGCAGCGGCTCGAGTACTTGTCAAAGTTGTTCACCAGCACCTGCACGGCCCATTCCAGCTCCGTGCACTCGGCCATGGTTCCCTGCGGGGGTGGGACTCAGGTGAGACCCTCGGGGGTCCCCACCACAAACCCCCGGCAGGTAAAACCCATCCTCGCCCAAAGGCAAACGGCCCGCGGGCGTGGCGGGGGGATCTCATCTCCCTCGTGGCCCCCAAAATCCTCGGTGCCACCTGTGCCCGCCCCGAACTCCTCGGTGCCACCTGTGCCCGCCCCGAACTCCTCGGTGCCACCTGTCCCCGCCCCGCCCGGCCCCGGGGCCGCCGCCCCCGCGCCTGGGCCGGGCCGTGCCGGTGATGACGGCCCCGGTGCCGCGGGGCTGAGCAGCGCCAGGGCCGCGGCCGGCGCTTCCCAGGGCTCATTAGGGAGGAATGGGGCAGGAATTACCAGCCAGCCCTCCTGTTGCTTCACGGCTCCGGGAACGGCCCGGCGGGGCAGGTCCCGGCCTGCCGAGCCCCCCCCGAGCCCGGCCTGGGGCTGCCCGGGGGTCCCGGCCTGGCTGCTTCGTGCCCGGCTGTCCCTCCTGTCCCCTCCTGTCCCCTCCGTGCCCCCTGTCCCTCCTGTCCCCAACAGGAAGCTCCTCGCTCTGCCCGGGCCCGGCAGGACGGTCCCCGTCACATCCCGGTGCTGACAAGGACACGGAAACGGCGTCACCTTGGCCGGACTTGGCTCTTTCCTGCCCCGCCGGGGTGGGGACAGCTGGGCTCGGTGTGTCCAGCCCAGGGGACAATAGCGACCGCCACAGCCACCGCCACACGGGCCTTGAGCGCCGAGGGGTGGCCTGGCACTGTCCCCAAGCTGGGGACACCATCAGACGGTGTCGCTCTGGGAGCAGGCAGGACCTGTGCCACAGCTTGGCTCCTGTCCCCTCTCCTCACCCTGACCCTCCCCAGTCCAGCCCCAGGGAGGTGACACCGGGCTCAGCCACGCTCTGTCCTTGTCCCCACGTGCCTCGGCGTGGCCCTGGGTGCTCCCGAGCCATCCCTGTCGCTGCGCTGCCACTGCCCGAGGTCACGCCATCGCCCCGGGGCTGGGGACTGTCCCCAGCTCTCAGGACTGTCCCCACGGTGGCTTTGGGGTTGTCCCGAACTCATTTGGGGTCAAAACCCCCTGGGCACCCGGTGACACCGGTGTCACCTGTCCCCTGCCAGCCCAGCCCAGCCGGTCCTTGGGGCACCGCGGCTGCTCCGCCGGTGACTCACGGCGCGGCCCCGGGGCCAGCCGGGGGCACGGGGCACCCACCGGGTGGCACACGGGGACAGCGGCGCTGGGGTGACCCCAGCTGGGTGGGACGGGCAGGACGGGGGTCCCCAGCAGCTCCACTCCCCCCAGCGCGGCCCCGGCGCTTCCTTCTCCTCTTCCTCTCCTTCCTCCTCACAATGAGCGGGGACAGAGCCGCGCGCGGCCCCAGCGCTCCCTGCCCCCAGCCCGGCAAATCCTGCTTTCCCACCGGGAAATTCCTCTTTTCCACCGGCAGATCCCCCTTTTCCAATGTCAAATCCTCCTTTTCCACCGGCAGATCCCCTTTTCCACCCACAAATCCCCTTTTGCCACTGCTAGGTCCCCCTTTTCCAATGCCAAATCCTCCTTTTCCAACGGCAAATCCCCCTTCCCACAGCCAAATCCTGCTTTTCCACTGGCAGATCCCCTTTTCCACCGACAAATCCCCTTTTGCCGCTGCTGGCTCCCCCTTTTCCAACGTCAAATCCTCCTTTTCCACTGGCAGATCCCCCTTTTCCACCGACAAATCCTCCTTTTCCAAATCCCCTTTTTCGCTGGCAGATCCCTTTTTCCAAGGCCAAATCCCCTTTTCCACCGGGAAATCCCCCTTTTCCACCGGGAAATCCCCCTTTTCCGCGGCCCGGACCCCACACCGAGCTCTCAGCGCCAGGGAAGCTCCGTCGGTGCTGCTGCTCCGGTTCCGGCCCCCCCGGCCCGTCCCGGTTCCCCCCGGTGACCCCGGCAGCTCCCTCCAGCCCGGGCCCCGCTCCCGGAGGATTCCAGGAATTTCCACCTCCTCAACCTCCAGTCTCACATCCCAGAGCTCTTCCCAGTCAAAGCCTCAACCCGAGGGTCCCGAGGGGGGGTTCCCCATCCCGGGGAACACCGGGAATCCCCCGGGATCCCCACCTGCATCCTGCCGGGGGTCCCGCTGTGTCCGTGCGTGCGTCGGGCGGTGGGAGCCGGTGCGGCCGCTCTCTCCTTTACCTCGCACCCATCCCGCCGGCCCAGCCGGGTTTTTAAGGAGGCTCCCACCCCTCCCTGACGTTCCCAGGGCGTTTCCAGACCGGGGCTTACCTGGGAAATGCTTCCCCGGCGTTGCGACACCGGGACGGGTCGGAGCGAGCAGGGACCCGCAGCGGCCCCGGCTCCTCCCGGGGGGCCCTTGGGGGGTTTTGGGGCGCTGGGACGGGTGTGGGGATCGCCCCAAAAGGCTCCCAGCAGTGGGGAGAGGGCACGGAATTCCCACCTGATCCTGTGAAATCCGCCCATCCCAGCTCCCACCCACCCTGGGCATGGGGGGGGGAATAAAATCCTTAATTTGGGACAAATCCACTCGATCTGGTGAGTGCAAAGGGCTGACAGGAGTTTAGGGTGAGTAAAATCCTAATTTGGGCCCAAATCACTCATTCTGGTGGGTGCAAGGAGCCAGCACAGGTTTGGGGTGAGTAAAATCCTCAATTTGGGCCAAAACTGCTTGTTCTTATGAGTGGAAAGGGCTGACAGAGGTTTGGGGTGAATAAAATCCTTTATTTGGGCCAAAACCACTCGTTCTGATGAGTGCAAGGGGCTGACAGAGGTTTAGGGTTAATAAAATCCTTAATTTGGGCCAAAACCACTCAATCTGGTGAGTGCAAAGGGCTGACAGAGGTTTAGGGTGAGTAAAATCCTAACTTGGGCCCAAACCACTCGTTCTGGTGGGTGCAAGGGGACAGCACGGCTTTGGAGCACATAAAATCCTTAATTTGGGCCAAAACCACATTTTCTGATGGATGCAAGGGGCTGACAGAGGTTTGGGGTGAATAAAATCCTTAATTTGGGCCAAATCCCCTCGTTCTGGTGAGTGCAAAGGGCTAACAGAGGTTTGGGGTGAATAAAATCCTTAATTTGGCCCAGAATCACATTTTCTTATGAGTGTAGAGGGCTGACCCAGGTTTGGGGTGAATAAAATCCCTAATTTGGGCCAAAACCACATTTTCTGATGGATGCAAGAGGCTGACCCAGTTAGGGGCGAATAAAACCCTTTATTTTATCCAAAACCCCTTGTTTGAGAGGTTTGGGGCCCTGTCCAGCTCTCAGGCCCCTCTGGCTGCTCCGGGACGGATGATGCTCTCCCCATCTGGGCCCTTGTGAAGTGCCATCCCTAATTAATCACCCTGCAAATTGCAGGCCCGGTGTCTCCGGAGGGAGATGCGATGCCGAGATCAGATCCCCGCCTTATCGGGGAGGGCACACCTGGCCATGCAAAGCAGGAGGTGATTTACCCCAGGAGGGAGCCACCTGCCCCCAGCACCCCTGGAACTGCCCTCCCATCCCGGGAAAAACCGCCTCAGCTCGGCCCCGGCCTCTTCCTAATCTCGGCGGGGAGGAAGCAAACCTGTTCTGGGCTTGGTGATGCAACGGGGTGGGAATCCCTCCCCGAGCCCCGGGGCGAACAGCTCAGGCCTGAATCACCCCTGGCAGATGTCACAACCCCATCCAGGCCCTGCTTTTTACGAGGGATCCGGGGCGGGTGTGCCCCGAGCGGGCACGGCCACCCCCGGCCCGTGGGACCCCGGGGAGGTCGGGGTTCACCTGGTCCTGCACCCCAGGGGGAGGGTTGGGGGGTGTTTGGGGTCTCCAGAACCTCCAGAGGGAGGATTTGGTGTCTCCAGAACATCCAGAGGGAGGATTTGGAGGTGTTTGGGGTCTGCAGGACATCCAGAGGGAGGATTTGGTATCTCCAGAACATCCAGAGGGAGGATTTGGAGGTGTTTGGGGTCTCCAGAACATCCAGAGGGAGGATTTGGGGGTGTTTGGGGTCTCCTGCACCTCCAGATAAAGGTTTTGGGGGTGTTTGGTGTCTCCAGCACCCCCAGATGAAGGATTTGGGGGTGTTTGGTGTCTCTTGCACCCCCAGATGAAGGATTTAGGGGTGTTTGGTGTCTCTTGCACCCCCAGATGAAGGATTTGGGGGTGTTTGGTGTCTCTTGCACCCCCAGATGAAGGATTTAGGGGTGTTTGGTGTCTCCAGCACCTCCAGATAAAGGTTTTGGGGGTGTTTGGTGTCTCCAGCCCTCCCAGATGAAGGATTTGGGGGTGTTTGGTGTCTCCAGCACCTCCAGATGAAGGATTTGGTGTCTCCAGAGGGAGGATTTGGGGGTGTTTGGTGTCTCCAGCACCATGGGACCCTTTCCAGAGGATCTCCAGGATGGACATCCCGGTGCTGTGTCCTCACCGAGTGGCCCTGAGCTGCTCCTGTCCCCTCCAGAACCTTCCAGATCCACCAGAGACTCACCCAGGGGTAGCAGGAATTGTCCTCCCAACACCTCAGTGTCACAGCAGGGACAGGAGCCCCCACATTCCCAACCCTTGGGACCCCGGGCAGGTCGGGGTTCACCTGGTCCTGCACCCCCAGGTGGAGGGTTGGGAGGTGTTTGGGGTCTCCAGCACCTCCAGAGGGAGGATTTGGTGTCTCCAGGACATCCAGAGGGAGGATTTGGGGGTGTTTGGGGTCTCCTGCACCTCCAGGTGGAGGGTTGGGAGGTGTTTGGTGTCTCCAGAACATCCAGATGAAGAATTTGGAGGTGCTTGGTATATCCTGCACCCCCAGATGAAGGATTTGGTGTCTCCAGAACACCAGAGGGAGGATTTGGGGGTGTTTGGGGTCTCCAGCACCTCCAGATGAAGAATTTGGTGTCTCCAGAACATCCAGAGGGAGGATTTGGAGGTGTTTGGTGTCTCCAGCCCTCCCAGATGGAGGATTTGGGATGTTTGGTGTCTCCTGCACCCCCAGATGAAGGATTTGGGGATGTTTGATGTCTCCAGCACCTCCAGATGAAGAATTTGGGGGTGTTTGGTGTCTCCTGCATCCCCAGATGAAGAATTTGAGGGTGTTTGGTGTCTCATACACCCCCAGATGAAGGATTTGGGGGTGTTTGGTGTCTCCAGCACCATGCAAGCCTTTCCAGAATGGTCTCTGGTGACCTCCAGGATGGACATCCCGGTGCTGTGTCCTCACCGAGTGGCCCTGAGCGGCTCCTGTCCCCTCCAGAACCTTCCAGCTCCATCCAGGCGTGTCTCCCACCCCAGGAACTGTCCTCCCGACCCCTCAGTGTCCCACACCTCCAGTCCCCACATTCCCAGCCGGCTGCGGGGCAGAGATTGGGGCTCCCCTTTCCCCCCCAATCGCCCCGACCTGACACATTTCCTGTCTCCAATTAAGCCACACCTTTCTGCCTAATTCCCCTGCCTGCATTTCCACCCAGGGAACAATAAATACTCATTCCCCTTGTGAAATCCGGCCCGAGAGCAGACAGAGGCCGCCTGTGGCCCGGCCGCGGTGCCACCAGAGCTGCCACCACCCTGGCAGGACCTGTCCCCTGCTCTTATCACCCTGCAGAGCCTCGCAGCGCTTCGGGTTTGGTTTTCCCCCTCTCCAGCGCTGCCCACGCCCTCTCCCTTTTTGGACAGCCCTTTTTGGGGTGCCCACTGCCTTTCTGGGGTGCCCACAGCCTCCTCCGGGTTGAGGGGAGGTGGATGGCAAAGGAAAAGTGGGAGAACCGGGCGCTCCAGCCCCGCTCTCGCCCTGCGGCTCCGCGGCGTTTCCTCTTTCCCAATTCGTCGGAATTGCACCCAAATCCCACCTTCCCCCGGCCTCGCGGCCCTCGCGGCTTGCCAAGCCCGGGGTTTTGGGGATTCCCAGGATTTTGGTGTCTCCCCTGAGCTCCCTGCAGGATGGGATCTCCAAAGCACGGCCCCGGCTCTGCCCGTGGGGTCCCCACAATGGGGGGCACCTGGGGATGGGGGTGTGGAGAGCCCTGGGGTGTCTGCAGGGGTCTGGCACACCTGCAGCACCCCCTGAACGCCCAGAGCACCCCTTGAATCCCCAGAGCATCCCCTGCAGCACTCCCTGAACCCTCAGAGCACCCCCAGAACGCCCAGAGCACCCCCTGAACCCCCAGAGCATCCCTGCACCCCCTGAACCCCCAGAGCACCCCCTGCAACACCCCCTGAACCCCCAGAGGATCCCCTGAACCCCCAGAGCACCCCTTGAACCCCCAGAGCATTCCTGCACCCCCTGAACCCCCAGAGCACACCCTGCAGCACCCCCTGAACCCCCAGAGCATCCCCTGAACCCCCAGAGCATCCCCTGCAGCACTCCTGAACCCCCAGAGCATCCCCTGAACCCCCAGAGCATCCCCTGCAGCACTCCTGAACCCCCAGAGCATCCCCTGCACCCCCAGAGCATCCCCTGCACCCCCTGAACCCCCAGAGCATCCCCTGCACCCCCTGAACCCCCAGAACATCCCCTGCACCCCCTGCACCCCCAGAGCATCCCCTGCACCCCCATCCTCTGCACCCCCCAAAGCGATGACCCCAACCCCCAACCCTGCAGCCCCGACCTCTCCTTGCCCCCCCACAAACGAGGTCCCCCCATCCTGCTCGCTTTGTTTTGTTTTTTGGGGGTTTTTTTCCCTTTTTTTTTTTTCTTTTTCCTTTATTAATTTATACAAAAATGGTCGCGAGCGGCCCCGGCTGACCCCAGCCCGCCCCGTGCCCGGCTCGGGGCCGGAACCCTCTGGAGGTGGGAGGGGGGCACCGGGAGGGCAGCACACCCCAAAACAGCCCCCCAAAAACCGGGGGGGGACGGCAGGGAAGGCTCCCGGGCCACCCGCACCCGGCCACGGCCACGGCGGAGGCCGGGGTGCCCCTGGAGGTGCCCCTGGAGGTGCCCCTGGAGGTGCCATGGGGTGGCGGGGCTGGGGGGGACGAGCCCCCCAATCCCGGGGGGATCGGGGGGAAGGAGCCGAGTCCCGATCTCAGCGGTGCTGCGGGGCCGGGGGAGCCGCAGCCTCCCGGAGGCTCCCGGGGACCGGAGGAGGGACAAGCCCGGGGGTGGAGGCGGCTCCGGGGCCGGGACCCCCCCCGTGCCCCCCGCGCCGGGCACGGGGCAGAGCTGGGGGCGGGGAGGGAGCGATCCTGACGGGAAGGAGAGGCGAGGAGGGCAGGGGTGGAGAGGGCAGGGGGATCCTCCGGCTGCAGCGAGGTCGCTCTGTCTGTCCCCAGGCTCGTCCCCCCGAGCTCAGCGGCCTCTGGCGTTTCCAGGAGCAGAGCCCTGAGGCCTCGGGCGCCTTCCCGTCCCCCCACCACCCTCTACTTCCTCCGGCAGCCTTTGGCCGCATCCCCCATCATGTCCCAGTACTCTCCGAACTCCAGCTTGGCCTCGTTCGGGTCTCCCATGCACTCGATCTTCTCTTCCAGGGGTCCCACGCACTGCGGAGACAACATCGGGGTGATGCGGGGGGGGTCCCACCGGCAGCCAGGGCCCCCCCAGCTCCTCCTGGCCGCCCCCCTCACCTTGCCCAGGTGCGGCAGCTTCTGCACCACCAGCTCCTGCATCTCGTTGGGGGTCAGGTACTCCTTCTGGCCCTTCACGGCGTAGCAGTGGAACTGGCTGATGACGGTCTCGATGGCCCGCTCCACGTCCGTCAGCTCCTGGCAGTCCTGCGGGGGGGACAGGGGGTCAGCAAGGGGGGGGACAGCTCCGTGGAGGGGTGCGACAGGTCCCCAGGGGGGTGGGACAGCTCCGCGGAGGGGTGGGACATCCCGCGGAGGGGTGACACAGCTCTCCGGAGGGGCGACAGAGCTCTCTGGATGGGTGGGACAGCTCCTTGGAGGGGTGGGACAGCTCCGTGGAGGGGTGGGACAGGTCCCTGGAGGGGTGGCACAGGTCCCCGGAGGGGTGGCACAGGTCCCCGGAGGGGTGGCACATCGCCCCGGAAGGGTGGCACATCCCGCGGGGGACACAGGACAAGCCCCGAGCGGGTGCGACGCTCGCCGAGCAAACATTTCATCCCTCCACAACCACGGGAAAAATCTCCTTGTCGGCACCGGGCCCGTCTGTGCGGATGTGAGGCACCTCCCCATCCAGCTGTGAGCCCCCCTCATCCAGCTGTGAGCCCCCCTCATCCAGCTGTGACCCCCGCACAGATGTGAGGCCGCGCAGATGTCGCTCGCCCACATCCAGCTGTCGCCGCCCTCCGCCGCGCCTCTGGCCGGCTGTGACAGCCCCTCCAGCTGCCACCGCTTGTCCCCCCGAGCTGTCCCCGCCCGGGGCCCGCCAGGCTCAGCCACCGCGGCGTCTCTCGCCACCCCGGGCGCGGGCCCGTCCCGACTGGTTCTTCCTCTCCTCCGCACAAGCGGCGGTGGCAGCGTGACTCAGTGCCCGCCGCGCCGCCGGCCTGGGGCTGCCTGGAGCCCCTCTGCCACCCCGCAGACCCCATCCCCGGCGGGGTGGGGGGCGCAGAACAGCCCGACCCCCGCCCCCGGTCGCTCCCGGTCACTCCCGGTTACTCCCGGTCGCTCCCGGTCACTCCCGGCCGCTCCTGCGGCTCCGTTGAAGGGAAGCGCCGGTGATTCACTCAAATCTGCGGTTTCCCCGTAAAACCACAGCCGGTGATGCCCACCGGGCACCCCGCACAGCCTCAGCCCCGCGCCCCCAAATCCTCCACAGGCTGCGAAGGGCAGCGGGGCGGGCACCTCCCGTCCGGGAGCCGAGCAGAGCGGGAGCTTTGCCGCCGCCGGGGCATCCTCGGAGAGGCTCCCGAAGGTCAATCCGCTCCCCCGAGCTTCCGAGCAGCTCTAAACCCCAGAGCAGCCCCCAACTCCTGCGTCGTGCCCAGGGGTCACCCCCGGGGTCGCCCCCGCCCCGCCGGGGTCCCGGTGCCGCGGTGTCCCCGGCGGACCTTGCGCTTCTTGCGGCAGTTGCACTGGCCCATCCTGCTGCTCGCTGCTCCTCGGGCTCTCTCCGGGGGTCTCTCCGGGGTCTCTCCGGGGTCTCTCGGGGGTCTCTCCTGTGCCGCGGGGGAGCTGGCGGGGGAAGGAAGCCAAGCTCAGCTCTGGGCTCGGGGGGAGCCTCCCCTGTTCCAGCGCCAGGACTCCTCCTCATCGCCGAGCTCAGGGCGAGGAGGGAGCCCCGGGATGCGGCTCTGGAGCTGCCGGGACACGTCCCCGGCGTCCTCGCAAGTCGTGGCAGAGCCGAGCGTGGGAGCGGAGGGGCCCGGGGGGCAGCCCCCCGTCCCGTGGGGCGGCCGGGCCACTTACCTGCAGCACGGGCTGTCCCAGGTGTGCGCGGGCTGCGGCGGGCCGGGGTTTTATACCGGGGAGGTGTGAGTGGGAGCTCCGTGGTGCAAGGCGTCTCATTTGGGAGCCTGGCCCGGCGCCAGCGTGGGGCCGGGAAACGCCTCCTTCCCGGCCGCACCGACGGTTCCCCATCCCAGCCGGGCCGGCACCGCGTGGGAACGGCACCGGGCCCGGCTGCTGGCCCAGAGCGGGATCCCAGCGGCCCCAGCAGCGCCGGATTCGGGGGCTGGGGGGGAATGGGGACATCCCCCAGCCGGGATGTGCTGGCGGGTGTGCCCCCCTGTGCCACCCGAGACCCTGCAGAGGACGGGCATCGATGCCGTGGAGCTGGCGGCCACCGCGGCCACCGCGGCATCGCTGCC
Source organism: Fringilla coelebs (assembly GCF_963513975.1). NCBI lineage: Eukaryota > Metazoa > Chordata > Aves > Passeriformes > Fringillidae > Fringilla > Fringilla coelebs. Next base: position 777,855 of record NC_140055.1, read on the forward strand.
GGGGATCTCCCGAGCCCCACCCCGACCACAGCCTCAGCTCTGCCCCCCACGCACCCCCCAGCGCGGCAGGAAGGTGTTTGTGGGGCGCAGGGTGGCACCCCAAAAGCCAGACCAGCGCAAGGGCAATTTGGGGACGGCGCCGTCCATCATGGCGCGCCCAGAGCCACCGGGTGACCCCAAACCAGCACCCCGGTCCCCAGCGGGGCCGCCACGGCGAGGGAGGAGATGGGGGCTCAAATCGGGAGCCCCCCAGCAAGAACAGCAGCGATGCTCAGGCTCAGGGAAACCTCTTTATTCGAGCGGCCCCGTCACTTCTTGCCGGCTTTGTCCCGGCGCACGGCCTTGGCCAGCTCCCCGATCAGCCGCCAGTACTCCCCAAATCTCAGCTCCTCGTCGTTGTTCACGTCCAGCTCGCTCATCTTCTCCTCCAGGGAGGGCACGTCCTGCCGGGGGGGCGCACGGGAGGGCGGCTCGGCCTCTTGCAGCCCCCAGAAACCGGGACGGGCCCGAGGGGAGCAGGGGCTGCTCCCGACTGCAAACCCCGGTGCACCGGGAGCAGCCCCGCGGTTCAGGGGGATCCCCGGTGCACCGGGAGCAGCCCTGCGGTTCAGGGGGACCCCCGGGAACCCCACGGTGCTGCTGCTGCCCCCCTCACCTTCATCATGTTGGGCAGCTGGAGCCGCACCAGCTCCTTGAACTCGCCGGTGGTCAGCGTCCCCTTCTTGCCCTCCTTGGCGGCGAAGGTGACAAACACGGTGACGATGCGCTCGATGGCCGCCTCCAGCTCGGTCAGCTCGCTCGGCTCGGTCCCCTCGCTCGCCTCGGTCCCCTCGCTCGGCTCGGCCGCGGCCATGGCACCGGACACGCCGCTAGCCCCGGGCTGCGGGGACAGGAGCCCCGAGGGGGTCGGAGGATGTCCCAGAGGGGACCCTCGCCCCCTCCCCGGCCCAGCGAGGGCTCAGCTCAGCCCCGCAGGGCTCAGGAGGCTCCCGGGGCTTGTGCAGGACCAGGGCGAGGGGCAGCGGGTCCCGGTGGTGACGGCGCTGCCGCCCGGCCCCGGAGCGGGGACACGGGGAGGGGACAGGGGGACATCAGGGGGTCCCCAGCCGGAGCTGCGGGGAGCGATGCCCCACTTACCCCTCGCTGCGGGCAGGTCGCGGCCCCCGGGAGGTTTCGAGGGATTTTGGGAGCTTTGGGGAGATTTCAGGAGGTTTTATACCCGCGCCGCAGGAGGGGACAGCGCTGCCTTTGTCCCCCCCGCGCCGGTGTTGGGTTTCCTGATGCGGCCGGACGGACGCGCAGTCACCGCCCGGGCGCCGCCGTCCGTCGGTCCGTCCGTCCCTCCGTCCGCTGCTCCCTCCCCGCCCGGGCACCGGACCAAACTCGGCCTGAACTCGCCGCGGCCTCGGCGGCGCCGCACGGGGAGCTCCGGTGGGGACAGGAGGGGACGGCGGGCAGAGAATGCCCCGGGGCTGGAGCATCACCGGGACCGGGCACAGAAACGTTCCCGGAACCGGGATGGTTTGGGATGGAAAAGACCTCCGAGATGATTGAATCCAAACTTTGAGCCCCATTCCGGGGGTGCAGGGCAGGTGTCGCCCCCAGGTGCCTCCCTGCAGGGCTGGGGACAGGGAGGTGACCCCAGAGCCGCGGTGACATTCCGGTGACATCCCTGTCACATCCGTGTCACATCTTTGTCACATCCCGGCCTGGCTCCGGCGCTGTCACCGACCCAGGGCCCGGCTGGGCCCGCTCCGAGTGAGAGTTGTGACTCAGCCGCCCGCTGACATCATCCCTATTAATAGTGGGCTCTGTAAAAATTAATTAATCCCAATTAATTAGGGGGTTGGAAGGGCCCGAGCGCTCCCCTTTAATCAGTGGGTATTTATAACACGGCAGCCCTGGCACGTGTCCAGCTGGCACCCCCGTTCCCACGGGGACCCCACACCCCGAGGGGACCCCGGACACCGCCCCAGGACTGTCCCCGATGTCCCCAACCTCACCCAGGGGTGTGACAAACAGCGAGGCTGCATCCCCCCAGGGCAACACGCAGGGATTTGGGGTCCCAAAGCCCCGGGGGCGTTTTGGGGGCCGAGGGCAGGGGGGTCCCCGGCACGACGTCACCGGTTTGCGCCGGCTCTGAGCCACTCACGGGGACAGGGAGGCTCCCACGGGCGCGGGGTGGCCCTGTCCCCACCCCGCAGCCGTCACACCGGCTCACGGGGCAGGAATTGGCTTCCTGCAGCCCCATCCGGGCCCGGCAGGACGGGGGGACGGGGCTGGGACGGTCACCGAGCCCCACGTCAGGACAGCGGGGTGGCCTCTTGGGAAAGGCCGGGTGAGTCAGGCCCGGCAGGGACCGGGAGCGGGGACAGGTTTGGGGTGAATCACCGGCCCCGCAGCCAGGCGGGCCCGTGACTCCCTGCGCCTGGAATTCGGGGTGAGGAAGGGGCAGATGCCCCACAGCGGGAGGGGAGGGCAGCTCCCGGCCTTCTGTCAGGACTGTCCCCATGGGCAGGGGGGGGCTCGGCCTTGGGGACAGGAGGGGACCATGAAGGGACCGAGACTGGGAGCATGGAGGGACTGAGGGCATCTAGGGACAGGAATGGGGGCCATATAGAGACAGGGGCCATATAGGGACAGGGACCATAAAGAGACTTGGGCCATATAGGGACAGGGACCTCATAGGGACAGGGACCTATAGGGACTTGGGCCATATAGGGACAGGGACCATATAGGGACAGGGACCTATAGGGACTTGGACCATATAGGGACAGGGACCATATAGGGGCAGGGACCTATAGGAACAGTGACCATATAGGGACAGGAATGGAGGCCATATAGGGACAGGGACCATATAGGGACTTGGGCCATATAGGGACAGGGACCTTACAGAGATATGGGCCATATAGAGACATGAGCCATATAGGGACAGGGATGGGACCATATAGGGACTTGGGTCATGTAGGGATTTGGGCCATATAGGGACTTGGGCCATAGAGGGACAGGGGCCATATAGGGAGAGGGACCATATAGGGACTCGGGCCATATAGGGACAGGGATGAGACCATATAGGGACAGGGACTATATAGGGACTTGGGTCATATAGAGATAGGGCCATATAGGGACAGAGGCGATATAGGGACAGGGATGGAACCATATAGGGACTCTGGCCATAGAGGGACTTGGGCCATATAGGGACAGGGGCCATATAGAGACTTGGTCCACATAGGGACAAGGAACATATAAGGACTTGGGCCATACAGGGACAGGGATGGGCCATACAGGGACTCAGCCCATACAGGACCACAGGACGCGGTGTGACAGGGTGCCCACGAGCAGGGGGTCAGTGTCCACTTCCACACCCTGCTCCTGGCCTGGAGACCCCGACCAGGGACGGCCACCACGGCCACCGCGGGGACCGGCCCGGCAGTGTCCCCTGCTGGTCCCACCGGGGCTGGCTGGAGGGGACCTCGGTGCCACAGAGCCACCGCGGGCGGTGTCCCCAGCCCGGCCACCGCAGCTCCTCCCTGCCCAAAGCCCGGGCATGGAAAAGCCTCTTGCGATGGGATGGGGAGACAAGATGGGCCCAGCCCGGCACGGGGAACTGGAGCGACTGGTTTAGCTGGGTCAGAGTGGAGCAGGGGAGTCGCAGTGGCTGGAACCTGTTCCAAGCTGTGTGTAAAGCTCCTGGCATGTCCCTCTGCTCCTGTTTTGGGAAGAGATCCTGGGAATCTGCCAGCCCTGCAGGGTTCAGGACCCCTCAGGACCCCCCAGGACCCCCCAGAGTTGGGGTTCACCCTCGGTGCTGCTGTCCCAGAGGGTTTGGGGGGCCGGGAATGCCCCTCGCACACCCCATCCGCGCCAGTCCCGGCTCTGTCCCCTCTGTCCCCGCCTGGCACGCAGCGGGGTCGGGGTTATTTTTGGGCCATGCCCGTCCCTGTCACGAGCCCGGTGACGTTCCCGGGGCTTTCCCGGAATCCTGCCCGCCGTGATCTGCTCGGGGGACGGGGACACGGCGAGTGAGTGACACGGGTCCCCCTCCCGGTGCCCCCCAGGCTCGGGATCTCGGGATCCGGCCCCTCCCGGAGCCCCCCCTCCCTGCCCCACACCCGGATCGGAGCCGTGTCCTGCTCCCGAGCTGCCCTTTGGGACCCCCGCTCCCACCCCGCAATTCCACCCGGGACCCCTCCTCTGTTTGGGGACCCCCCCCATCCATCCGGGACCCCCCAGTTCCCCATTCCCAGGGCGGTGGGGAGGGGGATTTGCCCCACGGGACCACCGGGTTTGGGGTCCCCGGGCAGGGCCCAGGCTCAGCCGCGGGGACAGGAAATGAGCGAGGTGGGAGCAGAGGCTGCAGGCTGTAATTAGCCCCTAATTAGGGCTGGAAGGCGGCGCGAGGAGCCCGGCAGCGCCCGGCCCTGCTGAAAATGCTGCTCCTGTTTGAGGGGGTCCCAACTCCTGGGGAGGGGGGTCCCAAAGAGGAGGGTGAGGAATTTGGGGGATCAGGAATTTGAGGGATGAGGAATTTGGGGGATGAAGCATTTGGGGGATCAGGAATTTGGGGGATCAGGAATTTGAGGGATGAGGGATTTGGGGGATGAGGGATTGGGGGATGAAGAACTTGGAGGATGAGGAATTTGGGGTCTGAAGCATTTGGGGGATCAGGAATTTGGGGGGATGAAGAATTTGAGGGCTGAGGAGCTTGGGGGCTGAGGAATTGGGGGGATTGGGAATTTAGGAGATGAGGAATTCAGATGATCAGCAATTTGGGGGATGAAGAATTCAGGGGATTAGGAATTTGGGGGCTGAGGAATTGGGGGGATTGGGAATTTAGGAGATGAGGAATTCAGGGGATTAGGAACTTGGGGGATGAGGAATTTGGGGGCTGAAGCGTTTGGGGTATCAGAATTTGGGGGCTGAGGAATTTGGGGGATTAGGAATTTGGGGGCTGAGGAATTTGGGGGATGAGGAATCTGGGGGATTAAGAATTCGGGGGCTGAGGAATTCGGGATCTGAGGAATTCGGGGGCCGATCTCCCCGGGGATGCCGGAGCCGGGGAGGCTGCGGGCTCCAGCCCGCGCGGATCCGGGGCCGTAACGGGATCCTCGGCGCTATCAGCATCACCGGGGCCAGCTCGGGCTCCGGTTTCTTGTCCGAGCCGTTGCTGGAGCAACGTCGGGCTGGGGCTCGCGGTGCCTTTTCAGCCGGACAAGAGCCCTTTGAGCGCTCGGGGGGCCCCGCGGAGTCACCCGATAGCCCCCGCCGCTCCCCCCGGGCCCCGCTGGCTCCCGAGGACACCGGATCCGTTGATCAGCGCCCGCAGCGGGGCCGGCCGCGGGTGCGGCCCCGGGGATGCGGCCCCGCTCCCGGCGCTGACAGACGGGGGATGCCCGCGGTGCCTCCGCGGGGTCACGGCCTGGCCACCGCTGTCACCTGGGGGTCCCCCCGGGGCTGTCCCCAGCGAGGGACCCCCGTGTCCGTCCCTACCCGGACAACGTCCCCAATTTTTCCGCATCCCGGGGGTGGCGAGGGGCGCTCGAGGGTGGCACGGGGACCCCCCTGAAGCGATGCTGTCCCCCCGGGGGGGCTGCCCGGGGTCACGGCGGGGGTTGTGCCCCCCACGCCCGGCCCCCGCGGGGCTGGCCGCCGGTGCCAGCCGGGCTGTCCAGCCCCGGTATCGGATCCTCCCGGAGGGAGGGGGCTTGGAGCTTATTTAACGTGCCCAGCCCGGCCGGGCGGGCGCACTCGGAGCACGGGGAGCTCAGGTGAGCACAGGTGTGTCTGTCCCCCACAAACCTCCCCTCAGAACCCCCCGGGATCCCCCCAGTCCTGCCCGGCGGGACCGCGGCCGGGGGTGGGTGACATTTGGGGGTGGCACGGGGACAGGGGGGCTGGCGGGTGACGTGCTGGGGGTCCCGCAGCCGCAGCCATGGGATCGCAGCTGGAGGGGGCCATGGAGACCCTGATCAATGTCTTCCACCACTACTCGGGCAAGGAGGGGGACAAGTACAAGCTGAGCAAGAAGGAGCTCAAGGAGCTGCTGCAGAGCGAGCTGGGATGTTTCCTGGAGGTAACTGGGACCAGTCTGGGGGCTGGGGGGGTCTCCTTTTCCCCCATTTCCCAGGGGAACGGGGGCTGCCCACCCCCAGGGCTCACCCTGTGTCCCCCCCAGACCCAAAAGGACGCGGGGGCCGTGGAGAAGATCATGCAGGACCTGGATGAGAACGGCGACGGCGAGGTGGATTTCCAGGAATTCGTGGTCCTGGTGGCCGCCCTGACCGTGGCCTGCAACACTTTCTTCTGGGAGAACGCCTGACCCTCCTCCTGCCACGGCAGGATGTGGGCTCCCCACACCCAGAGCCCCTCCAGCACCCCCAGCTCGCCCCCTCTGCCCCCCAGCATTCCCAGGGGATCCCGCTGGGATCCAGCTCCACAATAAAGGCACCAACACGAGGTGTGTTGTCAGCTCCTTCCTTCATTCCTGCTCGGAATTCCTGCCCTGTCCCCCCCTGTGAGTGCCCCCAGGGAATATTCCCACTCTGGGGTCACGGGGAAATCCACCCTGGGTCACTCCAGGGGCTTGGAGACAGCCCTGGATCCACCCTGGGATCCATCCCGGGATTCCCCCTGGGATCTATCCTGGGATCAAACTCGGGATCCCCCCTGGGATCCCCCTGGGATCCACCCCAGGATCCATCCTGGGATCAAACCGAGGATCCCCCCTGGGATCGACCCCGGAATTCACCCTGGAATCCCCCCTGGGATCCACCCCGGAATCCCCCCTGGGATCCACCCCGGAATACCCCTGCGATCCACCCCGGGGCAGGGTGACCCCGGGGCAGGGCGATCCCGTCCGGTGTGGGGGTGTGGGACACCGGGAGCACCGGGGTTTGGGAATCGGGGGGGACAGGCTGGGACTCGCTGCAGGTGGCTCCAGAGGCGCCGGCACCGCGCCCGCGGGGCTGGAGGAACCGGTTGGGATCTCCCGGGGATGGGATGGGACGGGACGGGACGGGACGGTGGCCAAGGGCTCCAGCAGGGCCGCCAGCGCCATCACCTGCCCGCCATCCCGGATCGGGATCGGGATGGGGATGGGGATCCGCCCTGCCCGGGATGGGATGGGGGTCGGGACAGGCGCAGCTCCCGGGGGAAAGGGGTGGGAAAAACGCCCCTCGCTTGGGTTTAGGATTTGAAAGGATTTCGGAGGAATGAAATTGTAAAAACAGTAATAAGGCGGAGCTCGCGGTTCCGGGGGACTCGGGGATTGCAGCGCCCCTGAGCCCACGGCTCCCTGGTCCCATAGTTTCCATGACAATTCCCTGACGTTTCTATGACGATTCCATGACAATTCCATGACGATTCCATGACAATTCCATGACGATTCCATGACGATTCCCTGACGATTCCATGACAATTCTCTGACAATTCCATGACAATTGCCTGACAATTCCATGACGATTCCCTGACGATTCCATGACGATTCCATGACGGTTCCGTGACGACACCGCTCCCTATGACGTCACCAGGGCTCCACCCCGAATTCCCGCCAGGACGTTCCCGCCTCTCCCTCCGCCCCGCCCCTTTCCCCGCCCCCTCCGCGGCTGCACCAACCACCGCCCACCGCGGGGGGGGCTCGCGCGGCAGGGGGCGTGGCCGGGAGCGCGGCCGCCATTTCGGCGGGGGCGGGAGCGGCGCCGGCGCCATTTTGTCGCGGGCGGCTGAGGGAGAAGCGGCGGCGGCGGCGGGAGCGGGCGGAGCTCAGCGCCAGCCCCGGCCCCGCGCCGGCCCCACACCGGCCCCGCAATCACCCGCCCGCCCGCCGGAGCCACCGGAGACCTGGCGACCGTGTGCTTCGGTGAGTGAGCGGCCCGGCTGCGCGGGGGCGGAGAGCCGGGGGGGCGATCCTGAGGGCCCGGGGGGTTCCCTCATGGCCCCCTCATGGCCCGGGGCCCCCTCAGGGTCGGGGCTCTTCCCCCTGACCGGGCTCCGGAGCCGGGCCTGAGGGGGGCGGAGCTGTTGGGTTTTTTTTCCCCCCCAAGAAGAAAAACGCTTTAAAAACCACTTCAAATTGAGAAAGCTGCTGTATATTACAATAAAATTATTAAAAATCATTTAAAACAGGAATAAGGATTTCTGTTGTCGCTATTTCTAAGTGTAAATTCTCTCAATAAATCGTTTATTTGAGGGCACTATAGAGTGAGCGCATCCCGGCCGTCATCCACCCGTTAAATTTGCTGCTAATTATAAATTAAATTAATAAATCGATTTGCAGAGCTCGGAGGTTGGAACCCAGCGTGTTTCTGTAGCATCCAGCACTGGGGGGGATTTAAATCCCTGTCCTGAGGGGATTTAAACCTCGATGTTTTTAAAGGCTGCGATGCTTTTGTAGCATCACCTTGGATTTTTATTCCCAATTTTATTCCCTGTGCCCTTAAAATTGGGGTTTGCACCTTGGTCGTGCTAAGAACATGGGAAATGTGGGGGTGTCACTGTGCTAAAGGCATTTGGGTGCTATTTACAGCTGGATTTTTTTGTGTTATTACTCAAAAAACCGATAAGGTATTCACTGTAAAAAGATACATTTTTACTAAAGGTAAATTAAAGTAACTCCCGTATTTATTAAACCTGGTAGAGGGTTAGAAAACATTAAAAATACATAAATATAATATTTATAACTTGTCTCACTCTTAGTTCTCTCCACAGAGAACAGAGGTTTTTTAATGTTTAGTCATGTAAATATGTAATAATTGTATTCATTTGATGTCTTGGGGTCTGGTTTGCATCTTTGCTCTGAAGATGCCATTTGGTTGCCATTATGCTGCTGGATTTTTATATTATTCCTCCTAATATTGCTGAAGCATTCACTGTAAAAATATCCATTTTTGGTAAGGGAGAAATAAAGGAACTCCCTGATTTATTAAAACTAGGAGAGGACTAAAAACCATTAAAAATCCCACAATCAGAACTGAAAAATCCTAGCAGAGGGCTAAAAACCACTGAAAATAAATGAATATATTACACAAAACCTACCCTAACCTTGATTTCCTCCACCCAAGGAGGCAGAACAGACGGGATTTTTAGTATTTAGTGGTATAAACGCCTGCTCAATATCTAAATTTTCGTTTTTGGGGCCTGTTTTTTGCAGATTCTCTGAAGATGGCTGCACAGTCAGCACCGAAGGTCGTGCTAAAGAGCACCACCAAGATGTCTCTGAACGAGCGGTGAGGAAGCCAACGGCACCTTCAGCTCCTAAGAAATCATATATATATATTTTTTATTTTTTTATTTTTTTTTTACTTAATTCTCACTATCCAAAAATCAAAAAAAAAAAAAACCCACTGTGGTTTTCCGCCCTCTTTTAACCTCGTCCAGCGAGCGGGTGCCTCCACACCCGCCTTACCCTCCGACCCCTGCGGCACACGCAAGGTTAAAAGGGCCAAAAAAAAAAAACAAACCACCAAAAAAAACCAAAATTCTGGAGGGATTTCTCCGGCCTCGGTGTCTTTAGGTTGTTGATTCGCCTCGTAAATCCGGTGGGATGCGTTGTAGGAGCAGAGACCAACCTCACACCCTCCCTGTCTCTCCCACATGTTTTGACATTGGTATTTTGGCTCGGCTGCCGCGCCCGAGGGTCCCGCCCGCCCGGGTGGGCTCTGTAAGAGGCCGGCGGCGGCCCCGGAACCCGCCCGAAGGCTCTCGTGGGCCTTGTAAGAGGCAACAGCTTTGGCTTCACCTCCATCTCTCTCTGTCCTCGAGCTCTTCCCGTGGCTCATCCCGCTGGGTTTTTCCACGTGTGGCTCCTCCGTGACGACTAACGGGTGTCCCGCTGGGCGCTTTGGGGTTAAACACGCTGGGATGGGGCAGCTCCTGAGCTCAGGGACGCCTTGCTGGCTCCTTCCCTCCCTGTCAGCCCAATCTCCTTGTTTTTAGGGGATAGATTTTCTTTTTAGGGGGTGGATTTAATTTCATTTTGAGGGGTGGATTTCATTTTGAGGGGTGGGTTTTGCTCGCCAGCTCCCAGGATGCTGCTGGGGTGCTGCTCGAGAGCTTTATTTACCATCTCTCTTTGGTGGAGAAATTAAAACACCGCCTAAATTCCCAAGTGGCCTCGTTTCAGCAGAGCAGTTGGGTGGCGTTCAGGAGATGCTCTGGGTGGTGGAATTTTGTACAATCAGGGAACTGCTAAGGTTGGAAAAGGTTTTAAGATTATCCCTTCCAACCTGGTGCCGGAGGACAGCGAGCATGGCCTCTTCCCAACCTACCTCCTGGCCTGGAATTTTGACGCTTTTCCCAGATTTTTTTGGAGGGTTGATTTGGCTTTTGCTGTCCTGTTTCTCCCCCCTCCTGTCACGACCATCCCCGCTTCCTGCTGGTTGTCACCCCTTCTGCCATCTCTAAACCCACTAACCTCCAGCTTTCTCATTCCCACTGAAAACTTCCACCTCATTCCTGCCTCTCCGGGCCTCGCTGCCAGCGAGGGATCCGTAATCCCATAAGTGCCACTCTTTGCATAAGGTTCATGGGAGCTGGAGCCCCACTCGAGCACCGTGAAATGCCGATAATTGTGTGTTTTAAGCTTTAATTAAACCCCGTTTTATTCGACCTTGAAGCTTCACTAACATGCTGAAGAACAAACAGCCGATGCCGGTGAATATCCGGGCCACCATGCAGCAGCAGCAGCTGGCCAGCGCTCGAAACAGACGGCTGGCCCAGCAGATGGAGAACAGACCGTCTGTGCAGGCTGCTCTGAAGCTCAAACAGGTGAGGGGAAGGGGCATTGGAGCCTTGCAGGATGTGGAAAAAACAGCTCCGGAAAGAGAGAGAGGCCAGAGAAGGGAAGGGGATGGAGGGTGAGTGTGGGGAGCTGCTGGAGGAAAGGAGGCTCAGGGGGGGCCTTGTGGTTCTCTACATCTCCCTGACAGGAGGGTGGGGTTGGACATAGGAGGAGTTTTTTCCTCCTGTGGGAAGGGTGGTGAGGCTTTGGAAGGGGCTGCCCAGGGAATTTTGGAGCGGCCATCCAGGGAAAGCCTGGATGTGGCACCTGGGCTGGGCACAAGGTGGGGATTGGACTCAGTGGTCTGGGAGGTCTTTTCCAACCTGGAGACTTGTGGGATTCTGTAAAAAAAGGTGTTGGAGCGTGTCAAGGATGGAGAAAGGTCTGGAAGAGTGGCTGAGGACACTTGGTGTGTCCTGCTGGAGCAGAGGAGCCTCAGGGATCTGCAGTTCTGATCTCTGCTCCTTGGGACAGGGACAGGATCCTGGGAATGGCTGGAACTGTGCCGGGGAGGTTTAGGATGGATTTTAGGGAAAGGTTGTTCCTCCAGAGCGTGCCCAGGCTCCCCAGGAAATGGGATGGAGCTGTGCCAGGGAAGGTTTAGGATGAGTTTTAGGGGCCCCAGGGGGTGCTGGGCACTACCCAGGCTCCCCAGGGAATGGGATGGAGCTGTGCCAGGGGAGGTTTAGGATGGATTTTAGGGAAAGGTTCTTCCTCCAGAGAGTGCCCAGGCTCCCCAGGGAATGGAATGGGATGGAGCTGTGCCAGGGGGGTTTAGGATGGATTTTAGGGCCCCAGAGGGTGCTGGGCGCTGCCCAGGCTCCCCAGGGAATGGGCACGTTCCCAAGGCTGCCAGAGCTCCAGGAGCGGTTGGACAGCGCTCCCAGGGATGCCCAGAGTGGGATTTTGGGGTGTCTGTGCAGGAGCAGGAGTTGGCCTGGATGATCCTCATGGATCCCTCTCAACTCAGAGCATTCAATGATCCAAAAAATGAGATCCCTGAGAGGGACTGGCAGAAAATTCCACTTTTTCCCTCAGATCAGAAACACGTCGTCATTCCCTGGTGGTCGGTGGGGGTGTTGGGTGCTGGCTGTTGATGTCTCCTCTCTATTTTTCCAGACAAAAGGCTCATCCCGGGCTCCGGGAGCTGCTTCACCTCACAGTCCCACGGCAGGACAGCCCCTAAAACCCCACCCTCCCTCGGTAGCCCCGCTGTGCTGCAGTTTCCTCCCGTGCTGACCCGTGGGGAACGCAGGCCTGCACTCCAGGCACAACCCCTGCACTGTCGTGTCCCTGATCCCAGATTGCTGCATGACCCCTGTCCCTCCCAAATCTTCTCTTCCAGAAGAGCTTGAAGCAACGCCTCGGCAAGAGCAACATCCAGGCGCGGCTGGGCCGGCCGGCGGGGACGCTGGCCCGCGGAGCCCTGGGCGGCCGGGGGCTGGCCCTGGGCCAGCGGGGGCTGCCCCGGGGGGCCCTGCGGGGCCGCGGCGCCCGGGCCATGATCCGAGGAGGGGTGGCGCTCCGAGGTCAGTCCCCTGCCGTCCCCCCTGTCCCCCTGGGGCTGAAATCCTGCTTGTCATTATTGCATTGTAGATGGGACGTGCCTTGGCTTGTCTGAACCAAATAGGGGCAACTGTGGTGTTTCACCCCAGGGACACTTTTGGCCAGCTGGATCACCCCACAGACACTTTGGGCCAGCTGGCTGTGTGGTGTTTCACCCCAGGGACACTTTGGGCCAGCTGGATGTGTGGTGTTTCACCCCACAGACACTTTTGGCCAGCTGGCTGTGTGGTGTTTCACCCCACAGACACTTTTGGCCAGCTGGCTGTGTGGTGTTTCACCCCAGGGACACTGGGCTGGCTGGATGTGTGGTGTTTCACCCCACAGACACTTTTGGCTGGCTGGGTGTTGCAGCTGGGCACGTGGGGACGAGTCCAGGCTTGCAGGAGCTCTGGTGGTGCTGGGATGGAGCTTCCCCCCATAACAGGGTCTGCTCCTCAGGTTTCCCTCTGTGGAGAAGCTTTAAGGGGATGTTGAAGGAAAGGAGTTGGTTTTGATGGAGGGTTTGGATCCAGAGCTTTATTCTGAACCCACAACAGCTCCAACAGAACTCCCAAACCACATGGGTGCTGCTCCTTTTACCCAGGGGAGAGGGAAGGAATAGGGAGCCACCAACCAGGTACAAGGGACAAAGGACACCTGGATGGCCCTGTGCCCCCCGGGGGTAGAGGGCATCCTCTGAATCTGCCCTTCTGGAGTTCCAGGACTGACAGACAGTGCTCAGGGTGGGGAAAGGAGGGATGACTGCCACACCTGGCAGGGAATCTGAGGTAAACCATGAAATCACGCCTCAACACCCGCTTTTCTGGCTTCTCCACCCAAGGTCAAGGCCTGCTGCGTGGCGGGAGGGGGATCGCCCCCAGGATGGGCCTGCGGAGAGGCGGCATCAGGGGCCGCGGGGGCCCGGGAAGAGGCGGCCTGGGCCGGGGCGCCATGGGCCGGGGAGGCATCGGCGGCAGAGGTGAGTGCCTGGCAACAGGAATGAATCCGTAATCCAGCTGGGATCCTTCTGTCCTGGCTGAGGCTGGAGCATGCAGCCCCAAGAATTCCAGGCCTGGAATTCAAAGCTTTTATCCGAGATGGGGTTGTTTTAAAACTGGAGCTCAGCAGGGGTGGGAGGGGAAACACCATCTTGGTGTTAGGCTGGGATTGAGGAATTCTCAGGAAGCTCTTGAGTGATGAGAAGGAGCTGGGAGTGTACCCACAAGTCAGGCATATCAGTGGGAATCCACAAGGGGCTGAGAGGGGTGGGAAATCTTGGGATGGAGGCAGTGAGGGGTGGGAAATGCTGGGATGGAGGCAGTGAGGGGTGGGAAATGCTGGGATGGAGGCAGTGAGGGGTGGGAAATGCTGGGATGGAGGCAGTGAGGGGTGGGAAATGCTGGGATGGAGGCAGTGAGGGGTGGGAAATGATGGGATGGAGGCAGTGAGGGGTGGGAAATGATGGGATGGAGGCAGTGAGGGGTGGGAAATGATGGGATGGAGGCAGTGAGGGGTGGGAAATCCTGGGATGAAGCCAGTGAAGGGGTGTGATGTCCCGGGATGGAGGGGTGTGAAACCCCAGGATGGAGTGGGGTGACATCCCGGGATGGAGGCAGTGAGGGGGCGTGACACCCCGGGATGGAGGGGTGTGACATCCCGGGATGGAGGGGATTGAAATCCCTGGATGGAGGTGTGTGACATCCCGGGATGGAGGGGTGTGACATCCTGGGATGGAGGGTGTGACACCCCAGGATGGAGTGGGGTGACATCCCGGGATGGAGGGGTGTGACATCCCGCGATGGAGGCAGTGAGGGGGTGTGACATCCTGGGACGGAGGGGTGTGACATCTCAGGATGGAAGGGTGTGACACCCCGGGATGGAGGGTTGTGACACCCCGGGATGGAGGCTGTGACACCCCGGGATGGAGGCTGTGACCCCCCAGGATCCATCCCCTGACCGTGTCCCCGCAGGGCGCGGCATGGCCGGGCGCGGCCGGGGCGGCTTCGGCGGGCGCGGCAGAGGCCGGGGCCGCGGCAGAGGCTCGGCACGGCCCGCCCTCACCAAGGAGCAGCTGGACAACCAGCTGGACGCCTACATGTCCAAGACCAAGGGACACCTGGACGCCGAGCTGGACGCTTACATGGCACAGACGGATCCCGAGGCCACCGACTGAGGGGCCGGGACTGCCGGGAGGGCTCGTTCCGTCGGGGATCCCCGAGGGGAAACTCAGACTTAGTGTGTTCTTCAATGTTTTGATACTCTCTGTTGTATTAAACTTTTTTTGGATTGTTCTTTTCCCGGGATCTTTTTTGGTGGTTTTTCCCTGAGGAAGCACGGATGGGATGGAGCTGCTGTGGAGAATCTGCTGCTGGCAGCACCAGGTCTTTGTGTGCCTCTGGAGCTCCCTGGTTTTGGGATGGGTTTGTCAGGTTTTGGGATGAGTTTGTCGGGTTTTGGGATGGGTTTGTTGGATTTTGGGATTGGTTTGTTGGGTTTTGGGATGGTTTCTTGTATTTTTGGCATCAGCCCTTGTACATTTTGGGATGGCTGGAGTTCAGTTTAACCCCCCTGAAGCCAATCCAGCCTGACTTTGGCTCTTTTTCTCCTCCCAGTGCTTTTTGTTCTGCACCAAAAATCCCCGTGGGGTTGGGGCAGGTGGAAAACTTCCCTGTTTCAGTGGATTTTGGGGGGTTGGAGTTCTTTTGGCGCCGTGTTTCTGTGTGGTTCAAGTGTTTGTTTAAAGAAATGAGAGGCAGAGACAGAAAATTCAGCCAGGACAGTGGAGTGGAAATGCCTCTTTGCCAGAACAGGCTCCAAAATTCATCTTTTTTTTTTTAATAAGATTAATTTTTATAACTAGAGGGTCTGTGCTTTTATCAGCCATGCTGTAAGTTTTCCTGCTCGTGTTCCCTTGGAATCTTGCATTTCTGCTTACCTAAAGGAGAGAGAATTCCCAGAGCTCTGGGGATATAACCGGGGCCGGGACCCGCGGCGTTCCCGGGGGATAACGGGGCCGGACCCGCCGCGTTCTCGGGGTGTAACCGGGGCCGGACCCGCGGTATAACCGGGGCCGGGACCCGCGGCGCTCCCGGTGGGAGCCGGGCCCGGCGGCGCCGGGGGCGGGGCCCGTCTGGGGGCTCGCGCCGTGCAAGCGCGGCCGCGATTGGCTGGCGGGGCGAGGCCCGGCTGTCACGGGCGCTGCCATTGGCTGCGGCGCGGCGGCGCCTCACGCGCTCCGGCCGCTCCTTTTGTTATTGTAGGGACGGAGTTGGGAAACGGCTGAGGGAGCGGGAACGGGACCGGGAGCAGGAGAGGGCCGGGAGCAGGAGGAGAGGGCTCAGAGGAGGAGGAGAGGGCCGGGAGGAGGAGGAGAGGGCTGAGAGGAGGAGGAGAGGGCTCACAGAAGGTGAGGGACGCTGAGGGAAAGGGCTGACAGAAGGAGGAGGAGGCTGAGGGCAGGAGGACGGGGCTGAGGGAAGGGCAGAGGACTGAGGGAAAGGGCCGAGGGTGGGAGAAAAGGGCAAGGGCCTGAGGGAAAGACAGGGGGCTGAGGGCAGGACAGGGGCTGAGGGCAGGACAGGGGCTGAGGGAAGGGCAGGGGGCTCAGGGAGGACAGGGGCTGAGGGAAGGGCAGGGGCTCGGGAAGGGCAGGGGCTGAGGGCAGGACAGGGGCTGAGGGAAGGGCAGGGGGCTGAGGGCAGGGGCTGAGGGAAGGGCAGGTGTCTCAGGACAAGGCCTGAGGGAAGGGCAGGGGCTCAGGACAGGGAAGGACAGGGAGCTCCAGGCACGGCAGCACCACCGTGAGCCGGAGGAGATGCGGCGGGAGCCGGGCCGCGAGTGACGGCAGCCGGGGCCGGTGGAGGTGAGTCGAGCCCGAGGCAGCCTCGGTCCCCCGGAGGTCTCCGCTGTGTCCCCTCCTTGAAGCCTGTCACCCCTCAGAACCCCTGCGCCGTCCCTGTCACCTTCCCGTGCCCCGTGGTGTCGCAGGAACATCCCTTTGGGAGCTTTGGGACGCTCGGCACGGGGATCAGCCGCGGGCTCTCCCGGCAGGGCGATGCGGGGTGGGGACGGGGTGGGTCCGGCCCCACTGAGCCCAGCTTGCCCCAAACCCGAGCGGGCTGAGCTCTGCAGAGGGACGGGGATGGCTCCGACCCTTCCAGCCTTCCCTGAGGCAGCCTTGGGATGCAGCCCCTGGAGCTGGGGTGGGGAGCAGGACCCCAGGTCCCCTCTCCCACTGCTTTTATCCCCCAAACGTGAGGCAGAGGATGGGCAGGGAGCAGGGATGAGATGCCCGGGATGAACCCCAGAGCCTGGCGGGAGGGCTGAGGGTCGCACCCCCGCCATGGGGAGTCCCATGGGGTCCTTCAGCATCGCTGGAAGTGTCGCCGTGCCGAGATGGCATCCTGGAGGAGCCGGGCGCGGGGGGACACGCGGGGAGTGCTGGCGGGACAGCCAGGCTCCCTCGCAGTCCCAGATAAGGAGCAGAGAGCAGCGGTTTGTTGTGTCTGCCGCCATCCCAAGGATTTTCCAGGGCTCTGGAGCGCTGCAGCCAGGCTCTGGCGTGAGCCTGGTCTGGCAGGGAGGCAGGAAAGGGAGAAGCCGGGAGAGAGAGAGAGGGGTTAAGGAGCGGCGCCAGGCTGGGCTCTGTTTAGTCTGGCCTCGGCGGCGGCTGCGGGAGCCGGTCCGTCCCCGTGGCACCGGGCAGGGACACAGCCCTGCTCCGTGCCAGGCTGGGGACACCGCTGTCGCCGAGCCTGATGCCACCATCCAGCTCTGGTTGTGCTGCTATGGGGAGCTGGGGACACCCCGAGTGTCCCTGTAAACTGTGTTCTGTCACCTCACCCCAAGCTGGGGACAAACTCTGGCACTCAGGTCGTGCCATCAGCCAGGGAGCACAGAAGCCAGGCTTTGGGTGACAGATGGCTTTGTCACCTGGAGGGGGTCACCTTCCCGGTGCCACACACGTCCCTGGTGGCGGCGGCTCGGTGTCCCCTGCAGCAGGGTGACCCGTGGGGACACGCCGTGCCTTGCAGGGCCGCAGCGCCATGTCCCTGGGCAGCGACAGCGGCCCCGGCATCGTGCACAGCCTGCTGTGCCACCGGCAGGGAGGGGACAGCGAGGCCTTCGCCCGCCGCGCCATCCAGAGCCTGCTCAGGAAGCTGAAGGAGAAGAGGGACGAGCTGGACGCGCTGGTGGCCGCTGTCACCTCCGGAGGGGCCCAGCCCGGCCAGTGTGTCACCGTGCAGCGCACCCTGGACGGGCGGCTCCAGGTACCCCGGGACACCGGGATGGGGGCTGGGCCCCCGGGGACCCCCGGGTAAACCCACCCACCCCAAGTTAGGGGGTCGGGGTGCCCCATGAGCCCCCTCCGCCCGCTGCGGGAGCGGCTGGGCTGGATGCCCTGCCCGCAGCCCCCTCCCGTCCGCGGCTTCCCCCGCGCCGCCCTGCCCGGTGAGTCAGTGTCTGCTGGCAGCCTGGGGCCGGGGGGAGCGGGGAGGGGGCGTTTGTTATGTCTGGAGCCGGGAGGCGCGGGGGGACCCCCGGCCTGGCGCCAGCCCCGTGCTGGGGGGGCCGGGGGGGATCCCGGTGTGGGGGCTTGAAGGCATCCCGGTGTGGGGACTGGAGGGGGTCCCGGTGTGGGGGCTTGGGGGACCCCGGTGTTGTCACCCTGGGGGCGATCCCGGTGTTGTCACCCTGGGAAGGGGTCACAGCCCCCCACTCCCCCTTCGTGTCGCCCCCTCCCCGCAGGTGGCCGGCAGGAAGGGTTTCCCCCACGTCATCTACGCCCGGCTCTGGCGCTGGCCCGACCTGCACAAGAACGAGCTCAAACCCGTCCAGTTCTGCCAATTCGCCTTCGACCTCAAGTGCGACAGCGTTTGTGTCAACCCCTACCACTACGAGCGCGTGGGGACCCCCGGCAGCGGTGAGCCGGGACCCCCGCACGGGGGGCTCGCCAAGGGGGGGTCACCAGCACCCCTAATCCCCCCTCCCCACCTCTCCCGCAGGTCTGAGCATCCAGTGCACAGGTGAGACCCCGGCCCGCGGCCGGCGGGGAGCCCCCCCGGAGCCAGCCCAGCCCCCCGCCGCGGGTCCCCGTGCCCCCCCATGGTCTCCGGTGTGTGTGCCCCACCCTCCCCAGTGCCCCCCCCGCGCCCGGTGAAGGAGGAGTTTGTCCATGACTGTGTGCAGATGGAGCTGCCGGCCCGTCGGGAGCCGGGGGCCGAGCCCCCCGCCCGGCCCCTCCGAGCGCTGCCCCCTGAGCCCCCCCGAGTGCCCCGGACCTACCCTGCGCTCCCCATGGCGCCCCGAGGTGAGACCCCCCCTTTGCCCCCACCCTGCGAGGGTTTGGGGGCATCACCCTGAGCCCCCCACCCCGTGTACCCCACAATGACCCCCTGTTCCCATATCCCCCCACAGCGACCCCCCAGGATCCCCTGCTCCCTCTGGCCCACCCCGAGGGCCCCCCAGCACAGCCCCCCCTGCAGAACGGGTACCCCAAACCACCCCACCACAGTGAGTATGGGGGTACCCCACTGCCCCAAACCCCCTCGGGGGGACCCTCCTTATGTCCCCCCGTGTCCCCCTGCAGGTTCACCGCTGAGCTGGAGCAGTGCCACCATTTACACCCCGAGTTTGGGGGGGTCGCAGCCCCCCCCACCACAGCACCCCGGCAGCCAGAGCCACCCCCAGCCCCCCCAGCACCACCCCAACCACTGCTGTAGGTTTGGGGGGCCCTGGGCGAGGGCTGGGGAGGGGTCTTCAGGGTGCTGACCCCCTCTCTACCCCTCCCAGGGCCCCCCGTGCTCCAGCCCCCCGTGTCCACCCACCCTGGTGAGTGCCCCCCACCCTCCTTAGCACCCACGGGTGCCGTGTCCCCCCCTAAAATCCAGGTGCCCCCCGTTCCAGGGCCGGAGTTCTGGTGCTCCATCGCCTACTTCGAGCAGGACGTGCAGGTGGGGGAGATCTTCAAGGTGCCCTCCAGCTGCCCCTCGGTGGTGGTGGACGGCTACGTGGACCCCTCGGGGGGGGCTCGCTTCTGCCTGGGGCAGCTCTCCAACGTGCAGCGCTGCGCCGCCAGCGAGAGGGCACGGTGGGTCGGGGGGCACGGTGGGTCGAGGGGCATGGGGGGTGATGGGGGCATGGGGGTGATGGGGGCATGGGGGGTGAGGGGGGAATGAGGGGCATGGGGGGTCAGGGGGGCACGGGGGCAGGGGGAGGGCATAGAGGGCATGGAGGGCATGGGGGGCATGGAGGGTGAGGGGGGAATGGGGGGAATGAGGGGAGTGGGGGGAATGGGGGGCACGAGAGGGGGGCATGGGAGGGGATAATGGGAGGTAATCGGGGCAGAAGGGAGGAATATGAGGGAAAAATATGGGATAATCAGGGAAAAACGGAGAAGCTGAGGCCTGGGCTGGGCAGGTGGGACAGGGGCTGGAACAGGGGGCTGGGCAGGTGGGACAGGGGCTGGGCAGGTGAACAGGGGCTGGAACAGGGGGCTGGGCAGGTGGGACAGGGGCTGGGGGGCTGGAACAGGGGCTGGGCAGGTGAACAGGGACTGGGCAGGTGGGACGGGGTCTGGGGGGCTGGAGCAGGGGTCTGGGGGTCCGTGCTGAGGCTCTCGGGCAGGCTGCACATCGGCAAGGGCGTGCAGCTGGAGCGGCGGGGAGAGGGCGACGTGTGGATGCGCTGCCGCAGCGACCACGCCGTGTTCGTGCAGAGCTTCTACCTGGACAGGGAGGCGGGCAGAGCGCCCGGGGACGCCGTGCACAAGGTGTACCCCGGAGCACACATCAAGGTCGGGGTCCCCGGGGCTCCCCGGGGGTCCCCAGGAGGGCTGGGGGGGTTCTGTGCCCGGATTTTGGGGGTTCTGAGCAGTGGAAGGACCCCAGGGATGGAGGGACCCCCTGAAGGGGACCCTCCGCCCCAAAGTCGCCCTGCTGAGGGGTCCCCCCGTGTCCCCCCAGGTGTTTGACCTGCGCCAGTGCCACCGGCAGATGCAGCAGCAGGCGGCCACTGCCCAGGCTGCGGCCACTGCCCAGGCGGCTGCGGTGGCCGGCAGCATCCCCGGGCCTGGCTCCGTGGGAGGCATCGCCCCGGCCATCGGTGAGTGACCACTGCAGTGGTCAGCCCCCCAGGATGACCCCTGGGGCTGTCCCACCATCCAGGGTGGGCTGGGACCCCAATCCTGACCCCTCTAAGACTGTCCCACCACCCATGAGTGACCCCAGGGCGGCTGGGACCCCCGTGCTGACCCTCCCAGGACTGTCCCACCACCCATGAGTGACCCCAGGGTGGGCTGGGACCCCCGTGCTGACTGTGTCACCCCCCCAGGGCTGTCGGTGGCCGCCGGGCTCGGCGTGGATGACCTGCGGCGCCTGTGCCTCGTTAGGCTGAGCTTCGTTAAGGGCTGGGGGCCCGACTACCCCCGGGCCAGCATCACCTGCACGCCCTGCTGGATCGAGGTGCACCTGCACCGGGCCCTGCAGCTGCTCGACCACGTCCTGCACGCCCTGCCTGACGCCCACGCCTGACTCCTGGAAGGAGCCAAAAAAAGGGAAAAAAAGGCCAAAAAATGAAGAAAAGTGGCAAAAAAAAAGAGAAGCGAAATGACCAAAAATGTGTTGGTTTAACAGTTATTTAATGGGTTGGGTCAGGGCTTGTGGCCTGGGTGTAGTGCGGCTCTCGGTGCTGATTTCCACCTCCTGCTTTAACTTTTGTATGAAAATAAACAAAAAAAAAACTTTAAAAACAAGGTGAAAGGACTAACATCATGTTGTTTTAACCAAGATTTAATGGATGGGGTTGGAATCTGTGGCCTTTGGCGGACGCTCAGCAGTGCAGTTGTGCCGCCAGGTGCGCCTCCAGATGCGCTTCCAGATGTGCATCCAGCTGTGCCCTTGCACCATTAGGACTACATTTCCCGGCAGCCCCCGCGACGCGCACCGGAAGCGGCCACTCCCCATCCCTGCGGACTCAATTTCCCGGCAGCACCCGCGGCGCCCGTGGGCCAAGATGGCGGCGGGGAGCGGCCCCGGGGCGCGGGAGCTCTTTGCTGAGGGGCTCCTGCAGTTCCTGCGGCCCGCCGTGCGACAGCTCGACCGCCACGTCCACAGCGTCAGGTCCGGGCACGGAGAGCGGCGGGCAGCGGGGCAGGACCGGCCGGGAGCGGGGCGGGGCGCGGCGGGCCGGGCTGAGGGGCAGGGAGAGCCGGGGAGGGCAGTTCTGTGGGGCTGAAGGGCTTTGGGGGTGCGTGAGGGCGAGTTCTGGGGATGGACTTTGGCGGTACATGAAGGTGAAGTTTGGGGATGAAGGGATTTGGGGGTACGTGAGGTGGGCAGTTGTTGGGGTTGGTGGCTGGGGGGTGCTGGCCATGCAGGTCCCATTCCTGTTGTGGGGGCAGAGTTGGGTTTGGGGTGTCCCCAGGCTTTGAGCTGTCCCCCTTCCACAGGGAGAGCCAGGTGGAGCTGCGGGAGCACATCGACAGCCTGGCCACAGGTGAGCCAAAACCGGGGGGTCCCCCCTGTCCCCCCTCAGCGCGAGGGGGACACGGGGGGCTCACCCAGACCCCTCCCCAGAGCTCTGCCGCATCAACGAGGACCAGAAAGTGGCGCTGGACCTCGACCCCTACGTGAAGAAGCTGCTGAACGCCCGGCGCCGCGTGGTGCTGGTCAACAACATCCTGCAGAACGCCCAGGTGAGGGGGGACGGGGGGCTGGGGGGTCCCAGAGCCCCCCAGGTGCTGACAGGTGACTTTTGCCCCGTGCAGGAGCGGCTGCGGAGGCTGAACCACAGCGTGGCCAAGGAGACGGTGAGGAGGAGAGCCATGCTGGAGGCTGGGGGCTACCAGGGCAAGTGACCAAGGCAGCAGGTGACCAGCCAGGAGAGCAGGTGACCAGCCAGGGGAGCAGGAATCCCTGTTTATCCCAGCTCAGGAATCGAGGGGATGTCCCCCGTCACCCTCGGGACACTCGGAGCCGTGTTCCCGGATTTGTGGGCGCTGGAATAAAAGTGACTGAGAGTTCGTGGTGCTCCCACGTCCCTGAGGGGCCTTGGGGACAACAGAGGTGCTGCCAGGGGGGTCTGGGCACCTCCAGGTTGGATTTGGAACACCCCCAGGTGGAATTTGGGAGGCACAGGTGGGGTTTGGGCTGCCCCAAGTGGGATCTGGTGGTTCCTTAAGTCTTGGATCCTCCTTCTGCTGCTCCACCTGCCTCATTCCCACCTGTCCCACATGGACCTGAACAAGCAGGACACGCTGGAAAGGGGGGACACTTTTAATGTGCAACGTACAAAACAGGGACAGGGCGCAGGGACACCCAGGAGGGACCCTGACCCTCCGGGCTGGTGTCCCCTCACCTGCTGCAGGCAGCACAGGTGTCACTCCTGCGTCTCCATGCTCTCCTCCTCCTCGCCCGCCGCCGGCTCCTCCTGGTTCTCCTCCTCCTCCTCCCCTTCCTTCTTCTCCGGAGGTTTCTCGTACGCCTTCTCCGACGGCGTCACGATCACCCCGTCCCACGTGGACATCTCGGAGGCCAGGTCTGCCCCAAGAGGTGACCCTGGGCACCCTCTCGTGGGGACCCCAGCCCCGTCCCCACCCTGACACCCCCCAGCCCCACTCACAGCTGGCGTCACCCTCCTGTCCCAGGATTTTCCGGTATCCTCCGTGGGACAGGATGCGCACGAGGGTCTGGGCGGTGTAGCACACCATGTCCTGGGGATGGGGAGGGGTCAGTGTGGGGACAGGGACCCCAGATGAGTCCCCTGCCTTTGGGGGGACCCCTCCTCACCTGCTGCTCCAGCGTCATCACCGTGTGCACGCGGAAGTTGCCGCTCTCGCACGGATCCGTGATGCCGACGGAGCCGGGCAGGAAGAGCCCGGCCGCCAGGATCTGGAGGCAGCGCCTGCACGGGGACAATCTGGGTTAAAACTGGATCCTTCCAGCAAAAACAGCACCAGGAAACCCCAGCTGGAGGAGCTGGATTTAGCTCCCAGTCAGCCCCTGAGATTCCAACGGTTTTGTCAGGAAAACGGAGCTACGACGGGAATTTGTGGAAGGGAAATGCCACGGACCTGTAGGCGATGTTGAGGGCCAGGGGCTGCCGGGTGGGATTGTTCATCACGGCGTAGTGCCCCTGCAGAGGGGAGGGGAGGAGCAGCAGTCAGGGCAGGAAGAACAGAAGAATCCCAGCCTGGGACACGAATCCCAACTGCTGCCGGGATGGGGATCGGCAGCACGGCGGTGACCCCACCAGCAGGTCCAGGATCCAGGGCGTGAGCGGCTCGAAGCCGGGGAAGCGAATCCTCAGGTCCTTGAGCAGCCGGATCAGAACCTTCACCCTGGAGCAGAGGCAGGAGGAGGCTCAGTCCCACAGCAGGACTGCACTCCGTGTTCTCGGGAATGGGGATAAGGATCCAGGAGGAGGATCTGGATCCAGACCAAGGATTAGGATCTAGAACCATTATTAGAATCCAGGAGGAGGATCTGGATCCAAAAGGAAGATCTGCATCCAGAAGGAGAATCTGGATGCAGAACCAAGATCTGGATCCAAAAAGAGGATCTAGACCCAGATTTATGATTAGGATCTGGAATAAAGATCTGGACTCAGAATTCTGATTAGGATCCTGAATAAGGATCTAGACCCAGAAGGAGGATTAGGATCCAGAATAAGGATTTAGATCCAGCAGGAGGATCCAGGCGCAGACTGAGGATCTGGACCCAGAAGGAGGATTCAGACCCAGAAGGAGGATTCAGACCCAGAAGGAGGATCAGGATCCAGAAGGAGGATTTGGATCCAGACTGAGGATCTGGACCCAGAAGGAGGATTCAGACCCAGAAGGAGGATTAAGATCCAGACTGAGGATCTGGGCCCAGAAGGAGGATTCAGACCCAGCCTGAGGATTCAGACCCAGCCTGAGGATTCAGACCCAGCCTGAGGATTCAGACCCAGCCCTAAGGATTCAGACCCAGCCCTAAGGATTCAGACCCAGCCTGAGGATTCAGACCCAGCCCTAAGGATTCAGACCCAGCCTGAGGATTCAGACCCAGCCTGAGGATTCAGACCCAGCCTGAGGATTCAGACCCAGCCCTAAGGATTCAGACCCAGCCCTAAGGATTCAGACCCAGCCCTAAGGATTCAGACCCAGCCTAAGGATTCAGACCCAGCCCTAAGGATTCAGACCCAGCCTGAGGATTCAGACCCAGCCTGAAGGTTCAGACCCAGACAGAGGATTCAGACCCAGCCTGAGGGTTCAGACCCAGCCTGAGGGTTCAGACCCAGCCTGAGGATCCGGGCCCAGCCCCGCGCCCGCACTCACGTGGACTGCGAGGCGTTCTCCTCGAACCACCGCGCGTGCCGGATGGCGGCCAGGGCGCTCTGCAGCACCTTGATGTCCACTGCAAGGAGCAGAAATCCCCGGTTTGCCCAGGCAGCCCCGGGCACCGCGGCTGCTCCGGGCGGGGGGCGCGGCCGGGCGCTCACGGTGCAGCTCCGGGTCCAGCTTGCGCAGGTTGGGCGGCACCGTGGTGATCAGGATCTTCACCGTGGCGTCGGCCGAGCTGATCTCGAAGCCGGTCTCGTTGGTCAGCATGGTCAGCACTGTGGGGAAGGAGCAGGAATTGGGCCTGGAGGGGTCGGGAATCTGCACGGATCACAGCCCTGAGCGCTGCAGAGCGCGGCCTCACCTTCGCTGGGGTCCTGCGCCCGCAGGCTCTCCACCACCTTGTTCCCCAAGGCTGCCACGGCTTCCACTGGGAAAGAGGAGGAGGAGGAGGGTCAGAGCGGGGCCTGGCACCAAGGGCTGCTGTGATCCCACCCAGGGGACACTCACAGGTGGGCAGGATCTTCAGGATCACCACCAGATCCGCCACGTTGTGCCCCGTCGTCATCGTCCCCTTCTTGTAGGAGCCCACCTGGCGAACCTCCTCGATTTGCTGGTGGGAAAACAACCCAAAATCCCAAGAATTCAACCCACAAGCCACATTTTGGGGCTCAGCATCGAGCCTTAACCCACCCTGGGTTCTTGGAGGAGCACACGTGGTGAACATCCTCGATTTGCTGGTGGAAAAACCCAAAATCCCGGGAATTCAACCCACTTGTTACGTTTGGGAGCTCAGCATCAAGGCTTAACCCACCCTGGGTACTTGGAGGAGCCCACCTGGCGAACCTCCTCGATTTGCTG
This sequence comes from Fringilla coelebs, assembly GCF_963513975.1. Taxonomy (NCBI): domain Eukaryota; kingdom Metazoa; phylum Chordata; class Aves; order Passeriformes; family Fringillidae; genus Fringilla; species Fringilla coelebs. Next base: position 803,357 of record NC_140055.1, read on the forward strand.
GTTGAAGAATGACCCAAAATCCCAAGAATTCAACCCACAAGCCACATTTGGGGGCTCAGCACCGAGCCTGAACCCACCCTGGGTACTTGGAGGAGCACGTGTGGTGAACCTCTTCAGTTTGCTGGTGGAAAAACGACCCCAAATCCCAAGAATTCAACCCACATGCTGCATTTGGGGGCTCAGCATCAAGGCTTAACCCACCCTGGGTACTTGGAGGAGCCCACCTGGTGAACCTCCTCGATTTGCTGGTGGGAAAACAACCCCAAAATCCCAAGAATTCAACCCACTTGTTACGTTTGGGGGCTCAGCATGGAGCCTTAACCCACCCTGGGTCCTTGGAGGAGCCCACCTGGTGAACCTCCTCGATTTGCTGGTGGAAGAATGACCCAAAATCCCAAGAATTCAACCCACAAGCCACATTTTGGGGGCTCAGCATCAAGGCTTAACCCACCCTGGGCCAGGAGCATCCTCCCAATCCCCAGTCCCACCGCTCTGGGCCTCACCCAGCACCTCCCCAGCGAGCTCCTTTCCCAAGCCCTGCACTCACCACCTCGAACGTTCCCGGTGCCACAATTAAATTATCGATGACGTTGTTGATCTTGGTCACCAGGGACAGGATGGAAGCCTGGCAGGGAACACCACAGCATGATCCAAAACCCACAAATCTCCCCCAAAATTAAATTTTACACCCCTCCTGAAGAAGTTTGGATCCCCCCAGCCCCACCTGGAGGATTTGGGGGGATTTTTGGGCACAGCACCTGCTCGGCAGCGGTGGGAGCCAGGTCCTGGTTCCTCTTGAGCAGCGCCTCGCTGAAGGCCGTCTCGTCTGCCGCGGGTTTGACGCGGGGAAAAGCCATCTCACACTGGAACGGGACAGAATTCCCGCTGGGATCGCTCCCTCCCTGCTCCTGCCGGCCTCCAGCAGCTGCATGGGCGGCCAGCAGAGCTGGTGGAGGTTAATAAAGAGTTTATTAATTAATTCATTAACCCCCCGTTGTCTGCAGGCCTTGCGCAGAGGGAAGAGACTCAGGGAATTTGGGAAAAAGGGATTTCCTGCTGGGGAAGGTGGGAAACAGGTAGGTGAGCACCTGGGGGTGTGGGCATCACCCTGGGGAGAGGGGACAAACCTCACTGAAGGGATTTACCCAAAATTTACCTGTGAAATCCCAAATTTTACCTGTCATAATCCCAAAATTTACCTGTGAAAATCCCAAATTTTACCTGTCACAATCCCAAATTTTACCTGTGAAAATCCCAAATTTTACCTGTCACAATCCCAAAATTTACCTGTCATAACCCCAAATGTTACCAGTGAAATCCCAAATTTTACCCGTTACAGTCTGAAAATTTGCCTGTCACAGTCCCAAATTTCACCTGTCACAATCCCAAATTTACCTGTGACAATCCGAAATTTTCCCTGTCACAATCCCAAATTTTCCCTGTGACAATCCCAAATTTTCCCTGTCACAATCCCAAATTTTCCCTGTTACAGTCCCAAATCTTACCTGTGACAATCCCAAATTTTCCCTGTGAAATCCCAAATTTTACCACTCACAATCCCCAAATCCCCAATCCTGGAGCGATTTGTGTCATTCTTCCTCGCCTGGCTCCCGTATTCCCATTTCCAACAGGAGGAAAACCCTCCGGTGCGGCATTTTGACTGACCCACAGGGGATGGGGGAATCGTTAACCGCGGGAAAATCCCGGAGAATTCCCGGGAATCGCCCTCGGGGCGGGGGTTACTCACGACATAGAAGTCGAAGGGGATGTGGGGCACAAAGGGCCGGAACCTACGGGGGAAGAGAAAACCCCAAATTCACTCCCTGCGCCCCCAGACCCCCCTCCCGCCGCCTGTCGCGACACGCGGGGACCGGCCCGGTCCTACGGCAGCACCGGACCGGCCCCGGGACTCGCCTGGAACCGAAGCGGCCGCCGCGGCCGCGGCCTCGATCGCCCCTGCGGGGAGAGAACGGGAGCGGCGCTGAGCGGGGGCTCCGAGCCCCGGGCCCGCTTCCCCCGGCCCGTCCTGCCCCTCCCGGTGCTCCCGCTCCCCTCCCGGTCCCCTCCCGGTGCTCCCTGCTCCCCTCCCGGTCCCTCTCAGGGTCCCCCCACCCCCGGCTTCGGTGTTCGCCCCCCCCATCCCCGGTTCCCCGCCCCGCTCCCGCCGCTCTCCTCCCGTTCCCTCGCTCCGCTCCCGCTCTCTCCCCGGTCCCGCGGCCCCCCAGCCCCGGTCGCTCCCCGGTGCCCGTCCCCCCACGGTCCCCGTGGTCCCTCCAATCCCGGTTCTCCCTCCACTTCCCCCCGTCCTCCCTAATCCCGGTGTCCCCCCGGTGTCCCCCCGGTGTCCCCCCCGCTCCCCACCTCATGTCGCCGCCGCCGCCGCTCCCGACAATGAAGCGCCGCTCGCAGACCCCGCAGCAACCCGCCCGCTCATTGGCCGCCGCTCTCCCCCATCCCGCCCCTGCCGGGCGCTTTTTTAGCAGCCATTGGTGGAGCGGCGCATCAATCAGAGCGGGAGGCGGCCAATGGCGGCGCGCGCCGGGCGGCCGCTGGAGGGGGCGCGGAGCCCATGAATGGAGCGCGCGGGCCGCGGCCATAAAGCGCCCGGCAGGCACTGGCCCCCCAGCAGCAGAGTGGCGCAGCGGGAGCGTGCTGGGCCCATAACCCAGAGGTCGATGGATCGAAACCATCCTCTGCTAGCACAACTTTTTCCTTCCGCTCTCCGTTTCCACGCGCGGTTTTCTTTCCTCGCTGATATTTTTTTATTTGCTACGTTGGTTTCTTAATGCTCCCCTAATGCTTGCGCAGCCTTGTCTCGCCTGCTGGCGAGCAGCGTGGGGTGTCCGGTGCTCACGGGTGTCACCCCACCCGCGCCCCCGGGAGCTGCGGGTGCGCCGCGGCCGGACCGTTGCGCGCGTTCCCGCAACCAAGCGCGTCCCCCTGTGTGTGTCCCCATCCGCGCGTGTCCCCCGAGCGCCGCCACTGTCCCCGGCGGTCGCGCCACCCCGAGCGGCACCTCCGGGGTCACCCCCCCACCCCCCGCTGCCGTGGGGCTGCCGTGACCCCTCCGCGGGGCAGAACCTCCCACGGAGGTGGGGGACCAGAGGTGTCCGAGCCCCCCCGGCTCCCCCAGGGCTGCGCGAGGGCTCCGGAGCTGCGTGGGGACAGCGCGGGGTCCGTGGGTCGGGATGCCCCCGCACCCGAACGAGTTTCTGGGGTCTCAGCGCCCCACGCGCGACCGGGCCAGCAGCGGCACTTGGGTGGCGGCGACCGCCGAGACCGGAGGGGACAGATCCCGTCCTACCGCCCCACGGGTGGGAATGTCCCCACCCACCGGCGGGCGGCCCCATCCGCCGCCCATCCCGGCTGGAATGCCGTGGGGGGAGCGGGCAGGAAGGAGTTAAGCTCGGTGTGGATGATAACGGCCCTTTGTGTCACCAGTGGGGGGGGCGAGCAAGGGCTCAGCCCCGCCGCGGGGCGGGGGGGGGAAGCCACTCTCCGTCCGTGGGCGATGCTGGCGGTGCTGGCCCCGCTCCTGGCCCCGCTCCTGGCCCCGCTGCTGGCCCCGCTCCCGGCCGCGGGGGCGGCCCCGGCCCCGCTGACCCTCGCCGTGGTGCTGCCCCGGCGCAACCTCACCTACCCGTGGGCTTGGCCGCGCGTGGGACCCGCCGTGCGCCTGGCCGCGGCCGCCGTGAATTCCCGGCGGGATCTGCTGCCCGGCTTCACCCTGGGCTGGGTGTTCGGCGACAGCGAGGATCGCCACGGGGTCTGCTCGGAAATGGCCGCGCCGCTGGTGGCCGTGGACCTGCGGCTCGCCCATCAGCCCGCGGCGTTCCTGGGGCCGGGCTGCGTCTACTCGGCCGCCCCGGTGGCCCGGTTCACCGGGCACTGGCAGATGCCGCTGGTCACGGCGGGGGCCGAGGCGCACGGCTTCGACGACAAGAGCGAGGAGTTCGGCTTGACCACCCGCGCCGGCCCCAGCCACCGCAAACTGGGCGAACTGGGCGTGCAGCTGCACCGGCGCTTCAACTGGACGCGGCGGGCGCTGCTGGTGTACTGGGACGAGCCGGCGGGCGACCGGCCCTACTACTTCGCCGCCGAGGGTCTGTACGTCCAGCTGCCCACCCTGCGCAACCTCACGGTCATGGACGTGGTGTTCCGCGACGGCGGCAACTTCTCCTTCATCATCCAGGAGATCAAGGCGAAGGGGCGCAGTGAGTGCCGGGGACCGGGGACGCGGCCGGCGGGGCGGGAGGACGGCGACAGGGCGGTGCGCGGCCCCACTGGGGTGTGCGTGGCCCTACACGGGAGTGCTCGGCCCCACACGGGAGGGCACAGCCCCACTGGGGAGGGCACAGCCCCACACAGCAGTGCCCAGCCCCATGGGAGAGTACCCAGCCCCACACGGGTGTGCCCAGCCCCACACGGGAGTGCTCAGCCCCACACGGGTGTGCCCAGCCCCACACGGGTGTGCCCAGCCCCACACGGGAGTGCTCAGCCCCACACAGGAGTGCTCAGCCCCACGGGGGAGTGCCCAGCCCCACACGAGTGTGCCCAACCCCACTGGGGAGGGCACAGCCCCACACAGGAGTGCCCAGCCCCATGGGAGAGTGCCCAGCCCCACACAGGAGTGCCCAGCCCCACGGGGCAGTGCCCAGCCCCACACAGGAGGGCCCAGCCCCACACGGGAATGCCCAGCCCCACACAGGAGTGCCCAGCCCCACAGGGCAATGCCCAGCCCCACATGGGAATGCCCAGCCCCATGGGGCAGTGCCCAGCCCCACAGGGCAATGCCCAGTCCCACACAGGAGTGCTCAGCCCCACAGGGCAGTGCCCAGCCCCAGACAGGAGTGCCCAGCCCCACACAGGAGTGCCCAGCCCCATGGGGCAATGCCCAGCCCCACAGGGCAATGCCCAGCCCCACACAGGAGTGCCCAGCCCCATGGGGGAGTGCCCAGCTCCACATGGCAATGCCCAGCCCCACACAGGAGTGCCCAGCCCCACACAGGAGTGCCCAGACCCTTGGGAGAGTACCCAGCCCCACACGGGTGTGCCCAGCCCCACACAGGAGTGCCCAGCCCCACGGGGCAATGCCCAGCCCCACACAGGAGTGCCCAGCCCCACACCAGTGCCCGTGGGCGTGCCAGCCTTGGCATGCCTGTGCACGGGTGCTCATGGCCATACATGGCTGTGCCCAACTTTACCGGGGTGTTCACAGCTGTGCCCAGCTGTGCCCAGCTGTGCCCGGCCCCACAGGGGGTTTCACGGGTGTTTGTGGGTGCCCACAGGAGGCTGACACGGCCGGGCACGGCTGCGCGGGGGCGTCTGCAGCCTTGCCCGGCTCCACACAAACATTTCGAGGTTATTCACGGCTGTGCTGAGGCTTTCAGGGGGGTTTTGTGGGGGTTCACAGCTCTGTGGGATTGTACATGGTTGTTCACAGCTGTTCATGGCTGTTCATGGTTGTTCATGGCTGTTCATGGCTGTTCATGGCTGTTCATGGCTGTTCATGTTTGTTCACATTTGTTCACGGCTGTACACGGCTGTTCATGGTTGTTCATGGCTGTTCATGGTTTTTCATGCCTGTTCATGCCTGTACATGGTTTTTCATGGTTGTTCACAGTTGTTCATGGTAGCACACAGTTGTTCATGGTTGTTCATGGTTGTTCATGCCTGTCCGTGGTTGTTCATGGCTGTGCACAGTTGTCCACGGTTGTCCATGTTTTTTCACAGTTGTCCATGGCTGTACACGGCTGTTCATGGTTGTTCATGGCTGTTCATGGTTTTTCATGCCTGTTCATGCCTCTACATGGTTGTTCATGGCTGTTCAGGGTTGTTCACAGTTGTTCACAGCTGTACATGGTTTTTCATGCCTGTCCATGGTTGTTCACGGTTGTTCATGGCTGTACATGGCTGTCCATGGTTGTTCATGGCTGTCCATGCCTGTACGTGGTTTTTCATGGTTGTTCACAGTTGTTCATGGTTGTTCATGCCTGTTCGTGGTTGTTCATGGCTGTGCATGGTTGTCCACGGTTGTCCATGTTTTTTCACAGTTGTCCATGGCTGTACACGGCTGTTCATGGTTGTTCATGGCTGTACATGGCTGTTCAGGGTTGTACACAGTTGTTCACAGCTGTTCACAGTTGTTCATGGCCTTTCACGGCTGTTCATGGCTGTTCATGATTTTTCATGCCTGTTCATGGTTGTTCATGCCTGTTCATGCCTGTTCACAGTTGTTCACAGCTGTTCATGGTTGTTCATGGCTGTTCATGGCTGTTCAGGGTTGTTCACAGTTGTTCACAGCTGTACATGGTTTTTCATGCCTGTCCGTGGTTGTTCACGGTTGTTCATGGTTGTTCACAGTTGTTCATGGCTGTACACAGCTGTTCATGGTTGTACACAGTTGTTCATGGTTGTTCACAGTTGTTCATGGCCTTTCACAGCTGTACACGGCTGTTCATGGTTGTTCATGGCTGTTCATGGTTTTTCATGCCTGTTCATGCCTCTACATGGTTGTTCATGGCTGTTCAGGGTTGTTCACAGTTGTTCACGGCTGTTCATGGTTTTTCATGCCTGTCCGTGGTTGTTCACAGTTGTTCGTGGCTGTTCATGGTTGTTCACGGTTGTTCATGGCTGTACATGGCTGTCCATAGTTGTTCATGGCTGTCCATGCCTGTACATGGTTTTTCACGGTTGTTCACAGTTGTTCATGGTAGCACACAGTTGTTCATGGTTGTTCATGCCTGTCTGTGCCTGTTCATGGTTCTTCGTGGTTGTCAATGCCTTTTTCATGGTTATTTATGGCTGTCCATGCCTGTCCATGCCTGTCCATGGTTGTTCCTGCCTCTCCATGCCTGTCCATGATTTTTCATGCCTGTCCATGCCTGTCCATGGTTGTCCATGGTTGTCCATGGTTGTTCATGACTGTCCATGCCTGTCCCTGCCTGTCCCTGCCTGTCCCTGCCTGTCCCTGCCTGTCCCTGCCTGCCCACAGCCGCCCACAGCTGTCACCCCGTACCCGCGTGTCCCACACCCCGCACGCTGCCCCTGCCCCACCCTGACCCTCGGGACCCCCTGGACCCCTCCCCACTCTGCGTCCCCCCGTTGTCACCTGTCCCGGTGTCCCGGGCTGGCTCTGCCCCCTCTCCCGTTCCGTGGCACCGCTCCAGCCCCGGGGGGCACCGAGAGCCCCGGGAGGCACCGGGAGCCCCGGGAGGCACCGGGAGCCCGGGGGTGGGCGCTGGGGGCTCAGCCGCGGGGCTGCATTTTGGGCCCCGGGGGTGGGCACGGCTGGAGGGGCCGTGGCGAGGCCCGGGCGGCACCCCCGGGGTCACGGTGTCGCCGGGAATCCATCAGGGCCGCGAGGAGGAGGAAACGGAGTCGGGAAAACAGGAAACCAGCACCGGCCTGGCGCCCGGGGCAGCGCCGGGCAGGGCACGGGGGGGCCGGCAGCGGGGTCGGGACCCCCGCCCCGGGGCCACCGGAACCCTTCCCGTGGCACGCAACGGCCGGGGGGACCCCCGGGACTGGGGCTGGGGTCCCCAGGGGTCTCAGGGCTGTGTCACACAATAACCAGGGACCCCCGGGATTGGGGCTGGGGTCCCCAGGGGTCTCAGGGCTGTGTCACACAGTAACCGGGGATCCCCCGGGATTGGGGCTGGGGTCCCCAGGGGGTCTCAGGGCTGTGTCACACAATCACCAGGGACCCCCGGGATTGGGGCGGGGGTCTGGGGGCTGTCCCCCCTCCATGTCCGTCTGTCCGTCCCCGCAGTCGTGTACGTGTGCTGCGCCCCGGACACGCTGCGGGAGCTGATGCTGCAGGCGGAGCTGGCGGGGCTGACGGGCGGCGACTTCGCCTTCTTCTACATCGACACCTTCGGCGCCAGCCTGCAGGGACGGCGCTTCCCCGAGCCCCGCCGGCCCTGGCGCCGCGGCGACCCGCACGACGCCCGCGCCCGCCGCGCCTTCCAGGTGAGCGGGGGGACACGGCCAGGTGGGCAGGGACACGGACAGGTGGGCAGGGACACGGCCAGGTGGGCAGGGACACGGCCGGGTGGGCACAGATGGCCCCGGGTGAGCAGGGACACGGCCAGGTGGGCACGGGGACACAGCAAGGTGGGCAGGGGGACATGGCCAGGTGGGCTGGGACATGGCCAGGTGGGCGGGGAAATGCCCAGGTGGGCACAGATGGCCCCGGGTGGGCAGGGACACGGCCAGGGGGGCACGGGGACACAGCAAGGTGGGCAGGGGGACACAGGAAGGTGGGCACAGATGGCTCCGGGTGGGTAGGGACACGGCCAGGTGGGTGGGAACATGCCCAGGTGGGCACAGGGACACACTCAGGTGGGCACGGCCTGCCCAGGTGGGCACAGGGACACTCCCTGGTGGGCACAGATGGCGCCAGGTGGGCACAGATGGCCCCAGGTGGGCACAGGGACATACCCAGTGGGCACAGATGGCCCCAGGTGGGCACAGGGACACACCCGGTGGGCACAGGGACACGCCCAGGTGGGCACAGATGGCCCCAGGTAAGCACAGGTGGCCCCAGATGGGCACAGGGACACACCCGGTGGGCGTGCCCCGCCGCCGCAGCGCTGTCACCGTGCCCGTGCCAGGCTGTCACCATCATCACCTACAAGGAGCCCGAGAACGCCGAGTACCGGCCCTTCCTGCAGCGGCTCCGCGAGGAGGCCCGGGAGCACTTCAACTTCTCCGTGCAGGACGGACTGGTGCGACACCGGGGGGACACCGGGAGGGGACACTGGGGGAAACACCGGGAGGGGACACCGGGGGACAAGGAGGACATGGTGTGGAGCTGGGGACCGTGGTGGTGTTCAGAGGGGTCCCAGGATGAGGGAAGAGATGAGAACTTTATTATATTATATTATATTATATTATATTATATTATATTATATTATATTATATTATATTATATTATATTATATTATATTATATTATATTATATTATATTATATTATATTATATTATATTATATTATATTATATTATATTATATTATATTATATTATATTATATTATATTATATGGACAGGATGGGGGGGGGGGCATTGGGTGGGTCCGGGCACAGGGACCCCCGGCTGTGTGCTGCCCCCCCCAGATGAATTTTGTGCCCCCCCAGATGATTTTCTTGCCCCCCAGATGAATTTCATGCCCCCCCAGATGAATTTCCTGCCCCCCAGATGATTTTCTTGCCCCCCCAGATGAATTTCCTGCCCCCCAGATGAATTCCGTGCCCCCCCCGATGATTTTCTTGCCCCCCAGATGATTTTCTTGCCCCCCAGATGAATTTCATCGCCGCCGCCTTCCACGACGGGGTCCTGCTCTACGCCCAGGCGCTCAACGAGACGCTGGAGCGCGGCGGCTCCGTGGGCGACGCCTCGGCCATCACCCGCCAGATGTGGAACCGCACCTTCTACGGTGAGAGCCGGCCCCGCCCGGCCCCGCCCCGGCCCCGCCCCGGCCCCGCCCGGCCCCGCCCCGGCCCCGCCCGGCCCCGCCCGGCCCCGCCCGACCCCGCCCCGGCACCGCCCCGGCACCGCCCGACCCCGCCCCGGCACCGCCCGTCACCGCCCGACCCCGCCCGGCCCCTCCCGGCACCTCCCGGCCCCGCCCGGCCCCGCCCGACCCCTCCTGTCCTTGTCCCCAGCCCCGTCCCCCTCCCAGCCCGGTGCCAGTCCCCCCCCATTCCCACTCCCAGGGTGGGATTTTGGGGATCAGAGCCCCCCTCGAGGTTCCCCCCAGCCCCTCACCCTCCCTCCCCAGGTGTCACCTGCCAATCCCCCCCAGCCCCACACCCAGGTGAGATTTTGGGGATCAGAGCCCCCCTCGAGTTTCCCCCCAGCCCGGTGCCAGTCCCCCCCCACCCCAGCCCCACTCCCAGGTGAGATTTTGGGGACCGGAGCCCCGCGGAGGGCCCCCCCAGCCCCGTCCCCCTCCCAGCCTGGTGGCAGTCCCACCATCCCCCCAGCCCCACTCCCAGGTGGGATTTTGGGGATCAGAGCCCCCGGGAAGCCCCCCCAGCCCCTCACCCTCCCCCCCAGGCGTCACCGGCTTCCTGAAGATCGACGAGCAGGGGGACCGGGAGAGCGACTACTCCCTGTGGGACATGGACCCCGCCAGCGGGGACTTCCAGGTGAGCCCCGGAGCACGGGGCAGCCGGGCCCGGGCTGGGGAGGGGTCCGGGGGCTTCCCCCCACCCACCCCTCGCACCCCCTCCCCGTCCCAAAGATCGTGGCCAACTACAACGGCACCACCAAGAGGATCCAGATGCTGCCGGGCAGGGAGATCCACTGGCCGGGCAACGCCGTCCCGCCCGATGTCCCTCCCTGCGGCTTCGAGGGCACCGACCCGCAGTGCCGCAAAGGTGAGGGGGGGTCGGAGCCCCGAGACCCCCGCCCGGATCCCCCCTCCGGGCCCTGACCGCCCCCTGGTGTCGCCGGCAGCCTCGCTGTCCACGCTGGAGGTGCTGTCGCTCGTGGTCAGCCTGATGCTCGCGGCCATCACCGTCACCTCCTTCTTCATCTGCCGGTGAGGGGAGGGGGCTGGGGCGGCGGGGAGGGGCGGGGGGCGCGGGCCGGGGTCTCACGGAGCCCCCCCCGGGCGCAGGAAGCTGCAGCTGGAGAAGGAGCTGGCGGCCGAGCTGTGGAGGGTGCGCTGGGAGGACGTGCAGATGAGCAGCCTGGAGAAACACCTGCGGAGCGCCGGCAGCAAGCTCACCCTGTCCCTGGTGGGCACCGGGGGGATCGGGGGGCACCGGGGGGACCGGGGAGACCGGGGGGGACCGGGAGGACCGGGGGAGCGGGAGGATCGGGGCGAGGGGAGGACCGGGGGCATCGGGGGACAGGGGGGACCGGGGGAGCGGGGCCGGGGTCACCCCATGGCCCCCCGTGGGGATCAGAGGTCGGGGTCACCCCCCGGCCCCGCTCGGGGATCGGGGGGACAGAGGTTGGCCCCTGCTGAGGGACTGGGAATTGGGGTCACCCCAAAGCTCGGGGATTGGGGATTTTGGGGTCGGGGACCGGGGATTTTGGGGACTGGGGTCACCCTACTGCTCAAGGACCGGGGATTTTGGGGACTGGGGTCACCCCACTGCTCAGGCACCGGGGATTTTGGGGTCGGGGACCGGGGATCTTGGGGACTGGGGTCACCCCACAGCTCAGGGACCGGGGATTTTGGGGACTGGGGTCACCCCACAGCTCAGGCACCGGGGATTTTGGGGTCGGGGACCGGGGATCTTGGGGACTGGGGCCACCCCACAGCTCAAGGACCGGGGATTTTGGGGACCGGGGCCACCGCCCCGCCCTGTGGGGGTCCCGGCACGGGAGGCTCGGGGTGCCCGGGCTCACCCCGCCGCCCCGGCACAGAGGGGCTCCAACTACGGCTCGCTGATGACGGCGGAGGGGCAGTTCCAGGTGTACGCCAAGACCGCCTATTACAAGGTAGGGGGGCGGGACAGCGGCGGGGACACTCCCCCCCCGCCGTGTCGCCACCCCCGTGTCCCCACCGCGGTGTCGCCACCCCTCCGTGTCCCCGTAGGGGAACCTGGTGGCCGTGAAGCACCTGAACCGCAAACGCATCGAGCTGACGCGCAAGGTCCTGTTCGAGCTGAAACACGTACGTGGGTGACCCCGGGGGGGACACCGGGCCGGGGGGGGGACACGGTGGGACCCCCGCCCACCCCCCGCTGCCCCCGGTAGATGCGGGACGTGCAGAACGAGCACCTGACGCGGTTCATCGGCGCCTGCACCGACCCGCCCAACATCTGCATCCTGACCGAGTACTGCCCGCGCGGGAGCCTCCAGGTACGGCCGGCACCGGGACCGAGACCGGGAGGGGACCGGGATGGGACCGAGACCCTCCCGGGGCTGCTCCGGGACCGGGACGGGGCTGCTCCGGGACTGGGACGGGACCGGGACGGCACCGAGACCCTCCCGGGACTGCTCCGGGACCGGGACGGCACCGGGACGGGATCGGGAGGGGACCGGGAGCCTCCCGGGGCTGCGCCGGGACCGGGACGGGACTGAGACCCCCCCGGGGCTGCTCCGGGACGGGGATGGGACCGGGACGGGACCGAGACCCTCCCGGGGCTGCTCCGGGACCGGAACCGCACCGGGATGGGACCGGGAGCCTCCCAGGGCTGCGCCGGGACCGGGACGGGACCGGGGCTGCACCGGGACCTGGATGGGACCGGGACGGGACTGAGACCCTCCCGGGGCTGCTCTGAGACGGGACCGAGACCCTCCCGGGGCTCCACCGGGACCGGGACGGGACTGAGACCCTCCTGGGGCTGCTCCGGGACCGGGACAGGACCGGGAGCCTCCCGGGGCTGCTCCAGGACCGGGACGGGACCGGGACAGGACCGGGAGCCTCCCGGGGCTGCTCCAGGACCGGGACCCCCGGCCCGGGGCCGCCCCTCACCCCCCCGTCCCCAGGACATCCTGGAGAACGAGAGCATCACCCTGGACTGGATGTTCCGCTACTCCCTCACCAACGACATCGTCAAGGTATCGGTGACCTGGCCGGGGGGTTCCCCACCCTGGGGGGGTCCCTACCCCACAGGGATCCCCCATCCCATAGGAATCCTCCATCCTACAGGGGTCCCTCATCCTACAGGGGTTCCCATCGCATAGGGATCCCCCATTCCACAAGGATCCCCCATTCCATGGGAATCCCCCACCCCACAGGAATCCCCCATCCCATGGGGATCCCCATCCCATAGAAATCCCCCTTTCCACAGGATTCCCCCACCCCACAAGGATCCCCCATCCCATAGGGGTCCCCCACCCCACAGGAATCCCATATCCCACAGGAATCCCCCGTCCCATAGAAATCCCCCATTCCACAAGGATCCCCCATTCCACGGGAATCCCCCATCCCATGGGGATCCCCATCCCATAGAAATCCCCCTTTCCACAGGATTCCCCCACCCCACAGGGGTCCCCCATTCCATAGGGGTCCCATATCCCACAGGAATCCCATATCCCACAGGAATCCCCCATCCCATAGGGATCCCCATCCCACAGGTCTCCCCCATCCCACAGGAATTCCCCGTCCCATAGAAATCCCCCATTCCACGGGAATCCCCCACCCCATAGGGGTCCCCCACCCCACAGGAATCCCATATCCCACAGGAATCCCATATCCCACAGGCATCTCCTATCCCACAGAAATCCCCCATCCCACAGGAATCCCATATCCCACAGGAATCCCATATCCCACAGGCATCTCCCATCCCACAGAAATCCCCCATCCCATAGGGATCCCCACCCCACATCCCTCCCCACCCCCCTGGGGGTCTCCAGCCGTGTCCCATCCCCCTCCTCCCCCTTGCAGGGGATGCAATTCCTGCACAACGGCGTCATCGTGTCCCACGGCAACCTCAAATCCTCCAACTGCGTGGTGGACTCGCGCTTCGTGCTCAAGATCACCGACTACGGCCTGGAGAGCTTCCGCGTGCCGCCCGACGGCGACGACACCCACGCGCTCTTCGCCAGTGAGACCCCCCACTTGTCCCCCCGCCGCGTCCCCCGAGCGTCCCCGGAGCGTCCCCGGGGCTGACCGGGTCCCCGGTGCCGCAGAGAAGCTGTGGACGGCGCCGGAGCTGCTGCGCATGGAGGAGCCGCCGGCGCGGGGCACGCAGAAGGGCGACGTCTACAGCTTTGGCATCATCCTGCAGGAGATCGCGCTGCGCAGCGGCGTCTTCTACGTGGAGGGCGTGGAGCTCAGCCCCAAAGGTCGGCGGGGACGCGGGGGGATGCAGGGGGCGGCGGCTGGGGGGGTGGAGGGGGGGCTGGAGGTGTTCGTGGGTGGTGGGAGGCGTTGAGGGGTTCTTGGGTGATCCATTGGTGGGTTCTTGGAACCATTGATGGGTTCTTGGGTGATCTATTCTTGGGTGATCCATTGATCCATTCTTGGATGATCCATTGATCCATTCTCGGGTGATCCATTGATGTGTTCTTGGAACCATTGATGGGTTCTTGGGTGATCCATTGATCCGTTCTTGGATGATCCATTGATCCATTCTTGGTTGATCCATTGATGTGTTCTTGGAACCATTGATGGGTTCTTGGGTGATCCATTGGTGGGTTGGAACCGTTGATGGGTTCTTGGGTGATGCATTCTTGGGTGATCCATTGATCCATTCTTGGGTGATCCATTGATGTGTTCTTGGAACCATTGATGGGTTCTTGGGTGATCCATTGATCCGTTCTTGGGTGATCCATTGATCCATTCTTGGGTGATCCATTGATGTGTTCTTGGAACCATTGATGGGCTCTTGGGTGATCCATTGATCCATTCTTGGGTGAGGCATTGATCCATTCTTGGGTGATCCATTGATCCATTCTTAGGTGATCCATTGATGTGTTCTTGGAACCGTTGATGGGTTCTTGGGTGATCCATTGATCCATTCTTGGGTGGGGCATTGATCCATTCTTGGGTGGGGCATTGATCCATTCTTGGATGATCCATTGATCCATTCTTGGGTGATCCATTGATCCATTCATGTGTTCTTGGAACCATTGATGGGTTCTTGGGTGATCCATTGGTGGGTTGGAACCATTGATGGGTTCTTGGGTGATCCATTGATCCGTTCTTGGATGATCCATTGATGTGTTCTTGGAACCATTGATGGGTTCTTGGATGATCCATTGATCCATTCTTGGGTGATCCACTGGTGGGTTGGAACCGTTGATGGGTTCTTGGGTGATCCATTGATCCATTCTTGGGTGATCCATTGACCCATTCTTGGGTGATCCATTGGTGGGTTCTTGGAACCATTGATGGGTTCTTGGGTGATCCATTGATGGGTTGGAACTGTTGATGGGTTCTTGGGTGATCCATTGATTCGTTCTTGGGTGATCCATTGATCCATTCTTGGGTGATCCATTGATGTGTTCTTGGAACCATTGATGGGTTCTTGGGTGATCCGTTGGCTCAGACCCCCAGATGCGTGTTTAGACCCCGGATGGGTGCCCAGACCCCCGGATGGGTGTTTGGACCCCCGGATGGGTGCTCAGACCCCCGGATGGGTTCTTGGATCCAAAGATGGGTGCTCAGACCCCCGGGTGGGTGCTCAGACCCCCAGATGGGTGCCCAGACCCCCGGATGGGTGCCCAGACCCCCAGATGGGTGCCCAGACCCCCGGATGGGTGCTCAGACCCCCAGATGGGTGCTCAGACCCCCGGATGGGTGCTCAGACCCCCGGATGGGTGCTCAGACCCCCGGATGGGTTCTTGGATCCAAAGGTGGGTGCTCAGACCCCCGGATGGGTTCTTGGACCCCCAGATGGGTGCCCAGACCCCCGGATGGGTGCCCAGACCCCCGGATGGGTGTTTTGGACACCAGATGGGTGCTCAGACCCCCGGATGGGTGCTCAGACCCCCGGATGGGTTCTTGGATCCAAAGATGGGTGCTCAGACCCCCGAATGGGTGCCCAGACCCCCGGATGGGTGTTTTGACCCCGGATGGGTGCCCAGACCCCCGGATGGGTGCCCGGCCCCCCGGCGAGCCGCGGTGGGTGACGGGCGCCCGTCCCCGCAGAGATCATCGAGCGGGTGAAGAGCGGGGAGCGGCCCAGCTTCCGGCCCTCGGCCAACGTGGGCTGCCACCTGGAGGAGCTGGGGCAGCTGATGCAGCACTGCTGGGCCGAGGACGTCCTGGAGCGCCCCGACTTCAACCAGATCAAGGTCCAGCTCCGCAAGTTCAACAGGTGCCGCCACGGACCCCGACCCACGGGCTGGGGGTGACCCCCAGGGAGGGTCCCTGGGTGAGGGGTGACCCCCAGAGAGGGTCCCCACATGAGGGGTGACATCCAGAGAGGGTCCCTGAGTGAGGGGTGACATCCAGAAAGGGTCCCTGAGTGGGTGGTGACCCTAAGGAAGGGTCCCTGAGTGAGGGGTGATCCCCAGAGAGAGTCCCTGGGTGGGTGGTGACCCCAAGGAAGGGTCCCCACATAAGGCGTGACATCCAGAGGGGGTCCCTGAGTGGGTGGTGACCCCCAGAAAGGGTCCCTGGGTGAGGGGTGACATCCAGAAGAGGGTCCCTGAGTGAGGGGTGACATCCAGAGAGGGTCCCTGGGTGAGAGGTGACCCCCAGAGAGGGTCCCTGAGTGGGTCGTGACCCCTAAAAAGAGTCCCCAGGCAGGAGATGACCCTCAAAAAGGATCACCAGGTGGGAGATAACCCCCAAAAAGGGTCTGTGGGTGGGAGATGACCCCCAAAAAGGGTCTCCAGGTGGGAGGTGACCCCAAAAAGAGTCCCCAGGTGGGAGGTGACCCCCAAAAAGGGTCTGTGGGTGGGAGATGACCCCCAAAAAGGGTCTGTGGGTGGGAGATGACCCCCAAAAAGAGTCCCTAGGTGGGAGGTGACCCCCAAAAAGGGTGCCCAGGTGGGAGGTGACCCCCAGAAAGGATCCCCAGGTGGGAGGTGACCCCCAGAAAGGATCCCCAGGTGGGAGGTGACCCCCTTCCCGCAGGGAGAGCAGCACCAACATCCTGGACAACCTGCTGTCCCGCATGGAGCAATACGCCAACAACCTGGAGGAGCTGGTGGAGGAGCGCACCCAGGCCTACCTGGAGGAGAAGCGCAAGGCCGAGGCTCTGCTCTACCAGATCCTGCCCCAGTGAGCGCCACGAGGGTCCCGGGGGGCTCTGGGGGGCCGTGCCCGCCCTGACCCCCCCATTTCTGCCCCCCAGCTCGGTGGCAGAGCAGCTGAAGAGGGGGGAGACGGTGCAGGCGGAGGCGTTCGACAGCGTCACCATCTACTTCAGCGACATCGTGGGGTTCACGGCGCTGTCGGCCCAGAGCACCCCCATGCAGGTGGTGACGCTGCTCAACGACCTCTACACCTGCTTCGACGCCATCATCGACAACTTCGACGTCTACAAGGTGAGGGGGCGCGCCCCGGGGGCGGGGAGGGGCGGGGAGGGGCGGGGAGGGATGGGGAGGGACGGGGAGGGGCGGGGAGGGACGGGGAGGGAGGGGGAGGGACGGGGAGGGACGGGGAGGGACGGGTGGGATGCGCCAGGTGCGCGCTCGGGGTGATCACCTGCGGATGACGCGGGATTACGGAATCAGAAAATGGTAGGGATCCCGGAATTGGGGGATCCCAAAAACGGGGGATCCCAGAAATGGGGAATTCCCAGAAACAGGGGATCCCAGAAACGGGGAATCCCAGAATCAGGGAATTCCCAGAATCGGGGAATGCCAGAAACACAAAATCCCAGAATCACAAAATCCCAGAAACGGGGAATTCCAGAATCAGGGGATCCCAGAAATGGGGGATCCCAGAAATGGGGAATCCCAGAAACACAGAATCCCAGAATTGGGGAATCCCAGAAACACAGAATCCCAGAATCGGGGAATCCCAAAATTGGGGAATCCCAGAAATGGGAAATCCCAGAAACACAAAATCCCAGAATTGGGGAATCCCAGAAACACAAAATCCCAGAATCTCAGAATCACAAAATCCCAGAATCACGGAATCCCAGAAACACAGAATCCCAGAATTGGGGGATTCCAGAATCGGGGGATCCCAGAAATGGGGGATCCCAGAACTGGGGAATCCCAGAAATGGGGAATCCCAGAAACACAAAATCCCAGAATCAGGGAATCCCAGAAACACGGAATCCCAGAAATGAGGAATTCCAGAATTGGGGAATCCCAGAAACACAAAATCCCAGAATTGGGGAATCCCAGAAACACAAAATCCCAGAATCTCAGAATCACAAAATCCCAGAATCAGGGAATCCCAGAAACACAAAATCCCAGAATCAGGGAATCCCAGAAACTTGGAATCCCAGAATTAGGGAATCCCAGAATTGGGGGATACCAGAATCGGGGAATGCCAGAATCACAAAACCCCAGAATCTCAGAATCACAAAATCCCAGAATCACAAAAGCCCAGAATCGGGGAATCCCAGAAACACAAAATCCCAGAATCCCAGAACTCCAGTTTCCTGGAATGCTAATATTTGGATTCCAGAGTCCAAAAATCCCAGAATCACAATACCCCAAAATCCCCAAAATCCCAGGATCACTGTGGTAGGAAAAGCCCCCCCAGCCCATGGAGCCCAACCCGTGCCCAGGTGCCGCATCCCCGTGTTCCCGGGACACCCCCGGGGCTGGAATTCCCGGGGCTGTTCCCTGCAGAATTCCCGGGGCCGTTCCCAGTGGAATTCCCGGGGCTGATCCCTGTGGAATTCCCGGGGCTGGTCCTTCCCCTGCCGGGGCCGTTCCCGGTGGAATTCCCGGGGCCGTTCCCGGTGGAATTCCCGGGGCCGTTCCCAGTGGAATTCCTGGGGCTGGTCCTTCCCCTCCCGGGGCCGTTCCCCGCAGAATTCCCGGGGCCGTTCCCGGCGGAATTCCCGGGGCCGTTCCCCGCAGAATTCCCGGGGTTGGTCCTTCCCCTCCCGGGGCCCTTCCCCGCGGAATCCCCGGGACTCCCGGCGCTCGTCCCGCCGCAGGTGGAGACCATCGGCGACGCCTACATGGTGGTGTCGGGGCTGCCGGTGCGCAACGGGAAGCTGCACGCGCGGGAGGTGGCGCGGATGGCGCTGGCCCTGCTGGACGCCGTGCGCTCCTTCCGCATCCGCCACCGGCCCCAGCAGCAGCTGGAGCTGCGCATCGGCATCCACACCGGTGGGGAGGGACGGGACCGGGACCGGGAACGGGGATGGGGAATGGGAATGGGAATGGGGAACGGGCATCGGCATCCACACCGGTGGGGAGGGACGGGAACGGGAACGGGGATTGGGAATGGGGAACGGGGAACGGGCATCGGCATCCACACCGGTGGGGAGGGAACGGGAACGGGAACGGGAATGGGGATGGGGATGGGGAATGGGAAATGGGAACGGGCATCGGCATCCACACCGGTGGGGAGGAACGGGAACGGGGACGGGAACGGGAACTGGGAATGGGGAATGGGCATCGGCATCCACACCGGTGGGGAGGGACCGGGAACGGGAACGGGGAATGGGAATGGGCATCGGCATCCACACCGGTGGGGAGGGACGGGAACGGGAACGGGAACGGGAACGGGGATGGGGAATGGGAAATGGGAACGGGCATCGGCATCCACACCGGTGGGGAGGGACCGGGAACGGGACCGAGAACGGGAACGGGGAACGGGGAACGGGGAACGGGCATTGGCATCCACACCGGTGGGGAGGGACGGGAACGGGACCGGGAACGGGAACGGGGAATGGGCATCGGCATCCACACCGGTGGGGAGGGACGGGAACGGGAACGGGAACGGGGAATGGGAATGGGGAACGGGGAATGGGCATCGGCATCCACACCGGTGGAGAGGGACGGGAACGGGGACGGGAACGGGGACGGGGAACGGGGAACGGGAATGGGGAATGGGCATCCACACCGGTGGGGAGGGACGGGAACGGGGAACGGGAATGGGGAACGGGGATGGGGAATGGGGAATGGGCATCCACACCGGTGGGGAGGACCGGGAACGGGAAATGGGAATGGGAATGGGAATGGGAATGGGGACGGGGATGGGAAATGGGAACGGAGATGGGAAATGGGAAATGGGAACAGGAACGGGGATGGGAATGGGCACTGGCATCCACACCAGTGGGAACAGGATTGGGAACAGGAATGGGGACGGGGATGGGGACGGGCATTGGCGTCCAAACCAGTGGGAACGGGGTTGGGGATGGGAATGGGGAATGGGGATGGGAAAGGGCATTGGGAATGGGAATGGGAATGGGAATGGGAATGGGAATAGAAACGGGGTCAGAGACGGGGACAGAGATGGATCCAGAGCCAGGAACAGGGACAGGGACAAGGGACACTGGTGGCACAGGGGTGGCACAGGAAGACAGTGCCATCTCAGAGGGCAGTGGTGGCACAAGGATGGCCCGGGGGTGGCCCGGGGTGACAGGCGGGTGTCCCCAGGCCCCGTGTGCGCGGGCGTGGTGGGGCTGAAGATGCCGCGGTACTGCCTGTTCGGGGACACCGTGAACACGGCCTCGCGCATGGAGTCCAACGGAGAGGGTGAGCGGGGCTGGGGACAGAGGGGACAGCTGGGGACAGTGTGGGGACACTGTGGGGACAGCCCAGGGACAGCTGGGGACACTGGGGGACACCGTGAACACGGCCTCGCGCATGGAGTCCAACGGAGAAGGTGAGCGGGGCTGGGGACAGCTGGGGACAGCTGGGGACACTGTGGGGACAGCCCAGGGACAGCTGGGGACACTGTGGGGACACTGTGGGGACAGATGGGGACACACTGGGGACACTGTGGGGACACTGTGGGGACACACTGGGGACAGCCTGGGACACCCTGGGGACACCATGGGGACACCCCAGGACAGCCTGGGGACACTGTGGGGACACTGTGGGGACACCCTGGAGACATCCTGGGGACACTGTGGGGACACCCTGAGACACGCTGGGGACACCCTGGTGACACTGTGGGGACACCTGGTGACACCGTGGTGACACCCTGGGGACACCATGGTCACACCCTGGGGACACCCTGGGGACATCCTGGGGACACCCTGGTCACACCCTGGGGACACCCCGGGGACACTGTGGGGACACCTGGTGACACCCCGGGGTGCTGAGGGTGCCCCTCCCCCAGCCCTGCGGATCCACATCTCGGGGGTCACCAAGGCCGTGCTGGAGGAGTTCGGGGGCTTCGAGCTGGAGCTGCGGGGGGACGTGGAGATGAAGGTGGGGCCTGACCCCAAAACTGCCCTGATACACCCCAAAACTGCCCTGATACACCCTAAAACTGCCCTGAACCCCCAAAACTGCCCTGACTCCCTCAAAACTGCCCTGACACCCCCCCAAACTGCCCCACCCCAAACCACCCCCACCCCCCCAAACTGTTCCAAACCCCCCCCCAATGGGGGACCCCCCGCACCCCAAACTCGGGGGTCCCCCCAATCCCCCCAAACCCCAGGGTCGGTCCCCCCAAATCCCCTCAACCCCCCCCAAACCCTCCCAAACTCGGGGTCCCCCCAAATCCCCCCCTCTCCCCAAACCCCTCTAAACCCGGGGTCCCCCCAATCCCTCCCCTCCCCCAACCCCCCCAACCCCCCCAAACCCCGGGGTCCCCCCCAAACCCCCCCAAACTCGGGGTCCCCCCAATCCCCCCCCAAACCCCCCCAAACTCGGGGTCCCCCAAACCCCCCCAAACCCCCCCAAACCCGGGGGTCCCCCCAATCCCCCCCAAACCCCCCTAAACCCGGGGTCCCCCCAATCCCTCCCCTCCCCCAACCCCCCCAACACCCCCCGAACTCGGGGTCCCCCCAAACCCCCCCAAACTCGGGGTCCCCCCTCCCCAGGGCAAGGGCAAGCTCCGGACCTACTGGCTGCTGGGGGAGCGCGGCGGCAGCACCCGGGGGTGACCCCCGAGCCCCCCCGAACCCCAACACCGGCGGCACCCCCGGGGGTGACCCCGGAGCCCCCCCGAACCCCAACACCGGCACCACCCCCGGGGGTGACCCCCGAGCCCCCCCGGACCCCAACACCGGCGGCAGCACCCGGGGGTGACCCCGGAGCCCCCCCGAACCCCAACACCGGCGGCAGCACCCGGGGGTGACCCCCGAGCCCCCCCGAACCCCAACATCGGCACCCCCGGGGGTGACCCCGGAGCCCCCCCGAACCCCAACACCGGCGGCGGCACCGGGAGGGGGCTGGGGGCGCGCGGGGGTCCCCCCAAACCCGGGGGGCCGTTTCGGAATAAAGCTGTGCTGCGGAAACACGCGGGGGTCTCCGTGGGGGGATCCCCGGGGGAGGGGGAGGGGCGGGGGGGGGATCCCGGGGAGTCACGGGGGCTCGGGAGGGGGCGGGGCTTCGGAATGCCGGGGGTCTCCGGCGAGGTTTGGGGGGTCCAGGGGGTCCCGAGGGGTTCCTGGGAGGTCCTGGGGGGGTCCCGGGGGGTTCTCGGGGGTATCTGGGGGGTTCCCGGGGGGGTTCCCGGTGATTTCGGGGTTCCAGGGGGGTTCCCGGGGGGGTTTCCGGTGATTTCGGGGTTCTCAGTGGGTTCCCAGGGGGTTCCCGGGGGTTCCCGGTGATTTCGGGGTTCCCGGGGGTTTCCCAGGGGGTTTCCGGTGGTTTCGGGGTTCCTGGGGGGTTCCCGAGGGGTTCTCGGGGGTAGCTGGGGGGTTCCCGGGGGTTCCCGATGATTTCGGGGTTCCAGGGGGGTTCCCGGGGGGGTTCCCGGTGTTTTCGGGGTTCCCGGTGGTTTCGGGGTTCCTGGGGGGTTCCCGGGGGGGTTCCCGGTGTTTTCGGGGTTCCCGGTGGTTTCTCAGTGGATTCCCGGGGGTTTCCCGGTGTTTTCGGGGTTCCCAGGGGGTTCCCTGGGGGTTCTGGGGTTCCCGGGGGGTTCTCAGTGGATTCCCGGGGGGTTCCCGGTGTTTTCGGGGTTCCCGGGGTGTTCCCGGGGGTTCCCGGGGTTTTCCCGGGGTTTCCCCGCGGCCGCGGGTGGGCGGAGCCTCCTCGCCGCACAGACCCCGCCCCCTCCTCTCCATTGGCCAAGCCGCCGCTACGCCCCGCCCCACAAGCCCCGCCCCGTGAGCTGTCACTCACAACCATCGCGCTACTCTCATTGGCCGGTGGATGCGGGAAGGGCGGGACTTCCTCCCGCGCGGCGCTTCCGCTTCCGGCCGAGCGCCTCCGTCGCTCTCCGGTAACTTCCGGCCGCCGCCGCCTCCCCCGGCCCGGCCGCAGCGGGACCGGCCCGGCCCGGGAGCCCCGCAGCGGCTGAGAGCGCCGCACCGGGCCCGGCACCGCCACACCGCAACCGCACCGGAACCGCGCCGTGCCCCCGGGGCCGCTCCGCCGCCGTTCCCCCCACCGGGGACCCTCAGCGGCCGCCGCCTCCCGCCGCCGTCCCGGGCCATGGAGCTCGCCAAGGGCAAGGCGGGGGCGGCGGCGGCCGGGAAGCTCCTGGTGAGCTCGCTGCTGGACTCCAAGGATGAGCTGGAGGAGGTGAGCGGACACCGGGGGGACACCGGGGGGACACCGGGGACACCGGGGCCGGGCCGGTTCCCGGCACCTGGAAATGCTCCTGGCCCAAAATCCCCTAAAAATCCCCAAATTCCCCCCAAATCCCCGAAATTCCCAAATCCCCGCCAGCTGCGCTTCAGCTTTCCCGGGAGCTGGGGATGCTCCTGGCCCCAAATCCCCAAAAATCCCCAAATTTCCCCAAAATTCCCCAAATTCCCCCGAACTCCCCTGGATTTCCCCCTCCTGCCCAGCTCTGGGACATCCCAGGACGTTTTTAGGGCACAAAATTCCCTTCTTGGCCATTCTGGGAGCTTCCTCCCATTTTCCCCCCCATTTCTCCCCCATTTTTCTCACTTTTCCTCATTTTCTCCCCGTTTTCCCCCCATTTTTCCCATTTTCCTCCCCGTTTTTCCCGTTTTCCCCCATTTCTCCCCGTTTTTCTCACTTTGCCCGTTTCCCCCCCATTTTCCTCCTCGTTTTCCCCCATTTTTCTCCATTTCCCCCCCGTTTTCCTCCCCATTTTTCCCATTTTCCCCATTTCTCCCCCTTCTCTCCCCGTTTTTCTCACTTTTTTCCCGTTTCCTCCCGTTTCTCTCACTCTTTGCCCATTTTTTCCCATTTTCTCCCCGTCTCTCCTCATTTCTCTCACTCTTTGCCCGTTTTCCCCCCGTTTTTCTCACTCTTTGCCTGTTTTTTCCCGTTTTCTCCTCGTTTTTCCCCGTTTCTCTCACTCTTTGCCCGTTTTTTCCCGTTTTCCCCCGGTTTCCCCCATCTCTCCCCATGTCTCTCACTCTCTCCCCGTTTTTTCCCATTTTCTCCCCGTTTCTCTCACTCTTTTCCCATTTTCTCCCCGTTTTCCCTCCGTTTCTCTCACTCTCTCCCTGTTTTTTCCCTTTTTTCCCCCATCTCTCCCCGTTTTTCTCACTCTTTGCCCGTTTTCCCCCCATTTTCCCCCCGTTTCTCTCACTCTCTCCCGTTTTTTCCCGTTTTCCCCCCGTTTTCCCCGCGTTTCTCCCTGTTTCTCCCCATTTCTCTCATGTTTTTTCCGTTTCTCCCCATTTCTCTCCCCGTTTTTTCCCGTTTTCCCCCCATCTCTCCCCGTTTCCCCCCGTTTTTCTCACTCTCTCCCCGTTTTTTCCCATTTTCCCCCTGTTTCCCCCCGTTTCTCTCACTCTTTGCCCATTTTTTCCCGTTTTCCCCCGGTTTCCCCCATCTCTCCCCGTGTCTCTCACTCTCTCCCCGTTTTTTCCTGTTTTCCCCCCGTTTCTCCCCGTTTTTCCCTGTTTCTCTCATGTTTTTCCCGTTTTTTCCGTTTCTCCCCGTTTCTCTCCCCGTTTTTTCCCGTTTTCCCCCCATCTCTCCCCGTTTCCCCCCGTTTTTCTCACTCTCTCCCCGTTTTTTCCCATTTTCCCCCCGTTTCCCCCCATTTTCCCCCCATTTCTCTCACTCTCTCCCCGTTTCCCCCCATTTCTCCCCGTTTTTCCCCATTTTCCCCATTTCTCTCACTCTCTCCCTGCTTTCCCCCTGTTTTTTCCCATTTCTCCCCATTTTTCTCACTCTTTTCCCGTTTCCCCCGTTTCTCTCACTCTCTCCCCGTTTTTCCCCGTTTTCCCCCCGTTTTTCCCCGTTTCCCTTACTCTTTTCCCATTTTTCCCATTTTCCCCCCGTTTCTCTCATGTTTCTCTCACTCTTTTCCCATTTTCCCCCCGTTTCCCCCCATTTCTCTCACTCTCTCCCCGTTTTCCCCCCATTTCCTCCCTGTTTTTCCCCATTTCTCTCACGTTTTTCCCGTTTCTCCCCGTTTCTCCCCCGTTTCCCCCCGTTTTTCCCCGTTTCTCTCACGTTTTTCCCATTTTCCCCCGTTTCCCTCACGTTTTTCCCGTTTTTCCCCGTTTTTCTCACGTTTTTCCCGTTTTACCCCTGTTTTTTCCCGTTTTTCCCCGTTTCTCCCCCGTTTTTCCCGTTTCCCCCCGTTTTTCCCCGTTTCCCTCACGTTTTTCCCCGTTTTTCCCGTTTCCCCCCGTTTTTCCCCGTTTCCCTCACGTTTCCCCCCCGTTTTTCCCGTTCCCCCCCGTTTTTCCCGTTCCCCCCCGTTTTTCCCGTTTCCCCCCCGGTTTTCCCGTTTCCCCCCGTTTTTCCCCGTTTCTCTCCCCGTTTCTCCCCCGTTTCTCCCCCGTTTTTCCCCGTTTCCCTCACATTTTTCCCGTTTCCCCCGTTTCCCCCCGTTTCCCCCCCGTTTTCCCCGTTTCCCCCCCGTTTTCCCCGTTTCTCCCCGTTTCTCCCCGTTTCTCCCCCGTTTTCCCCATTTCTCCCCCGTTTTTCCCGTTTCTCCCCGTTTCTCTCACTCTCTCCCCGTTTCTCCCCCCGTTTTTCCCGTTTCTCTCCCCGTTTCCCTCCCGTTTTTCCCGTTTCCCCCCCCGTTTTCCCGTTTCCCCCCCGTTTTTCCCCGTTTCCCCCCCGTTTCCCCCCGTTTTTCCCGTTTCCCCCCGTTTTCCCTTTTCCCCGTTTTCCCCCCGTTTTTCCCCGTTTTTCCCGTTTCCCCCGGTTTCTCCCGTTCCCAGCGCCTGGAGCGCTGCGTCGCCGTCGTCACCTCGCTGACGGCCGGGCTGTCGGAGCGCGAGGCCAACGACGCCCTCAACGCCCACGTGAGCCGAGACTGGGGGGACTGGGAGGGACTGGGAGGGACTGGGATAAACTGGGATGGACTGGGAGGGACTGGGAATGGACTGGGATAAACTGGATGGACTGGGAACGGACTGGGAACGGACTGGAATGGACTGG